>NC_087367.1:46988647-47307290 GCF_030014295.1 Loxodonta africana | reverse complement strand
TTCGTTGTATCGCTTTATCTTCCTCTCCATATGGAAGATCTATGACTACAGTTCTTAGTCCCTCTTTATTGTTTTAATGTTATCTTCTTTTACATAATACCATCGCCGTTTCCCTGTCTTGAGTGGTTTTTTTGTTTGTTTATTTATTTTTGTGATTTCCCTGTCTTGGTTGACTTCTGATTGCCCTGCCCAGTGTTCTAGTCTTGGGTTGGTACCTGATATTATTGATTTTCTAACCAAGGAATGCCCTTTAGTATTTCCTGTAGCTTTGGTTTGGTTTTTACGAATTCGCTAAACTTCTGTTGATCTGGAAATGTCCTAATTTCATCTTCATGTTTGAGAAACAGTTTTGCTGTTTGATTCTTGGCTGGCAATTTTTTTCCTTCAGCTTTTTATATAAGTCATCCCATTGCCTTCTTGTCTGCATGGTTTCTGCTGAGTAGTCTGAACTTATTCTTATTGACTCTCCTTTGTAGGTGACTTTTTACTTTTCCCTAGGTGCTCTTAAAATTATCTCTTTATCTTTGGTTTTGGCAAGTTTGATTATAATATTTCTTGGTGACTTTCTTTTAAAATCTACCTTATGTGGAGTTCGATGAGCATCTTGGATAGATATCTTCTCTTCCACGATATCAGGGAAGTTTTCTGCCAACAAATCTTCAGCAATTCTCTCTGTATTTTCTGTTATCCCTCCCGGTTCTGGTACTCCAATCACTCGTAGGTTATTTCTCTTGATAGAGTTCCACATGATTCTTAATGTTTCTTCATTTTTTAAAATTCTTTTATCTGATTTTTCTTCAAATATGCTAGTGCCAAGTACTTTATCTTCACGTTCAGAAATTCTGCCTTCCGCTTGCTAAGTTCCACTCCTCTGACTTTCTATTAAGTTTTGTACTTCTATAATTTTATTGTTAATCTTCTGAGTTTCTGATTGCTGTCTCTCTATGGATTTTTCCAGCTTATTAAATTTTTCATTATGTTCCTGAATCAAGTTTTCAAGTTTTTCAATTGCTTAATCTCTGTGTTCCTTAGCTTGTTCTGCATATTTTCTGATTTCCTCCCTGATGTATTGAAGGGTTCCATATATTAATCTTTTGTATCCTGCCCCTAGCAATTCCAGGGAGGCACTTTCATCTACAGGCTCCTTTAAGTCTTCATTTTGAGGGCTTGTTGAGGCGATCGTGGTCTGTTTCTTTATGTCACTTGATATTGACTGTTGTCTCTGAGCCATCTATAAGTTATTATATTAGTTTATTTTATGTTTGCTTACGGTGTCATAGCTTCTTCCTTTGTTTTTCTTTGATGTGCCCAAATGGGTTGCTTGAGTGAGCTAGCTTGATTATTTTTGCTTTCTGAGCTCTGACGTCCTGTCCCCAGATGGGTAGAGCTGTTATCATGTATATCAGTCTAGGAGTCCTTTCACTTTTTTTGTATGAATTCTGCTCAGTTGTCCAGGTAGCTGATCATCAAGTGTGTGGTTCAGACTCTGTCCTACAGTCTTAGAGGGGCAGAGGTGAGTGGTGTAGGTACTGGTTGCAGCAGGGGGTCACACTCTGAAAAATGCAGAGGGCTGAGAATAGTCCCCCACGTGTCTCTGAGGAAAGCCTGTCCCTGTTCCCTAGGGCGTACAGGTGGGTGGGTTCTGCAGATGGACCATGGGCACCCAGTGTTTTTGGTTGTAAGGATTGGGAGGTACCAGTTTTCCTTGGACTGCTGTCATGGGTGGCTGGGTAACCTGAGAGGAGCCACCAGTCCTTAGGTCCCTTATTTGGGTAGGTGAAGATCCTGTTTCATAGGCAAAGCAATGTCAGATATCAAACACCTACCTCTCCCCCACACAGCTGAAACAGCTGGAGTCTGCCTTCAAGGGCCTTTTCTCCTGAAATAGGCCCATACAGGTCCATGCAGAGGGACAAGTACTGAAATTCGACGGACTATTTATGCCTGGACAGGAGCCACTTCTATCCTGAGCTTCATTGGTTAGTGGCTCTGGCAAATTATCTTTTCCCCCAATTACAACTTTATTCATTCTCCAAAGCTGGGACGATGGCTCTAGGTGCTCAACAGGGCCTATCTCTGGCCCAGTGAAATCAGCCGCTGAAGGCAGCTTTGGAATGGGGGTGGTGGGCGGGGGGTGGGGAATGGGGGGGTGGAGCGCAGTAGAATATACACAAGTACTTAGCTTATGGCGAGTGCGCCATTCTTCTCTGGTTTCGGAGGTATGAGTAGGCTGTGTGGCTGGCTGCTCCTCCCTGTGGAAACTGTAACCAAACGGTAGCACCAGCCCTCTGCCGCCGCTTCTGGGAATGGTTCCTGAGGGCTCCCCACAATTCAGGTCCTGTAACTCCTCTCCGCTTCTAAACTGTCTCTTCCTCCCTCTGCCCCTCAGTTTATTTTCTAAGCTTGTCTTTGATGTTCAGGGCTCCTAGCTTATTATAAATATACTCGTTTCACTTGTTTTTTCGGGTCTTTGCTGCAAAAGGGCTCGCCGGAAGCATCTGTTTATTCCACCATCTTGGCTCTGTCTCCCTGTACATTAAATTTTGAAAAGCACTTCTCTGAAAGGGACAAATGAGAGTTAATGAGTCCAGTATCTGACTTATAAATCCAGGATGCTGCCAGATCAGATTAACTTGTGAAAAAAAAAAAACTTGGAGCCCTGCAATATCCCTTTCATTGACTAAAGTAATCATATTATTACCCTGACTCCATTTATTCACTATTACTCAGCACCTACTCTGTACCCAGCACTGTACTTGTTGCTAGGGACATGGCACCCAGCAGACAGAGCCTTTCCTTTAAAGAGTGGAATAAAAGAAAAAGGAAAAGGAACAGGAAATGACAATACACTGGGATAAGATTATGGTAGAGGAAATGGACGGTATTGTGGGATCACAAAATCAGGGGTGCCTATTCTAGATTTAGGGAGCAGTGGTGGTGCAGTGGTAGAATTCTCACCTTCCATATGGGAGACCTGGATTTGATCCCTGGCCGATGCACCTCATATACAACCTCTACCTATCTGCCATTGGAGGCTTGGGTGTTGCTATGATGCTGAACAGGTTTCAGTGGACCTTCCAGACTAAGACAGAATAGGAAGAAATGCCTGACAATCTACGTCCAAAAAAATCATCTAATGAAAACCCTACGGCTCACAGTGGTCCAATCTCTTTGTACATGAGATTGCCATGAGTTGGGGGCCAACTGGATGGCAGCTAGCAACAACAAATTTAGACTCAGTGGTGGGTAGGGGGATTTAGGAAAAATTTCAGAGAGGGGCAGTAGTTAGCCAAGGAAAAGTGGAGGTGATGTGGGCAACGGGGTGAGCAGGGGGCATATTCAAGGCAAAGTGAAATCCCCAGAGATAGATCACAAAATGTATTTTTGATAACTTCAAATAGTTCCATAGGGGAGAAGCTTGGAGAGGAAGGAGTGGAGTGGAATTGCTAAGAGAAGAGCTTGGAGAGAAATAAGCAGGGACCAAGCAGAAGGCCTTGTGTCTTTTTCTTGGACTTTTTCTTCAAAGACAGGGGAAAACCAAAAGAAACCTCTGGTGGACAGTGATTATTGAATGTCTGTTACTACTAGGCCTGGTACTTGGGGTGTAGATGCTGGATCAGATTGGTGTTTCAGAAAGATCACTCTGACTCTTGCTAATATGAAAATAAAAATGATTGAAAGTCCCTGGGTGGTACAAAGAGCAAATGCACTTGGCTGCTAACTGAAAGTTTGAGTCCACCTGAAGGTGCCTCAGAAGAAAGGCCAGACAATCTACGTCCAAAAAATCAGCAACTGAAAACCTTATGGAGCACAGTTCTACTCTAGCATACATGGGGTCTCCATGAGTCGGAATTGACTCGAGAGCACCTAATTAAATTACTGAAAGCTGACTATGTGCTGGGTAATAAGGGCTTTATGTGTTGGAATGCTTTTACAATAACAATACTTAATATTTATTAAATGCCTGCCCTGGGCTAGATGCTTTACTTGCACCATCTCATTTAAATTCACCATAACCCCATGAGGTAGGTACTAGCATTATTCCCACTTTACAGACTATGATGTTAGAGAAGGTAGGGACCTGCACATCCTTACACAGCTAAGATAAGAACCAAAAGAGACTCACCCAGGGCCAAGGGCTTCTAACGTTGTAAGGCAATGGCTCTTTAATAAAGTACAGTTCCAAGCCAGCAGTGCCAGCATCACCTGGGAACTTAGTAGAAATGCATATTCTCAGGCCCCATCCCAGATGTACTGATTCAGAAAGTCTGGGTGTGGGGCCCAGCATCTATATTTTAACAAGCCCTCCAGATGATTCTGATGCATGCTAAATTTGAGAACTACTGTTATAGGATTGTGTATTAAACTATGTTTCTCAATTTTCATCCAATAAACCTTTATTTGGAAACCCTGGTGGCGTAGTGGTTAAGTGCTACAGCCATTAAACAAGAGGTCAGCAGTTCGAATCTGCCAGGCGCTCCTTGGAAACTCTATGGGGCAGTTCTACTCTGTCCTATAGGGTTGCTGAGTCAGAATCGACTCGATGACAGTGGGGTTTTTTTTGGCTTAGTTAAGTGCTATGCATTGTTCTAGGCTTCGCTAACAATACTGGTGCATCACTTTGTTGTTATCGTTAGGTGCTGTCCAGTTGGCTCTGACTCATAGCGAACCTGTGTACCACAGAATGAAACACTGCCTGGTTCTGCGCCATGCTCACAGTCCTTGTTACACTTGAGCACATTGTTGGAGCTGCTGTGTCAGTCTCTCTTTGAGGGTTTTCCTCTTTCCGTTGACCCTGTACTTCACCAAGCATGATGTCCTTCTCCAGGGACTGATCCCTCCTGACAACAAGTCCAAAGTATGTAAGACTCAGTCTTGTCATCCTTGCTTCTAAGGAGCATTCTGGTTGTACTTCTTCCGAGACAGATTTCTTCGTTCTTTTGACAGTCCATGGTATATTCAATATTCTTCGCCAACACCACAATTCAAAGGCGTCAGTTCTACTTCCATCTCCCTTCTTCATAGTCCAGCTTTCTATGCTTCTGATACGATTGAAAATATCATGGCTTGGGTAAAGCACACCTTAGTCATCAAGGTGACATCTTTGCTTTCCAACACTTTAAAGTGGTCTTTTGCAGCTGATTTGCCCAATGCAATGCAACTTTTGATTTCTTGACTTCTGCTTCCAGGGGTGTTGATTGTGTATCCAAGTAATATGAAATCCTTGACAACTTCAGTCCCCTGAACACATGGTTCCCAAACCCTTGCCCTTGCTGTGCTTTCTTCTTCTGTGATGTCTTCGATGTCATTCCACAACTCATCTGGTCTTCGGTTATTAGTGTTCAACGCTTCAAATCTATTCTTGATACGATCTGTAAATTCAGGTAGGAGATACTCAAGGTCGTACTTTGCCTCCCATTGACTTGTTATTTTCTTCAGTTTCAGATTGAACTTGTATGTGAGCAATTGATGGTCTGTTCCACAGTCGCCCCCCAGCCTCGTTCTGACTGATGATATTGAGCTTCTCCATTGTCTCTTTCCACAGATGTAGTTGATTTGATTCCTTTGTATTCCATCTGGTGAGGTCCATGTGTATAAGTCACTGTTTAGGTTGCTGAAAAAAGGTATTTGCAATGAAGAAATTGCTGGTGTTGCAAAATTCTACCATTCGCTCTCCGGCATCATTTCTATCACCAAGGCCATATTTTCCAACTTCCGATTGTCTTGTTTCCAACTTTTGCATTCGAGTCACCTGTAATTATTAGTGCATCCTGATTGCATGTTCAATCAATTTCAAACTGCAGAAGCCAGTAAAAGTCTTCAATTTCTTCATCTTTGGCCTTAGTGGTGGTGTGTAAATTTGAATAATAATCGTATTAACTGGTTTTCCTCGTAGACGTATGGATATATCGTGTTACTGCCAGTGTTGTACTTCAGGATAGATCTTGAAATGTTCTTTTTTGCTGATGAATGCAACACCATTTTTCTTCAAGGTGTCTTTCCTGGCATAGTAGACTATGATTGTCTGATTCAGAATGGCCAATACCAGTCCACTTTAGTTCACTAATGCCTAGGATATCGTTGTTTATGCATTCCATTTCATTTTTGACGATTTCCAATTTTCCTAGATTCATACTTCATACATTCCACATTGTGATTATTAATGGATGTTTGCAGCAGTTTATTCTCATTTTGGGTGGTGCCACATCAGCAGATTAAGGTCCCAAAAGCTTGGCTCCATTCATGTCATTAAAGTCAAGTCTACTTTGAGGAGGCAGCTCTCTTCCAGTCGTCTTTTGAGCATCTTGCAACGTGGAGAGTTCATCTTCCAGCACTACATCAGTGTTCTGCTGCTATTCATAAGGTTTTCACTGGCTGATTCTTTTCAGAAGTAGACTGCTGGGTCCTCCTTCCTAGTCTGTCTTAGTCCAGAAGCTCAGCTGAAACCTGTCTGCCATGGGTGACCCTGCTGGTATTTGAATACCGATGGCCCAGCTTCCAGCATCACAGCAACATGCAAGCCTCCACAGTACAACAAACTGACAGAGATGTGGGGGTGCGTCACTTATAGTTATTTTAAAAATATGTTTACGTATTATAGTTAATGTATATTAGGTACGGCTTTAGCTTCTCACATCCCGCTTCATCAACAGATAAACATTTTAAGCCCTTTTATGACAATACCTTGTCCCCTTCTCGTGAAAGCATGTTCCGCTTCTGTGCTCAAGAGATGGTTTATGTTTATTCTCACCTCCCAGGGCAGACCTGGATGCTGGAGAGAGAAGTCCTTGACCAATTTACCCAGCTTGGCAGCACAAGGCAGAAATAACCTAGTTGCCTTTGCAGGTGCTGCATTCTGGGTACATAGCCAAAATAACAGTATGCCAGAGGCCAGTGGAGTTTAGCAAGACACTGGGCTGAGGAGAATGACAGCTCTTCCTTGCCCTTGCCTAAACTCTCACTGTTGTATTCTGCACCTACTCTACCTCTTTTCACTTCTCAATCCCCCAAGTCTCTCTTTTGAGATTATTTGTAGCAGATTTATTTATGTTGGGTTCTCTCTGGCTACATGTTGGATGAGTGATTTGTCTAATGACATGGATAAGAGCTGTACCCTAGATATGGGTAAGAGGTGAAGGGTAATTCTAGAAAGAGATGAAGCTGCTCTTATGATCTGCTTTGGTCTGAAGCTATTTAGGCCGCACTAGTTATTTATTTTTTCTTTTTAGTTTAGGAAAATGTGTACTTCATGTCATCCAGCCCAATTTATAAGCTTATCTGAGTTATAGTTGGGTCCAGGTAAAGAACATGCCCGGCTAAAAAGGAAGTGCAACATTGCTTCACATTTGCCGGCGCTGTGCCTAATCTTATTCAGGGACCTCATGGCAAAGGGTAGTTGCCTGTTGATAGGATTTAGGTATCCCTGAGTACCTTGGCCATAATACCATTGACATACCAATATCACATATCCTTCTAACAAACCTAACAATAAAAAAAAAAAAACCTAACAATAAAAAAAACAATAGGACAGATAATATTGCTCTTTTTGCCTTGGGTATCGGGAAGCATAAAATTGAGTGACCATCTTAATGCAGCTTCTTGGTAGTTTATCTCCCAGCTTTTTTAAGTCTCATTTATTTGTTGATTAGAGAAATAATAATTAAGCGCCTGTTCGATTTTGAATACTTTTTGGTCCCGGGAATACTGTGATGAACAAGCCGTGAACAAGGAAGGGGTAGGGGAGACAGACAAATGTTAAAGCGTGATGAATATTGTGAAGGGTAAAATATGGAGAATTGAGAAAATTTAGCAAAGGAGCAAAGGGACTTAATTACTAATTGTCATTTTATGTACTTTTTTACTGAAGTAAAATTTCAGTGTAGTAAAGTACATGGATCCTAAACGTACAATTCAATGAATTTTGACAAATGTGTACAACTGTATAATTAGCACTCTATCTTAGTTATCTAATGCTGCTTTAACATAAATACCACAAGTGGGTGGCTTTAGTGAACAGAAATTAATTTTCTCACAGTTTAGGAGGTTAGAAGTCCCAATTCAGGCTGCCAGCTCTAGGGGAAGGCTCTTTCTGTCTGCTGTAAGGGAAAATCCTCATGTCAGCTTCTCTAGCATTCTTCTTGGCGTTCCTTGGAGATCTCCACAGGCATCTTTCTTTCTCCTGTTTCTGCTTGCTTGCTTCTGTGCCTAATCTCCTTTTATATCTCAAAAGTAATTGGCCCAAGACACACCCTACACTGATACAGCCTCCTTAACATAACAAAGAAACCCTGTTCCCAGATGAAATTACATACACATGTATAACCATTGCTGTTGAGTTGGTTCTGACTCCTAACGACCCTCTAGGACAGTGCAGAACTGCCCTATAGCATTTCCAAGGCCACATCTCTCTCCCAGGGAGCCGCTGGTAGGTTTGAAGCACTGAACTTTTGGTTAGCAGCCAAATGCTTAACCACTGCACCACACACGTATAGGGGTTAGGATTCCAACAGATGTTTTGAGGGACACAATTCAATCCATAACCCACTCATGTTAATATGTAGAACATTTCCATCACTCCGGAAAATTTGCTTGTCTCCCTTCCAGTGAATCCCCATAGGGGAACACTGTTCTAGTTTTTTCGTGTGGTAGATTAACTTTGCCCATTCATAAACTTCATATAAATGAACTTGTACAGTATATACTCTTTTTTTATCTAGCTGCTTTTGCTTAACAAAGTTTTTGTTTTATACATGTTACTGCACATATTTGTAGTTCATTCTTTTTTATTGTGAGTAGAATTCCATTCTATAAATAATGCCACAATTCTCATGTTCATGGGTGTTTGTATAGTTACTAGTTTTGGGCATTTATGAATAATGCTGCTATAAATATTTTTGCACAAGTCTTGTGGGTGTACGTTTTCGTTTTTCACAAACGCTAAGGTAATTAAGTTACTCTCTGTGGGAACAGAATTGCTAAGCCATTGGGTAGGTACACGTTTAACCTTCTATGAGACTTCCAATTGCTCCACATCCTTGCCAACATTAGATGTTATTGCACTTAAAAATTTTAACTATCCTAGTGGTGTGAAATTCTATCTTATTATGGTTTTATATTTTCCTGCTGGTCAGTGATATGCTCATGGACTATTCATTTAACTTCTTTGATGAGTAAGGAGCCCTGGTGTTGCAATGGTGAAGGGCTTGGCTGCTAACTGAAAGGTTGCCAGTTTAAACCCACCAGCAGCTCCCTGGAAGAACAAACTTGGTGATCTGACAGCACATAACAACAGCAGTTTGGAGTACCTGTACCAGTCTTTTGCCTATTTAAAAAATTAGATTGTGTCTTTTTTAGGAGTTTTTTTGTAGCAGTTTTTAATATATTTTGAGTACAAATCCTATGTCATATATATGTATTGCAAGTATTTTCTCCTAATCTGGGGCTTACCTGGTCATTTTTAAAGGTGTCTTTTTATGAACAGATTTTAGTTTGGATGAAATCTAATTTATTTATATTTTCTTGTATGGTTTTTGCTTTTTACGTGGTACCTAAGAATTTTTTGCCTACTTCAGGATCACAAGATGGTCTATGTTGTCTCCTGTAAGCTTTATAGTTTCAGCTTTTACATTAGATTTATGGTTCAGCTCTTATTAATTTTTCCATATATTTATCCAGTTGTAACAGCGACATTTATTTAAAAAGACTTTCCCTTCCCCTATTGAGTTATTTTAGCATCTTTGTCCAAAATCTGTTGACCATAAGTGTGTGGTTCTATGTCTGCACTCTAACCTGTTCCATTAATCTGCCTCTCCTTCACCAATACCACACTGTCTTGATCACTGTACCTTTAGGGTAAGCCTTGAAATCAGGTAGGGTGAGTCACAAACATTGTTCTTCTTTTTTTAATTCACTCAGGTCTTCTTTAGTATCTCTGTGTTAGTCAAGGTTCTTCAGAGGAGCAAATCCAGTGAAGCACGTATAAAAATGGAGACAGAGATTTACTTCACGGAAATGGCTCGTGCAGTTGTGGAGGCTGGCAAGTCCCAAATCTGTGAGCCTGGCGACAGGCTGAAGACCTCTGCTGGCTCCTGTGGCTGCAGGGGCTGACAAAGCCCAAATCTGCAGATCAGGCTGCAGGCTGGTGGCCTCTGCTGGGAGACCACTGCTGGCTCACGGGGCTGTGGGGGCTGATAAATCCTAAATCTGCAGACCAGGCTGCAGGCTGGTGGCCTCTGCTGGGAGACCACTGCTGGCTCGTGGGGCTGTGGGGGCTGATAAATCCAAAATCTGCAGACCAGGCAGCAGGCTGAATACTTCTGCAGGCTTCCATCCCAAGAACCAGAGGTCAGGCAATGAGAGAGAGAGGGCTTTGCCCCAACATCCATTGATGTACTGGAGGCAGGCCACACCCCCAAGGAAACTCCCTCCTTCAACTCATTGGCTGCTCACATCAGATCACAAAATGGAAGGCGATTGCATAGTTTCTACCAAATCACGGAGAATCATGGCCTAGCCAAGTTGACACATAACAGTAACCATCGGTATCTCTCAGCCACATCTTGCAGTTTTTTATGTATAAGACTCGCATGACTTTTGTTAAATTTGTGCCTATTTTACATCTGCACATATATATGTATGTATAGATACATAACTACTGTAAATGGTATTTTTAAGACTCTATTTTCCAAATGTTTGTTGTCAGAATATAGAAATACAGTTGATTTTGTGTATTGACCTGGTATCCTGTGACTTTGCTGAATACACTTTTTGGTTCTATTAGTTGTTTCACAGATTCTTTACAATTTTCATGTACGTAATCTTGTTGACCGTAAATAAAGACAGCTTTACTTCTTTCCAAACATTATGCTTTTTTTTTTTTTTCTTGCTTTAATGCATGGCTGAGACCCCAAGGGCAATGTTTGGAAGTGGTGAGAACAGACTTGTCTTACTCTGGGTTGTGGGGTGAAAGTGTTCAACATTTCCCCATGAAGAAAAACATTAGTTGCAGGTTTTTTGATACTGCTTTTTATCGGATTTGGGAAGCTCTTTTCTGATCCTGGTTTCAAAGTTTTTATCTTGCATGTGCATCGAATTTTGTCAAATGCCTCAAATGTGTTTATAATCCTGATTTTTCTGCATTATTCTGAATACAGTGACTTACATGGACTAATTTTCAAATATTAAATCTACCTTGCATTTCAGAAACAAATTTCACTTTGTTATATTGTCCGTTTTATATGTTGTGAGCTCTGACTTGATAGTATTTTGTTAAAGATTTTTGTGTCTATCTAAAAAAAAGAAAATAAAAATTTTCTTTTTTTTAGGATATTGGTGTGGTATTTTCTTTTCTTTGAATGACCTTGTGAGGTTTTGGTATCAGGGTTCTGCTGGCCATACTAAAGTTGGCCAGTGTTGGGAAGTGTGCTTTCCTCCTCTGTTTTCTGAAAGTGTTTGTGTTAGATTGGTATTACTTCTTTCTTGTGCAGCCTAGTCCTCAACCAACAACCCAAGGACACCCACCCCAACTTTTTTCCCTCCTCCTCCATCCCCAATTTTCTCCTCTCTGATACCCTGCCCTGCAAATTTTAGTTACATCTTCAGCCCTAAAATCTCACCTCTGTCTCCTTAGCATAACAGCACATTGCTCTCAGCTTTTATTTCATCTTCCTGCAGCATGGTCAGGAAAATGCTGCTAGGTGGAGAGTCAAGGTGAATATGGGACAAAGCTCATGTGTTTCCTTTCCCCCAAGGATTACAGTCTTGCATTACCTGTTGAAAATGACTGAAAACTGTTGCCTCGTATGTTTTATCCAGTTTAATACCTATTTACTGTGGGAGGATAAGTCCAATACCAGTTACTGCAAAATGGCTTAGGGCACTCTGGAATAAATCCATCTATCTAGATATAGAGATAGAAATTCATATACCTATATCTATCTCTATACCTATATCTCTATATCTATATCTCTATCATCTATATCTATATCATAGAGATAGAGATAGATAGATCTATATAGAGATCTATATCTCTATATAGATCTATATGTAGATATATATCTCTATAGATCTATATCTAGATATAGAGATACAAATACAACTTATAACTTAAAATACTTTTGAATAGCACAGTATCTCAAACGATACATTTAATCCTGCCATATAACAGCAGGCCATCAATGATATCAAGGACCTGTATACTTTTGTGGAAACTCTGGTGGCATAGTGGTTAAGTGCTTTGGCTGCTGACCAAAAGTTTGGCAGTTCCAATCCAACAGGTGCTCCTTGGAAACCCTATGGGGCAGTTCTACTCTGTCCTATAGGGTCACTATGGGTTGGAATTGTCTCCATGGCAACAACTTTGGTTCTTTTTAAATATACTTTTACTGTCTTTTGCCTTTGCTATCCTCTTATGTATCATTTTTTTGAACATTAGTTTTTTGTCTCTTGGTTGCAAGATGTCTGCTGCTGCCGCAGACATTACATCCTCACGTAGCTGTGTTCAGGGCAGTAAGAAGGAATAGGCCCCTTTGCCATCTATAGTTTAATCAGGGATCAAAATACTTACCATACCCAAAGTCCTCCTAGTAGACTTCACTTTCAGTTTCTCTGTTCAGAACTGGGGCACACCTGAACCAGTCTCTAGCAAAAAAGGCAATGGATTTTCAATTTGGTTTAGGGAAATCATGATTCAACCCCTGAGGCAAGCTGGAAGGCCCGCCTTCTCTGTGCATTTTGTTGCCTGGACAAATTCAAGGTTTTATAAACTGAGAAGAAAAACAAGTGGTTGTTGGGATTAGCAACCAATAGTATCTGCCACAATAAGCCTTCTCAACTCAGTTTTAGACTTTTGAGAAACTTACATTACAAATAATAAAAGAACTTGCTGTGTTCCACATCTTGCTTCACCTGCCCAATCATAGAAGACAAACTTATCCTCCTACAATGCAGATCTGACCATGCTACAACTTTGTTCGAAAATTTCGCTGGCTACCTGTCGTTAGAAAACAAACTCCATAACATTGCATTCCATGCCTTTCTGAAATTGGCTTCAAGCTGCCTTCATAATATTACCTTTCAGTGCACCTCCTTCCACCTTTGTTAGAAAAAAACTTTGCCCTTCCTCTGACATGCTATGTATTCATGTGTCTGTTATTGCAGCAATGCCTTTGCCGTTCTTATTTGCCCTCCAATCCAATCATCTTTCAAGGTCCAGCTCAAATACCAGCTCTTCCATGATGCCACCAACAATAGTTCCTGGTGGCAATTAATGTCTGTGATCTCTGTGCTCCTACTCTACTTCCCATTCTCCCTCTGGGCTTTGTCACCCTATGTTGTCTAGCACAGGGATGACAGATACATACCTGTCTGAGTTTCCTAGTGCTGCTATAGCACAGATATCACAGTATGTGGCTTTAAAGAACAGAAATTTCTTTTCTCACCGTTCTAGAGGCTAAAAGTCCAAATCAGGGTCTTGGCCATATTGATTCCTTCCTTATTTGCAGCCCCGGGCATTCCGTGGTTCCTTGGTGTTTCTTGGCTTGTGGATAATCCTCACATGACCTCTGTCTTTCCCTGTGTGTGTATGTCTCTGTGTCTGTTCTGGTCTTTTTATAACTCAGAAGTGATTAGGTTTAGGACCCACCTACTCAATGCTCTAAAAAAAAAAAATTTTTTTTTTTACATTTTTTTCTAGTATGACTCAATAATGTAACAAAAGAAAAGCCTGATTTCCAAACAGGGTCACAATCCATAGGTGTAGAGCCAGGAATTTAGCACATATTTTGGGGAACACAATTCAGTCCATAACAGCACTGAAGCCATGGATCCCCATTTGTGAGCCTACGGCAGACATTATTAAACCCTTAAAACCCATTGCTGTCGAATCGGTTCTGACTCATAATGAACCTCTAGGACAGAGCAGAACTGTCCCATAGTGTTTCCTAGGCTGTAATCTTTATAGAAGAAGACTGCTCTGTTTTTCTGCCACAGAGCAGCTGGTGGGTTCGAACGAGAGACCCTTCGGTTAGCAGCTGAGTGCTTAACCACTGCACCACCAGGGTTCCTTATTAAACAATTACAGCGTGATTTTCCACGGAGCCTAAATGCACTTTCAAATACTGTCTCAGGATAGTGCGGCTCCTGACAGTTATACCCAGTCAATTAAATGAAATCTGCATTCCACCTGTGGCTGAATTTATGAGTTTGTTCGTAACAAAACATTAATGCTATGGTTGGTTGAAGTGAATTTCACTGCGTAGATTCCAAGGGTGGTTTCCACCATGGTCTGAATTTATGTGGTGAGGTAGAAAGTTAGATGATAGCATTGTAGCATGTGAAGTCGCTGACCACACCGAAGAAATCTGTTAGTAAGAGCAATAATACCTTGCCAGTCTCTCAGGCCAATTTTATTTTCTTCTCAAGTAACCAATCAGGAGACCTTGTTATTTTCTTAGTTTAGAATCCAAGAATCAGATGAAGGTCTACATCAACTGAGTGTGAGGCCATGCCCTGGGAATCCCATAAGCCGAGGAAAGGAGTGAGAGAACTTCTGAATGTCACATTCCATTTCATTATTGTGGGGCAAAATTTCAGTAGACATTGCTGTAAGTTTTTCCCCCAGGAACAGCAGGTATCTTCAACAAATACGACGCTTTCAACCATACAGACATACTTCTGGCTAATGTTCAGGAGTCAGTTTGGGAAATAACAGTCAGCAGGAGTTTCTTTTTTAAAATATTTTATTGAGCTTTAGGTGATGATTACAAAGCAAAATAGTTTATCTTTCAAGGATTTGTACACAGAATGTTCGAAGACATTGATCTCAGTCCCCGCAGTGTGTCAGCACTCTCCCCATTTCTGCCCTGGGGTCCCTGTTACCTTTCGTCAGATTTTCCTACCCCTTCCACCTTATCTTTCATTTTGGGCACGTTACCCTTTTGGTCTCCTATAATTAACTGTTCAAAAGAGCTTGTTCCTCTCATGTGTTATTATTTATTTTGTAGGCCTGTGTATTGCTGAAAGGTGGTCTCTGGGAATGGCTTCAGTTCCATCTTAGCAGGGTGTCTTAGGGCCGCAGTCTTGCGGTTCCTCCAGTCTCTATAAAACCAGTAAGCTGGTCTTTTTTCTGGGTTTGGTTTTTGTTCTACGTTTTTCTCCCGCTCTGCCCGGGACCCTCTCTTGTGATCCCAGTCACAGCAGTCAGTAGTGGTAGCTGGGCACCATCTAGTTCTTGTCTCAGGGTCATGTCGGCTGTGGTTCGTGTAGTAGGAGTTTGTTTGAATATTACGTCAGTTTTGAATGTTTATCTATTTCTTCGGAAACATTGTAAGGCTATGTTGTCAATTACATTGGCCGTTAGGTACATGTAGTTATTTAAATCCAAATTAATTAAAATGAAATAAAATAAAAAATTTAGTTCCTCCGTCACACTAGCCACATTTCAAGTGCTCAGTTAGCTGCATGTGACTAGTGGCTATTATGTGGGACAGAGCAGATAGAGAACATTTCCATCATTACGGAAAGTTCTAGCGGACAACATTGTTTTAAGGCCTCTTGTAAAAGACTTGACCTCTTTGCCCTATAGTTTAGGGTTTTAGAGAATCATGCACCAATTATACTATTTGGTATTATCATTATTGATATCATGTTGTTAGTATATCTACGTTTTCTTCTCCCAAGTATGTAATTTTCCCCTCTGTGGCCTTTCTGTTTAATGTCTCATTTGAAAAAACATCAAAGAAATATTTATTCCCCATAGTTAGAAGCATATGTGGTAAGCAATATCCTGTTATCTTTTGTTGTTTGTTTGTGGTGGTTAATATCTTCCCTGATCCATATAAGTTCCTTTTGCAACCCTCTGCATGCTAAGTTGGTTATGTCCTGTACAGTTGTTTGAATTTAAATGGCTCACAATTTTGTGTCATTAGGGAAGATGTAGGGAATTCAATCATTAAAGGAAGGGACTACTGGGAAATCAATGTGCCTTAATGCCCCTGACCTATGACATTTTTATTCTTGCTTCTTCTCCCATATTAAATAAAAACTATTGTATATAGAGAGGTGCATTAAAAACAGGTCACACAATTCAATATGGCTAAAGCTTCCACAGTAGTTTTAAATGAGGCTCATTTGAAATGACTCAGTCTTGGTTATGGTGGCTATTCAATATAACCGTCTTTCTTGTTACAGCTCAAAGCCATATGTTCATTTCATTTATTCCTATGGAGACAGGATTAAATGTTTTTCAGAATTTTGAGAAAGGTGACATATGAACAAACAAAAACAAAATGTATTGTAGGATTGCATGCGAGACAAAACTTAATCTTTATTTCTATCCATATAATTCCACAGATTGCCTTTCCTTGTAATTTCCTACTAAGACACCTCTTTGAATAATGTCTGGACCTGGCTGTTTAGTATTCACATATTCTCTTTATCTACATGATGCTGAGGCTAAAAACGTGGTATACATTTGGAATAAATGAACTAAAAATTTTCCTTTCTAGTTCCAGCTTGTAAAGTGAATCCCTCTCCTGAATTTGAATCCCAGCTCCTCCACTCCTGGCCGTGTGGACCATGTAAGTTCCTGAACACTGCCCACTTCAGCTTCTCCATCTGTCAGATGAGTTCCATTTGCACATCTCCTTCATTGGATTGTTGTGAGGATTCATTAAAAACATCCACCATTCCCTTAAAACAGCTCTATTTTCAAAAATTTTATTGTGGTAAAATATATATGACACAAAACTTGGCACTCTAACCACTTTTTAAGAGTCCAGTTCAGTGACATTAATTACATTAACCATGCTGTGCCATCCCCATCACCATCCACTTTTAGAACTTTTTCACCACCTGGAACAGAAACTCAGTATTCATTAAGCAATAACCCCCCATTCCTCCCACCCCAGCCCCTAGTGACCACCAGTATACTTTTGTTTCTATGTGTTTGCTCGTTCTAAATACTTCATAGAAGTGAGATCATACAACATTTTTGTGTCAGACTTCATTTCACTTAGCACGATGTTTTCAAGGTTCGTTTATGTCACAACATGTATCAGAACTTCATTTCTTTTTATAGCTTCATATTATTCCCTTGCCTAGAGATGTGGATTAATATAGCTCTGTGTTTGGGGAGGAGCCCTTTTGGTGCAGTAGTTAAGACCTATGGCTGCTAACCAAAAGGTTGCCAGTTCAAATCCACCATCCGCTCCTTGGAAACCTTATGGGGCAGTTGTACTCTGTCCTATAGGGTCGCTATGAGTCAGAATTGAATCAACTCCATGGCAATGGGTTTTTAGCAATGGGTATGTTTGCAGAGGAACCCTGTTGGCACAGTGGTTAAGAGCTTGGTTGCTAACCAGAAGGTTGACAGTTCGAATTCACCAGCTGCTCCTTGGAAGCCCTATGGGAGTGTTCTGCTCTGTCCTATAGGATTGCTGTGAATCGGAATCGACTCAGTGGCAATGGGTTATGTTTGAGGAAGGAGTCCTGATGATGCAGTGGCTAAAGCACTTGGCTGCTGACCGAAATGTTGAGTGATTCAAAGTTACCAGCCACTCTGGGGAAGAAAAGTTACAGCAGCCTGCTTCTGTAAAGCAGCCTTGAAAACCCTACAGTGAGTTCTGCTCTGTCCTGTAGGGTCGCCATGAGTCGGAATTGAGTGGACAGCAGTGGGTTTGGTTTGTTTTTTTGGCATGTGCAGTAATTACCGATAAGGAACCTGCCATTTTGCTGTTTGTTTTCTATGTGTCTTATACCTGTTTTGTCCTCATTTCTTTCTACACGGCCATATATTCTGTTGTTATTTTTTACAGTAAACAATTTTGATTCCCTTCTTATTTCCTTTTGTGTAAATTTTTAAGATATTTTCATTGTGATTACACTAATATCCTAAATGTATAACAATCTAGTTTTAATTGATACCAATTTAACTTCAATAACATAGGAAAATTCTCTTCCTATACAGCTTCACTGCCCCTTGATTTTGTTGCCACAAGTTATATTTTTATAAATTATATGTCCAAAAACATAAATTTATAGTTATTTTTAATGTATCTTCTATGTCATGGGAGACATTAGAAGTTTATTAGCCAAAAATACAATATAACTGGCCTTTATAATTACCTGTGGACTAATTTCTTCTTGGAACCTTTGATTTCCTTCATTCTCTTCTACTCCATACGAGTAGAGACCAACAATCGTATCTTAGATCGCTGTTGGCAAGCTTTTAAGACCGCAGATACTACTCACCAAACTAGGATGTAGAACATTATCTTTGTGAATGCCAATTGACTGAGTCATCCCTCGAAACTATGATTCCAAGCCTTCTAATCCAGTAAACCAATTCTGTGAGTTGTTTGGTTATGTCTAGGAAGCCTCTGTAATGGTGTCTCCCATATGGTTTGTTATATGTGTGGATATACATAACAACACACAAAGGTGTATATGCAGATGCCCACAGATACACCTATACAAGTGCATGCATTTACTCGCATCTGCCCTCCTGTATACGTATGTGCACCTGTATCTACCTACGTAACCACACACATATCGTTTGGTTATTTTTACTGTTTGTTGCAAAATTGTATATGTTACAGTTTTTACCAAAATTGGCCCTTTTTCTCTAAATGTACTTCTTAGTGTCTTTATTTACCTTGGTCAAGACTTCACCCATATTTGGGACTGTCTTTCCCATCACCAAAAGTAACAAGTGTCTACTATGTAGAAAGTGATTCCCCTTCCCTCTCCCTCCAGTCCTGGTGAGCAGCATCAACTTTGCTTTCTGTGTTTATATCTATTCTTGACTTTTTATAATAGTGGGAGCATAAAATATTTGTCTTTTTGTGACCGACTTATTTCACTCAGCATAATGTCCTCCAGATTCATCCAAATTATAAAAGGTTTGCAGACGCCTCTTGATTCTTCATAGTTGTGCAGTATTCCATTGTATGTATGTACCACAATATGTTTATCCGTTTCTCTGTTGATGGGCGCTTAGGTTATTTCCATCTTTTTGCTATTGTGAATAACGCCGCGACGAACATGGATGTGCATATATCTATGCATGTCACTGCTTTTATATCTCTAGGATATATACTTAGGAGTGGGATTGTTAATTATAAGGTATTTCTATTTCTAGCTTTTTGAGGAAGCACCATGCTGTTTTCCATAGTGCTTTTACCATTTTAAAATACCACCAGCAGTGTATAAGAGTTCCAATCCCCCACAACCTCATCAGCATTTGTCGTTTTCTGTTTTTTTGATCACTGCCGTTTTTGCAGGGGTGAGATGGTATCTCATTGTAGTTTTGATTGACATCGCTTTAATGGCTAATGATCATGAACATCTTTTTATGTATTTGTTGGCTGCCTAAATATGCTCTTTGGAAGTATCTGTTCATGTCCTTTGCCCATTTTTTGAATGGATTATTTGTCTTTTTGTTGTTGAGTTGTTGAAGCTTTCTATATATTTTAGAGATTAGACCCTTATCAGATATGTTGTTGCCAAAGATTTCTTTCTCGGTCAATAAGCTTTCTCTTCACTGTCTTAGTAAAATCTTTTGATGAACATAAATATTTAATGTTTTTATGGTCCCAGTTATCTAATTTATCTTCTGTCATTTGTGCATTTGTAGTTTTGTTTGATGGGCTATTTATGCCAAAAATTAGGCCCCCTAGTGTCTTAGGCTGGGTTCTCTAGAGAAGCAAAACCAGTAAAGCATAATAAATATATATAGAGAGAGAGAGGGATTTATATCAAGGAAATGGCTCACAGCATTGTAGAGGCTGGAACGTCCCACATCCGTGGATCAGCATAGAGGCTTCTCCTGATTCACGTAGCTACAGGGGCCGGCAAACCCAAGATCGACATGTTCGAGAGCAGGGCTCTTGTTCATGGGATGTGAAGATTGATGAAGCCCAAGATCAGCAGGTAAGATGCTAGCTCAAGTCCCAAGAAATGGAGGTCAGATGAACAGGAGGCAGCTGCAGGATCCAGAGCAGACAATAGCCACAATGAACACTTATGTTCCGATGCAGGCCACAAGTCCAAGGAAGCCCCCTTTTGACTGATTGACTACTCACAGCAGATCCCATAATGGGGGCAATCACATATAAACACTAAGAACCATAGCCCAGCCAAGTCAACATTCAGTCTTAACCATTACACCTAGTTTTGACCCTGTGTTATCCTCCAGGAACTTTGCAGTTTTAGCTTTAACATTTAGATCTTTTATTCATTTTGAGTTACTTTTTGTGCATGGTGTGAGGTATGGGTCCTGATTCATTTTTCTGCATATGTATATCCAGCTTTGCCAGCACGATTTGCTAAAGAGATTGTTTCTTCCCCATTGAATGGACCTTGACCCTTTGCCGAAGATCAGCTGCCCACAGGTAAAAAAAAAAAAACCAGTAAAGCCCACAGGTAGAAGGATTTATTTCTGAGTTCTCAGTTGTATTCCACTGGTCTATGTGTCTGTCATTGAACCAATACCAGGCTGTTCTGAGTACGCTGGCTGTGTAGTAAGTTTTAAGAGCTGGAAGTGTGAGTAGTCCTACTTTATTCTTCTTCTTAATAGTGTTTTAGCTATTCAGGACCTCCTTCCTTTCCGTATAAAGTTGGAGATTAGTTTTTTCATTTCATTAAAGAATGTTTTTGGGATTTGGATCAGAGTTGCATTATTTTGGTGGTATTGACATTTTCACAATGTTAAGTCTTCCAGTCCATGACTGAGGAATGTTTTTCCATTTATGTAGATCTCTTTTAGTTTCTTGCAGTTATGTTTTATAGTTTTTCTTGTATAAGTCTTTTACATCCCTGGTTAGGTTTATTCCTAGGTATTTTCTCCTTTTGGGAGCTATTGTAAATGGTACTATTTTCTTGATTTCCTTTTCAGAGTCCTTCTCGTTAGTGTAGAGGAAGCCAACTGATTTTTGTGTGTTGTTTTTGTACCCTGCCAATTTTATGAATCCTCCTATTAGATCCAGTGACTTTCTTGTGGAATCTCTGGGATTTTCTATGTATAGGATCATGCCAGAAACCTTGGTGGCGTAGTGGTTAAGAGCTACTGCTGCTAGCCAAGAGGTCAGCAGTTCAAATCCACCAGGCGCTCCTTGGAAACTCTATGGGGCAGTTCTACTCTGTCCTATAGGGTCGCTATAAGTCAGAATTGACTCTGCAGCAGTGGGTTTTTTGTTTTTTTTTTTTTTGTTTGGGATCATGTCATCTGTGAATAAGCATAGTTTTACTTCTTCCTTTTTAATTTGGATGACCTTTATTTCCCTTTCTTGCCTTATTGCTCTAGGTAGGACTTCCAGTACAATATTGAATAAGAGTTGTGATAAAGGGAATCCTTGTCACTTTCCCATTCTCAAAGGGAATGTTCTCAAGCTTTCTCCCTTGAGAATAATGTTGGCTGTTGGTTTTTCATATGTGCCCTTAATTATGTGAAGGAATTTCCCCTCTATTCCTATTTTGTTGAGAGCTTTTATCCGGAAAGGGGGTTGGATTTTATCAAAAGCCTTTTCTGTGTCAATTGAGATGATCATATGATTCTTTCATTTGTTTTATTTATGTGATGAATTACATTGATTGATTTTCTAATGTTGAACCATTCTTGCATCCCTGGCATAATTCCCACTTGATCACGACGTATTATATTTTTGATATGCTGATGAATTCAGTTGGCTAGAATTTATTTTTCTTTTTATTGTACTTTAGGTGAAGGTTTACAGAACAAACTAGTTTCTCATCAAACAGTTAGTATACACATTGTTCTGTGACATTGGTTAACAACCCCACAACATGTCAACACTCTTCCTTTTGAACTCTGGGTTCGCTATTATCAGCTTTCCTGTTCCCTCCTGCCTTCCAGTCCCTGCCCCAGGGTTGGTGCACCCCTTTAGTCTTATTTTGTTCCATGGGGCTGTTTAATCTTTGACTGAAGGGTTAACCTCAGGAGTAACCTCATTACTGAGCTGACAGTGTGTTTGGGGGCCATAGTCTCAGGGTTTCTCCAGTCTCTGTCAGGCCAGCAAATCTGGTCTTTCTTCTTGAGTTAGAATTTTGTTCTACATTTTTCTTCAGCTCTGTCTGGGACCCTGTATTGTGATCCTGTCAGAGCTGTCAGTGGTGGTAGCCAGGCACCATCTTGTTGTACTGGACTCAGTCTGGTGGAGGCCACGGTAGATGTGGTCCATTAGCCCTTCTGACTAAACTTTCCCTTATATCTTTAGTTTTCTTCATTCTTCCTTGCTCCCGAAGGGGTGAGACCAGTGGATTATCCTAAATGGCTGCTCACAGGCTTTTAAGACCCCAGATGCTACTCATCAAAGTAGAATGTAGAACATTTTCTTTATAAACTATGTTATGCCAGTTGAGCTAGATATTCCCCGAGGTCATGGTCTCCACAGCTCTCAGCCCAGCAATTAGGTCCCTCAGGGAGTCTGGATGTATCTGTAGAGCTACCATGACCTTACCTTATAGAGATTATGGTGGCTTCCCCAGTATTGTGTACTGTATTACCCTTCACCAAAGTTTCCACTTATCTATTGTCTATTAAGTGTTTTTCCATCCCTACCGCTCCCCTCCCTCATGAGCAACAAAGATAGTTTCTTTTGTACGTAAACCTTTTTGTTTTGTGGTCTGATACAATCTTTGTCCTTTTGTAATTGACTTATTTCCCTTCAGATCCACCCATGTTATGAGGTTCTTTGCAGATTCATCGTTGTTCTTTATCGTTGGGTAATACTCCATTGTGTGTATGTACCACAGTTTGTTTATCGATTCACCTGTTGATGTTCATGTAGGTGGTTTCCATCTTTTTGCTATTGTGAACAGTGCTGCAGTGAACATGGTTGTGCATATGTCTATTCATGCAATGACACTTATTTCTCTAGGATATATTCCTAGGAGTGGGATTGCTGGATCATATGGTATTTCTATTTCTAGCTTTCTAAGGAAGCGCCATATTGTTTTCCAAAATGGTTGTATCATTTTGCATTCCCACCAGCAGTGCACAGGAGCTCTGATCTCCTTGCATCCTCTCCAACATTTGTTATATCCTGTTTCATTAATTTATGCCAGTAATGCTGGGGTGAGATGGTATCTCATTCTGGTTTTGATTTGTGTATCTCTAATGGCTAGAGATCATGAGCATTTCCTCATGCGTCTGTTGGCCCCTTGAATATCTTCTTTGGTGAAGTGTCTGCTCATTTCCTTTGCCCGTTTTTTAGTTGGTTTATTTGTCTTTTTGTTGTAGAGGTGTTGCATTTTCTTATTGATTTTCGAGATTAGACCTTTGTCTGATTTGTAATAGCCAAAAATCATTTCTCAGTCTGTAGGTTCTTTTTCTCTTTTAGTGAAGTCTTTTGATGAGCATAAGTGTTTAATTTTTAGAAGATCCCAGTTATCTAGCTTATCCTCTGGAGCTTGTGTGTTGTTGGTTGTGGTTTGTATCCTGTTAATGACGTGTATTAGGACCTCTGTGAACTTCATGGTTTTTGGCTTTATATTTAGGTCTTTGATCCATTTTGAGTTAGTTTTTGAACATGGTGTGAGGTATGGATACTGTTTCTTTTTGCAAGTGCACATCCAGTTTTGCGAGAACCATTTTTTAAAAAGCCTATCTTTTCCCCATTTGATGGACTTTGGGCCCTTGTCGAACATCAGGTGACCGTAGGTGGATGGATTTACATCTGGGTTCTCAACTCTGTTCCATTGGTCAATGTATCTGTCATTGTACCAGTACCAGGCTGTTTTGACTACTGTAGCTGTATAGTAGGTTTTGAGGTCAGGTAGTACGAGTCCTCCTACTTTATTCTTTTTAATAGTGATTTACTTATCTGGGGCTTCTTCCCTTTCCATATAAAGTTCATGATAAGTTTTTCCATGTCTTTAAAGAATGTTGTTGGTATTTGGATTGGTATTGCGATGTATATGTAAATCGCTTTGGGAAGAATTGTCATTTTCACAATGTTGAGTCTACCTATCCATGAGCATGGTATGTTTTTCCGTTTATGTAGATTTCTTGTTTCTTGCAGTAGTGCTTTATCGTTTTCTTTGTATAGGTCTTTTACACCGCTGGTTTGATTTTTTCCCCAAATATTTTATTTTTTTAGGGGCTATTACAAATGCTATTGTTTTCCTGATTTCCTTTCCATTGTTCTCTTTATCGATGTATAGAAATCCAACTGGTTTTTGTATGTTTATCTTGTATCCTGCTGGTCTGCTGAATCTTTGTATTAGTTCCAGTAGTTTTCTCATGGAGTTTTTTGGGTTTTCTATATAAAAAAAAAAAAAAAAAAAAATTTTTTTTTTTTTATGTATAGTGTCATATCATCCACAAATAGAGAGAGTTTAATTTCTTCATTACCAATTTGAATGCCCTTTATTTTTGTTTCTTGCCTTGTTGCTCTAGCTAGGACTTCCAATACAATGTTAAATAGGAGTGGTGATACAGGGCATCCTTGTCTTGTCCTGTTCTGAAGGGGAATGTTTTCAGCCTCTCTCCATTAAGAATGATGTAGGCCATTGGTTTTGCATATATGCCCTTTATTATGTTGAAAATTTTCCTTCTATACCTATTTTATTGAGAGTTTTATCAGGAATGTGTGTTGGACTTTGTTGAATGCCTTTTCTGCATTGATTGAGATGATCATGTGATTCTTTTTGATTATATGGTAGATTACATTGATTGATTTTCTAATGTTGAACCATCCTCGCACACCTGGTATGAATCCTAATTGGTTGTGGTGTATCATTTTTTTTGATGTGATGCTGATTTCTATGGGCTAGAATTTTGCTGAGAAGTTTTGTGTCTATATTCATGAGATATTTTGGTGTGTAAATTTTTTTTTTTTTGGTGTCTTTGCCTGGTTTTGGTATCAGGGTTATGCTGGCTTCCTATAATGAATTTGGGAGTATCACTTCAATTTCTGTGCTCTGAAATAGTTTGAGTAGTACTGGTGTGAGCTCTTCTCTGAATGTTTGGTAGAATTCTCCAGTAAAGCCATCTGGGTCAGAGCATTTTTTTTGTGAGTTTTTTTTTTACCTTTTCAATCTCTTGTTATGTGTCTATTCAAATTTTCAACACCATTTTTTGTGTTAGTTTGGGTAGGTAGTGTGTTTCTAGAAATTTGTCCATTTCCTCTAGATTTTCAAATGTGTTGGAGTATAGTTTTTCATAATGCTCTGTTATGATCCTTTCTATTTCAGTTGGGTCTGTTGTAATGTCCCCTATTTCATTTCTTATTTGGGTTATTTCCCTCCTCTCCTGTTTTTCTTTTGTCAATTTCGCCAGTGGTTTTCCAATTTTGTTGATCTTTTCAGAGAACCAACTTTTGGTTTTCTTAATTCTTTCTATTCTTTTCCTATTTTCTATTTCATTTATTTCTTCTCTGATCTTTATTATTTCCTTTCTTCTAGTGTCTGTGGGCTTTTTTTTTTTTTTTTTTTTTTTTGCTGTTTTCTATTTGTTCAATTTGTGTAGCTAATTTTTGATTTGGCTCTTCTTTTTTGATGTGTGCATCTATTGCTGTAAATTGACCTCTGAGGACTGTCTTTGGTGTGTCCCAAAGGTTTTGGTATGATGTGTTTTCATTCTCATTTGATTCTAGGAATTTTTTGATTCCATCTCTGATTTCTTCTATTGCCTAGTAGTTTTGAAGCATGGTGTTATTCACACTCCATGTAATTGATTTTTTTTCCTTAGTCTTCCTGTCGTTGATTTTACTTTGATGGCATTGTGGTCAGAGAAGAGAGTTTGCTTTAGATTTTGCTGAGGGTTGCTTTGTGGCTTAAGATGTGGCCTATCCTGGAGAATGTGCCATGTGCATTGGAAAAGAATGTGTACTTTGCAGCTGTTGGGTGGAGTGTTCGATATATGTCTGTGAGGTCAAGTTGGCTGATTGTGCTCTTTACCTCTTCTGTATCTCTCTTGAGTTTCTTTCTAGATGTTCTGTCCGTTACTGAGAGTGGTGCGTTGCAGTCTCCCACTATTATTGTAGAACTGTCAATTTCTCTTTTCATTGCTCTTAATGTTTGTTTTATGTATTTTGGAGCCCTGTCATTGGGTGCATAGTTGTTTATTGTAGTTAAATCTTCATGATGAATTGTCCCTTGAATCATTATGTAGTGTCGGTTGGCTAGAATTTTGTTTAGAGTTTTTGCATCTATATTCATAAGGGCTATTGGTCTATAATTTTCTTTTTTAGTAATGTCTTTGCCTGGCTTTGGTATCAGGATATTGCTGGCTTCATAGCATGAATTAGGGACTGTTCCTTCCTTTTCTATGTCCTGGAATAGTTTGAGTAGAATTGGTGTCAACTCTTCTCTGAATGTTTGCTAGAATTTTCCAGTGAAGTTGACTTGGCTGGGCCTTTTTTTTTTGTTAGTAGTTTTTTTTTTTTTTTTTTTAATGACATCTTCAATTTCTTCTTTTGTTATTAGCCTGTTCAAATTTTCTACCTCTTTTGAGTTAGTTTAGCTAGGTGGTATGTTTCTAGAAATTAGTCCATTACTTCTAGCCTTTCAGATTTGTTGGAATAACAGTTTTTCATAATATTCTCTTACGATCCTTTACCTTAGTTGGCACTGTTGTAATATCACCCATCTTATTTCTTATTTTGGTTATTTCCACCTTCTGATTTTTTTTCCATTTTCAGTTTCGGCCAGTGGTTTTTTCAGTTTTATTGATCCTCTCAAAGAACCAACTTCTAGTCTTGTTGATTCTTCCTATTTTTTGTTTTGTTTTCTGTTTCATTCTTTTCTGCTCTGATCTTTATTATTTTCTTTTCTTTTGTTGAATGGGGACTCCTTTTGCTGCTCCTTTTCTATTTGTTTGAGTTGTAGGGTTAAACTATTGATTTTGGCCCTTTCTTTTTTATTGATGTATACGTTTATTGCTATAAATTTTCCTCTGACCACTGCTTTTGCTGTATCCTAAAAGTTTTTGTTGTGTTTTCATTCTCATTTTTGTTATTGTACTTTAGATGAAGGTTTACAGAGCAAACTAGTTTCTCATTATACAATAAATACACATATTATTTTGTGACATTGGTTACCACCCTCACAACATGTCAGCACTCCCCTCTTCTCCACCTTGGCTTCCCCATTACCAGCTTCCCTGCCCCCTTCTGCCTTCTCATCCTTCCCCCTGGACTGGTGTACCCATTTAGTCTCCTTTTCTTTTTTGGGCCATTTCGTCTCCTTTTCTTTTTTGGGCCTGTCTAATCTTTGCCTGAAGGGTGAACCTCAGGAATAAATTCAGTACTAAGTGTGTCTGGGGACCATACTCTCATTGTTTCTCCAGTCTCTGTCAGATCAGTAAGCCTGGTCTTTTTTTGGAGTTAGAATTCTGTTCTACGTTTTTCTCCAGATCTGTCCAGGACCCTCTATTGTGATGCCTGTCAGAGCAGTTGGTGGTGGTAGATGGGCACCATCTAGTTGTGCTGGACTCAGTCTAGTGGAGGCTGTGGAAGTTGTGTTCCATTAGTCCTTTGGACTTATCTTTCCCTTGTGTCTTTGGTTTTCTTCATTCTCCCTTGCTCCAGATGGGGTGGGGCAAGTGTGATATCTTAGATGGCTGCTCACAAGCTTTGAAGACCCCAGACACTACTCATCAAGTAGAATGTAGAATATTTTCTTTGTAAACTATGTTATGCTAATTGAGCTAGATGTCCCCTGAGAACATAGTCCCCAGCCCTCAGCCCAGTAATTTGGTCCCTCAGGGAGTTTGGCTGTGTCTGTGAAGCTTCCATGACTTTGCCCTGATCAAATAGAGGTGACACCCCTAGTATTGTGTACTGTCTTAACCATTCACTAAAGTTACCACTTATCTATTGTCTAGTTAGTGTTTTTCCATACCAACTCTCCCCCTCCCTAGTAATCATCAGAGATTGTTTGTTTGTGTTTGTAAACCTTTTCATGAGTTTTTATAATAGTGGTCTCACAGAATATTTGTCCTTTTGTGACTGACTTATTTCACTCAGCATAATACCCTCCAGATTCATGCATGTTGTGAGATGTTTTGCAGATTCGTCATTGTTCTTTATAGTTGGGTAGTATTCCACTGTGTGTATGTACCATAGTTTGTTTATCCATTCATCTCTTGATGGGCACTTAGGTTGTTTCCATCTTTTAGCTATTAGGAATAATGCTGCAATGAACATGGATGTGTATCTGTCTATTTGTGTGATGGCTCTTTTTTCTCTATGATATATTCCTAGGAGTGTGATTGCTGGATTGTATGGCATTTCTATTTCTAGCTTTTTAAGGAATCCCCATATTGTTTTCCAAAATGGTTGTACTATTTTTTTTGTTCCCACTAGCAATGCATAAGAGTTCCAAGCTCCCTGCACCCTCTCCGTTTGTTATTTTCTGTTTTTTTTTTTTTTTTTTTTTTTTTTTTGATTCATGCCAGAAATGTCAGGGTGAGATGGTATCTCATTGTAGTTTTGATTTGCATTTCTCTAACGGCTTGTGAGTGTGAGCATTTCCTCATGTGTCTGTTAGCTGCCTGAGTGTATTCTTTGGTGAAGTGTGTGTTCATATCCTTTTAAATTGAATTATTTGTCTTTTTGTTGTAGAGGTGTTGGATTTTCATACAGATTTTAGAGACGAAAACTTTGTAGGATTTGTCATAGCCAAAAAATTTTTTCCAGCCTGTGGGCTGTCTTTTTACTCTTTTGGTGAAATCTTTTTATTATTACCATTTTTTATTATTGTCCTTTAGGTGAAAGTTTACAGCTCAAGTCAATTTCTTATTCAAAAATTTATGCACATATCGTTTTTAACATTGGTTGCTGTCCCCACAATGTGACAGCACCCTCCATCTTTCCAGCCTGGGTTCCCTGTGTCCATTTGTCCAGTTCCTGTCCCTTCTGGCCTTCTTGTCTTGCTTTTTGACAGGAGCTGCCCATTTGGTTTCGTATATCTGATTGAACTGAAAAGCATCTTCCTCACATGTGTTATTTTTTGTTTTATAGCCCTGCCTATTCTTTGTCTGAAGAGTGGGCTTTGGGAATGGTTTCAGTTCTGGGATAGCAGAGCATCCGGGGGCCCTAATTTCTGGGTTCCTCCAGTCTCTGTCAGACGGTTAAGTCTGGTCTTTTTACGTGAATATGAATTCTGTTCTACATTTTTCGCCTGCTCTGTCCAAAGACCCTCTGTCATGTTTCCTATCAGGGTGGTTGTTGGTGGTAGTCAAGCACCATCTAGTTCTTCAGGTCTCAGGCTGGTGAAATCTGTGGTTCGTTTGGTCCCTTAGTCCTTTGGGTTAATATTTTCCATGTGTCTTTGGTTTCCTTCATTCTCTTTTGCTATGAGTGGGATGGGACCAATCAGTGGATCTTAGATGGCCGCTTACAAGCTTTAAGACCCCAGATGCTACTTACCAAAGTGGGATTTTGAACAAATTCTTTATAAAGTATGTTATGGCAATTGACCCAGATGTCCCCCAAAACTATGATCCCTAGACCCCAGTCCCAGCTACTCTGTCCCTCAAAAAGTTTGGATGTGTCTAGGAAACTGCTTTTGCTTTGGTCCAGTTGTGCTGATTTCCTCTTTATTTTTTGTTGTCCTTCCCCTCACCGAAGTTGATCCTTTTCTAATATCTAGTTAGCAGTTTCCCCTACCCCATTCGTCCCCACCCTTGTAGCCATCAAAGAATACTTTTTTCTTTTTAAATGTTTTCTTCAGTTCTTATAATAATGGTCTCATATAATATTTGTCCTTTTATGACTGACTTATTTCACTCAGCATAATGCCTTCCAGATTCATCCATGTTGTGAGGTGTTTCTTGGATTCATCGTTATTTATCACTGATAATATTCCATTGTGAGTATGTACCATAATTTCTTTATTTATTCATTTAATGACGGGCGTTTAAGTTGTTTCTATCTTTTGCTGTTGTGAATAGTGCCGCAGTGAACATGGGTATGCATATGTCTATTCATGTGACAGCTCTTATTTAGTGAACCGAAGATAGGCAGGTCAAAGAGCAGAGCTTTCGCTCACAGGCTGTGAAGGCTGATGAATCCCAAGATTGGCAGAGAAGTTGCTAGTTCAAGTTCCAAGAACCAGAGGTCAGATGAACACGAGGTATCTGTAGGGTCCAGAACCAGCCAAAAACCTTGGCAAAGCAAGCAGGGAAGAAGTAGGCAACGGAGGGATGAGTGATGAAGGCTGAGGGGGCAGTGAACTGCCACACGCTCTGCCCCCACTGACACCACTCAGCAGATTCCTTCACTGGGGTGATTACATATCAAATTTCAACAGGGAAGTGATCACAACGCTATAGAATTGCCAAAACACTGATAATCATGGCCCACCCCAGTTGACACGCAATCTTATCCATCACAGTACACTGCTTGTCAACTTGGCACCTGTACACATCTCCCTAAACCATACAAAATCTCTGAATGAAGACAATTACAAAGTCACACATGCATCTAAGATAGAACTAACACACGTCCAGCCAAAAACACACTAGCCCTCTTTACATCTTATATTTTATCAGTGAAGAAGACAAAAATATTTGATGCACGCAGAGAAAGCAGAAATGCTCACAACAATTACAGTCCTTGTTTCTGCAGCTGGTCACATGGCCGTAATTGGTATTTAGAAGTACCTTCTGCCACCACCCATTCCATATTCCCTTTGCCTTCAGCAAGCACCTCAGCAGGGCATGATTTTTGCCTGGTGGGATGACGCAAACCTTCATTCCTGAAGGTTCTGGGCCATTAGTAGTCATGATGGAATTGGGTTGCTGTAGTTTTCCGTTGACTTTAATCACAGGGCATGGTAGTACTAAGAGATGCCCTAAGGGATCTCCTGAATTCCAGATCTACTCTTCTTTACTTCCATTATGTAATATCAATCCAATTTCTTCTTGGTAATCAGAATCAATCACACCAGCCAATATGGTAACTCCCTTCCTTGCCTGTTCATCCAGAGGCATAAGGAGCCCAAAGTGGCCAGGTGGCATTCTTAGCTTTGAGTTCAATGGAATCAGTGATGTGTCTCCAGATGGGAGCATTCCTGCCTTTGTAACTAAGACCTCTAGACCTGCAAAGCATAAGGTTGCAGGGACAGGAAGCAAAAATCTTATGAGTGGATCACTAGGGGTAATAGTGAGTGGTGCCACTTCCATTTCCACCCCTTGATTCCTGGACCCCTGAATTCTGGTTATGGGAGAAACATCACCATGTATTGGACGCTGGTTTGGAGCATATGGAGCCTCCTGGACAACACTGCTGCAAACCTGCAAGGTATTGCCACCCGCCTAGCACTGTAATTGTGACTTTAGGAGGCCATTCCATTGTTCTGTCAAACCACCTGCTTCAGAATGATGGGGAACATCGTAAGATTAGTGAATTCCATGAGCATGGGCCTACTGCACTTCATTTGCTGTAAAGTGAGTCCCTTGATCAGAGAGAATGCTGTATGTGATACCATAATGGTGAATAAGACATTCTGCAAGTTCACGGAGTAGTTTTGGCAGAAGCATTGCATACTGGGAAGGCAAATCCTTATCCAGAGTAAGTGTCTATTCCATTAAGAACAAAACGCCTTTTCCATGATGGACATAGTCCAATGTAATCAACTTGCCACCAGGTTGTTGGCTGATCACATCAAGGGATGGTGCCGTATCGGGGACTCAGTGTTGGTCTGTGCTGCTGGCAGATCGGGTGCTTAGCAGTGGCTGTAGCCAAGTCAGCCTTGGTGAGTAGAAGTCCATGTTGTTGGTTCCATGCATAACCTCCATCCCTGCCACCAGGGCACTTTGTTCATGAGCCCATTGAACAACGACGGGAGTAGCTGGGGAAAGAGGATGACTGGTTTCCACAGAACACATCATCCTATCCATTTGATTGTTAAAATAATCCTCTGCTGAGGATTATTAATTAATTATTAATGCTCTTTGGTGAGCATTCACATGAGACACAAATATCTTCACTTCTTCAGCCCATTCAGAGAGGACTATCCACATACCTCTTCCCCGTAAATCCTGGTCTCACAATTTTCCGGTCATGTTTCTTCCAAGTCCCTGACCATCCAGCCAAACCATGGGCCACAGCCCATGAATCAGTATACAGTCTCATATCTGGCCATTTCTCCTTCCAAACAAAGTGAACAACCAGGTGCACTGCTCGAAGTTCTGTCCGTTGGGAGGATTTCCCATCAGCACTGTCCTTCAGGGAGGTCCCAGAAGGGGGGGAAGTGCTGCCACTGCTCACTTTTGAGTGGTGTCTGCATATTGCACAGACTCACCTGTAAACCAGGCACAAGTTTCTCTTTTTCAGTCAACTGATCAGAAGGAACTCCCCATGAGGCCATAGGTCCAGACTGGGACGTGGAAAGTAATGTAATAGGAATAGAGACCGTGGGCATTTGGGCTATTTTATCATGGAACTTAACTCATGCTTTCAAGTCCTGTTCGGGCCCGATCTTGTATATACTTCTTCCACTTAATGATGGAGTCCTGCTGTGTGCATCCAACTTCATGATTCTGTGGGTCATACACCACCCAGTTCATGATGGGCAGCTCAGGCTGTATGGTGACTTGGTGGCCCGTGGTTAAGTGTTCCGTTTCTACTAAGGCCTAGTAACAAGCCAAAAGCCTTTTCTCAAAAGGAGAGTAATTATCTGCAGAGGATGACAGGGCTTTGCTCCAAATCGTAAGGGTCTATGCAGTGGTTCACCAATAGGGGTCTGCCAAAGACCCCAAACAGAATCTCCATCTGCCACAGACACTTCAGGCACCATTGAATCAGCTGGATCATATGGTCCAAGTGGCAGAGTGGCTTGCACAGGAGCCTGATCCTGTTGCAGAGCCTTCTCTTGTTCTGGGCCCCACTCAAAACTAGCAGCTTTTCCAGTCACTTGATAAATGGGCTGGAGTACCATGCCCAAATGAAAAACATGTTGCCTCCAAATTCCAAAGAGACACACTAGGCATTGTGCCTCCTTTTTAATTGTGGGAGCAGCCAGATGCAGTAACTTATCCTTCACTTTAGAAGAAATATCTCGACAGGCCCCATACCACTGGACCCATAAAAATTTCACCGAGCTGGTAGGTGCCTGAATTTTTGTGGCATTAGTTTACCACCCTCTAGCAGCCAAATGTTTTACTAATAAGTCCAAAGTCATTGATACTTCTTCCTTACTAGATCCAGTCAGCATAATGTCATCCATGTAGTGGATCAGTGTGACATCTTACCGGAGGAAAAGGCAATCAAGGTCCCTGCGGACTAAATTATGACACAGGGCTAGAAAGCTCTTGGAGCGCTGAGGTAGGCAGGTGAAGGTGCACTGCTGGCCTTGCCAGCTGAAGGCAAACTTCTGATGGTCCTTCCAAACAGGCATGGAGAAAAAGACATTAGTCAGTTCAGTAGCTGCACACGAGTTACCAGAACATGTATTAATTTGCTCAAGCAATGAAACTATATCTGGAACAGCATCTGCAATTGGAGGCACAACCTGGTCAGGTTTTTGATAATCTACTGTCATTCTCCAAGATCTGTCTGTTTTTTGCACAGGCCAAATAGGCGAGTTGAATGGGGGATGTGGTGAGAATCACCACCCCTGCATCCTTCATGTCCTTGATGGTGGCAGAAATGTCTGCAGTTCCTCCAGGAATGCAGTATTGCTTTTGGTTTACTATTTTCCTAAGTAAGGGCAGTCATAATGGCTTCCACTTGGCTTTTCTTACCAAAATACCCCTTTCTTCATTTGTTGGTGATTCAATGTGGGGCTTCTGCAGGCTGTTGAGTATATCTATTCCAATACTGCCTTCTGGAACTGGGAAAATCACCATGGGCCAATTTGGGGACCCAGTGGACCTACTGTGAAACAAACGTGAGCCAACACTCCATTAATAAACTGACCTCTATATGTTCCCACCCTGACTGGTGGGCTACAGTGCTGTTTTGGGTCTCCTGGAATTAGTGTCAGTTCAGAGCTAGTATCTAGTATTCCCCAAAAAGTCTGATTATTTTCTTTTCTCCAGTGAAATTCACTCTCATAAAAGGTTGTACATCCCTTTGAGGAAGGCTAGGAGAGAGATTCACAGTATACGTTTTTGGCAGTGTATTTGAGTCCTTCCTGATAGGGACCTGGCCTTCCCTTCATTCAAGGAGTTGTGGATCTTCAAATTTGGTCAAGCAGGGGAGTTTACTAAGGGCAATTTGAGTTAGGCTGCTGTTCACCTGACCTAGAATTCGTCCGTTTGTACAGATCAAGTACATGTTTAATAGATTTCCTATCTATTTCCCTCCTAGGGACACCATGACTAAGGAGTCATAAGTCCATGAGGCAGACTATTCTGATTACTACTTTGACTCTGCTGTCCGTTACTGTAACCGTGACCACCTTGTCTTTGTCCACCTTGTCGTTGTCGATTGAGTGCCACCACTTGCCTCCCACTATTACAGGGTCTAATCAGCCCCATTGTATTTAGCTGTCTTAATTCAGTTAGGGCGGTTGCAACTGTCAAATCTGATTTACATCAAATAGCAATCACAGCAGTCTTCAAGCGTGCTGGATTTCCCTTCACAAATTTGTTCCTCACAGTTGTGGGAAAGGTGTGTTCTTTGGGCATCCATGTGTGGGTGTGTGGGTTTAACCTGATAAATCCACCTTAGCATGCCAGTTTCCCTAAGCCTTTGAATACCTTCTTCTGCAGTATACCCAGGCAGGCCTGGTACTTCAACTTGATTTAGTGTAGGCTTTTACTGCGTTTCTAACTGCGTAATCCATGCTTCAGCAACCCAACCAAAGGAACTATTAAATCTTTCCCTAACTTCTCGAGCTAAAACATTGGAGAATCTGTGCTTAGTGGACCCATATCAATAAACTCAGACCGATCCATCTTTATGTTCCTTGCAGCATTATCCTGCACCCTTAATAACCATTCCCACACCTATTCCCCAGGTTCCTGTTTGTATAAAAGTCAAGCAATTCTGTTGGAGTGTAGCGTACCTCCTCCTGGGTCACACTTTGTACTTCACCTTTTTGGGGCTCTCTGGGACTTAAATCTAGTTATAGGTCTAGAAGCCAGAATCAGTAGTGTGGAATTGTTTTGAGAACATTCAGCATTATGTTGTAAAGCATCTGCCTCAGATGATGCCCCAGGCAATGACTCAGGCAAGGGCTCTTTAGAGGCAGCTAGGCTAGGGCTAATCTCATTAGATGGAAGTGGAGGGGCTGATGCTTTTACTGGACTGGGTGGTGTAGCAGACAAACATGACGTCATCTTTTCATATGGAAGTGGTTCTATAGGAAGGAGTGATTAAATGAAATTTAGGGGCTCAGTGTCTCCAACTTTCTTATTATCTGCCCATATGTCCCCATCCCAAGTTTCAGGATCTCATTTCTTCCCAATGAATTCCCTCACCTTAACTTCAGACACCTCTTGAGGCTGGCAATTGAAGTGGTGTTGTAATTCAGCCACTCTTACAATAAGAATCTGGTTTGGTTTTTGGCCATATCAACGCTGTTGCTACAAGAATAAGGCTTTCTTTCAAAGCTCAAGTGGAAACTTTGACATTGTTTATGCTGCACTTGAGTTTTGACACTGACGCCCTGAGCACATCTCTTTCTTTCACCAGTTCGTCTAGTGAAATTAGGACCAACCACCCAGCTTCTTTATACATCTCAGTATGAGAAAATTGTCAAAAGGTATCATATATGCAATCGCTCGGAGCCTCGCCTTTCTCCAATACCTGATCTATTGGTGGTGATAATTTGCATATTTGAATTGCCACCTCGTGCCATGGATTAGCAGTGCCCTCTTTACTGCTGAAAGCAGAGTCATCAACATCTTTGACTCTAGGCAGACTTGAGAGCTAGATTAGAAAACTCATCCTTACAATTTTGTTTCTCTAGAACCACTCTCAGTACCAAATGTCTTGGGCTGGGTTCTCTAGAGAAGCAAAACTAGAATAGTGTATAAATATATAGAGAGAGAGATTTACATCCAGGAAACAGCTTACATGATTGTAGAGTTGCAAGTCCGTGGATCAGGATAGAGGCTTCTCCTGATTCATGTAGCCACAGGGGCTGGCAAAACCAAGATTAGCAGGCTGGAGAGCAGGGCTCCTGCTCACAGGCTGTGAAGATTGATGAAACCCAAGATCATTAGATAAGCTGCTAGGTCCAGTCCCAAGAACTGGAGGTCAGATGAACAAGTGGTGCAGGATCTAGAAGAAGCCAAGAACCTTGGCAAGGTTAGCAAAAAGGAAGTAGGTGGTAGAGGGCAAAAAGATAAAGGCTGAGGGAGAAGTGAACCACCACAGGCCCTACCTGCACTAATACCACTCAGAGGATTCCATTATGGGGGTGATCACATATCAAATTTCAACAGGGAAGTGATCACAACATACAGCTGCCAAAACATTGAGAATCATGGACTAGCCTAGTTGACACACACAATCTTAACCATCACACATGCCCTGTGATTAAAGTCAATGGAAAATTACAGCAACTCTGTTCTGATATGACTACTAATGGCCCAGACCCTTTAGGAATGACGTTTTGGGTCACCCTACCAGGCAGAGAGCCATGACTAGCTGAGGTGCTTGCTGAGGACAGGGAATATGGAATGGGTGGTGGAAGAAGGTAGTTCTAAATACTAGTTATGGCCACATGATCAGTTGCAGAAATGAGGGCTGTAACAAAGTTATGAGTATTTCTGCTTTGTATGTGTGCATCAAATATTTTTGTTTTCTCCATTGATAAAATATAAGATGTAAACAGATCTAGTGCATTTTTGGTTGTATGTGTGTTCGTTGTATCATGTTAGGCACAAGAATGACTTTGTAATTGTCTTTATTCGGAGATTACGTATGGGTGAACGAGATGTGTACAGGTGCCAAATTGGCAAGGGGTGAACTGTGATAGCTAAGATTGTGTGTCAACTTGGCTGTGCCATGATTCTCAGAGTTTTGGCAGTCATGTTATGTTGTGGTCACTTCCCTGTTGAGATACGATATGTGATCACCCCAACGGTGCAACATGCTGTGAATAGCCACTTGGTTGAAGGGGAGTTTTCTTGGGCGTGTGGTCTGCATCCAGCGTGTGCAGACATTCTGGCAGGGCTCGGGAGCTTTTGATTGCTCGGGATTCTGTAGCTGGCCCTGCTCGTCTGACCTCCAGTTTTTGGGACTTGAGCTAGCTGTTTACCTGCAGTCTTGCTTGAGTATCTTGAGATTGGTTGATCTTCACAGCCTGTGAGCCACAGCTGTGTTCTCCAGCCTGCTGATATTGGGTTCACCAGCACCTGAGGCTGCATGAATCAGGAGAGGCCTCTATCCTGACCGACAGACTTGGGATGTTATGGCCTCTGAAACTGTGTGAGCCATTTTCTTGATATAAATCTCTCTCTATATATACATCTTTATACACTTTACTGGTTTTGCTTCTTTAGAGAATGCTGCATAAGTCAGAGCATTCACACAAGATACAAATATCTTCACTTCTTTGGCCTGTTCAGAGAGGCCTGTCACATGCCACTTCTTTATACTTCCTTGGCTCCAAATTTCCAATCATGTTCCTTCCAAGTCCCTGGCTATCCAGTCAAACTATTGGCCACAACGCATGAATCAGTGTGCAATTGCATATCTGGCCATTTATCCTTGCAAGTAAAGTGAAAACTCATGTGCACTGATTGAAGTCCTGCCCATTGAAAGGCTATCCTCTCACTACTGTCCTTCAAGGAGGTCCCAGAAAGGGGCTGTAGTGCTTTACTGCCACTGTCCACGTTCAAATTGTGCCTGCATGTCATGCAGAGAAACATCTGTAAACCCGACACCAGCTTTCTCTTCCTCAGTCAACTGATTCTGAGGCCATAGATGAAGACTAGGAAGGGGCAGGTAATGTAACAGGAGTGGAGACCATGAGCATTTGGGCCATTTCCTCATGCGACTTACTTGAGCCTTCAGGTCATGCTCAGGCGTGACATGATATATACCACTAGAATTTAATGATGGAGTGCTGCTGAGCACATCTAGCTTTATGGCTCTGTATGTCAGACAACACGCAGTTCATGATGGGCAGCTAAGGCGCATGGTGACTTGGTGTCCAGCGGTTAAGTGTTCAGTCTCTACTAAGGCTGTGTAACAAGCCAAAACCTGTTTCTCAAAAGGAGAGTAATTAAATACAGAGGATGGCAGGGCTTTGCTCCAAAATCCTAAGGATCTGCACTGTGATGCACCAATAGGGGCCTGCCAGAGACTCCAAAGAGCATCTCTATCTGCCACTGACACTTCCAGAACCGTTGGTTCTGCCAGATCATGTGGCCCATGTCGCAGAGCAGCTTGGACACCAGCCTGAACCTGTTCCAGAGTTCTCTCTTGCTGTGGGCCCTGCTCAAAACTAGCAGCTTTTCAAGTCATTTGATAAGTAGGCTGGAATAGCACACCCAAATGAGGGATATGATGCCTCCAAAATCAAAAGAGGGCCTCTTTTTTGGTTGTAGGAAGGGGCAGATACATTAGCTTATCCTCCACTTCACAAGGAATATCTCAACATGCCCCACTCCACTGGAGCCCTAGAAATTTCACTGAGATATAGGCCCCTGAATTTTTGTCAGAATAATTTTCCACCCTCTAGCATGCAAAAGTCTTACCAATAAGTCTAGAGTATTGATACTTCTTTCTTACTAGGTTCAGTTAGCATAATGCCATTAATGTAATGGACCAGAGTGACGTCTTTTGAAAGGGAAAAGTGATCAAGTTCCCTGTAGACTAAATTATCACGTAGGGCTCGAGAGTTGATATTGCCCTGTGAAAAAATAGTGAAGGTGTATTGCTGGCCTTACCAGCTGAAGGCAAACTGCTTCTGGTGGCCCTTTAAAACAGGGATAGAGAAAAAGGCATTGGCCAGATTAATGACTGCATACACCAGAAGATATATTAATTTTCAGGCCACATCCCCAAGGAAACTTCTCTTCCAACTGATTGGCTGCTCACATAAGATCACAAAATGGAGGATGATTACATAACTTCTGCCAAATCCCTGAGAATCATGGCCTATGCAAGTTGACACATAACATGAACCATCACAGTGGTGATGAAAGTGTTCTAGAGTAGATACTGGTGATGGTTGAATAGGATTATGAAACCAGGTAAAGCCACTATATGGCACACTTTAAAGCCATTAAAACAAAACTTTATTTAATAAGAAATCTACCAGTTAACATAGTATAAACTATAAAGTATAAATTGAGCTGGAAAAATACTGGAACAAAAGCAAAAAAAGTACACACTGAGATGAGAAGAAGAAAATGTCTGGTTCTGAGGCTGATGTTCCGGGAATGAGGAGCTGCTGTGGAGGAGGCATGGCAACTGGCTCCACCTCTGGTGCCCCAGGCAGAGCTAGAGGTGGTGGATTTATTAGCCCGTGGGGCTCCAGTGTTGGAGGAGGAGCAGGATCAATATCAGCTGTTTCTCTGGGAGCTAGTTGGAGGTGGGCTAGGATAGAAATCCACCCCTCCAGCTGTCTCTTTGTTTAGCGCCACTGCTGGACCTGGTGATGAAATAGCTGGTGCTCTAAGGACTTCCGGTGTTGGTGCAGGAGCAGGTGGTTGAGGAACCATTTCTGTAGGTGGCCCAGGATGGGAATCCAGCCCTCCCTGATGCTCTTTTCCTGGTGCCTGGGCCAGAGATCAAGATGGAGGGCTGTGGGCTACAGTGAGCTCTGGTGTTGGTAAAGGAACAGGAGCAGGATTGACATCAGCCAGTGGTCCAGGAGCCAGCTCTGGATGTAGCCCAGGATAAGAATCTGATCTTCCAGCTGGCTCTCCATTTGCTGCCAGTGCTGGAGCTGGTGATGGAGCTCTATGGAGCTCCAGTGTTAGCCCAGGTGCATGATGGACCTCAGCAGGCGGTCCAGGAGCTCCTTATGGTCTTGACCCAGGGAGAGAATCTGATCTTTCAGCAGGCTGTCTGTCAGATGCCAGTGCTGAACTTGGTGATGGAGGACCTGTTGTTCTACCCAGCTCCAATGTTGCTGCAAGAGCAGGATCTGATTCAGGAAGTAGTCCTTGAGTGTGTTCTGGAAGTTGCCCGTTGTAAAAATCCAGCTCTGCTGCATGCTCTCCATCTGGTGATGGGACAGGCAGTGCTCTGTTGAGCTTCAGTGTTGGTACAGAATCAGGATTGACATTACCAGGTGGTCCAGGACCTGGCTCATGCGGTGGCCCTGGTTAAGAATTAGAATCTCCAGCAGGCTGTCCATGTGCTGCCAGAGCTGAAGCTCGTGACAGAATAGCTGCTGCTCTGTTGACCTCCTGTCTTGGAGCAGGAGCAGGATTGCTGTCAGCTGGCGGTCCAGGATCCCATTCTGGAGGTGGCTCACGATGGGAATCCACCTCTCCATCTGACTCTCCACCTGATGCTGGTGATGGAGCTGGGGGAAGACCTGGGCTACATCAAGCTCCAGTGTTGGAACAGGAGCAGGAGCAGGATGGACAATAGCCAGTGGTCCGGGAACCGGTTCTGGAGGTGGCCCAGGATACGAATCTGAGTTTCCAGCTGGCTCTTCATCAGGTTCCACTGCAGGAGCTGGTGATGGAATCAGTGGTGCTCTGTGGAGCTCTGGTTTTGGTGCAGGAGCAGGATCAACCTCACCAGGTGGTACAGGGGCCAGTTCTGGAGGTGGCCCAGGATAAGAATCCCACCCCTCAGGCAGCTCTGGGTCTGGTGGCAGCGATGGAGCTGGTGATGGAATAGCTGGTGCTCTCTGCAGCTCCGGTGTTGGAGCAGCAGCAGGAGCAGGATTGACATCAGCTTGTGGTCCGGGAGCCAGTTCTGGAGGTGGCCCAGGATAGGGGTTCACCCCTCCAGGCAGCTCTGCCTCTGGTGCCAGTGCTGGAGCTGATGACAAAATAGGTGGTGCACTATGGCACTCTGGTGCTGATACAGGAGCAGAATGTACCCCAGGAGATTGTCCAGGAGTCAGTTCTTGGGGCAAACATAGCACTTGAGCTCCTTTTACAATTGGCGCTGGCCCCGGCTCTGGAGCTGCAAGAGGAGAAAGGTTCACTACCATGTCTACCTTTCCTCGTGCCTTGCCAATGATGGAAAACACCCACTGCCACGAAGAGAAGCCCATTTCCAAGATTTCCACCCCAGGAAGTCTTCCCAGACTGTAGTCCACCAGAGGACGTTCTCAAGTTACTCTGAGCTCTGGCTCAACCCCAACCTCTGGGGGTGTTCCCTTGTGCCCCTCACAAGCTCACATGCAGTCATCCCCAGTCTTCCCACCCTCTGGCTCTGCCTCAGTGACCTCCATTTGATCCAGCTGTGCCAAGAGAAGTTGGGCACGTCGCTCCAGATGTGAGCCTGGCATGTTCACATGCACATGGTCCACCACAAGCTTTAGGCAGGGAAAGTCCAGGGGCTGATTGAAATCCTCCGGGTATTCCTTCAGCCATGTGCCCAGGATAAAAGAGATGGCTTTGGGGGTGGGTGGTGATGAGCAGGGTCAGAGGCCTGGCTTTTCCTGCCACACTGCCCTCCCAGGACACCCCTACAAGGGGGCGGTCCCTCTGTCTGCCCCTGACCTTCCAAAGGTCAGCACCACCCTGTATCATGCCCTCTGGCTTCCCTGACAGTGGCAGGTCACTGACAGGAGGCTAGCACAGAGGCTTATCCAAGGAGCTCCCATCAACAATTGACCAATTCTTCCCTCCTCGGGGAGCCTGAATTACATCCCTTTCAGTCCCCTGGCCCTCTCCCCACTGGACAGTAATCCTCTACGGGCACAGAGATGCATGTCTGCGTGTTCATCTCACAGCCTGGCACGCAGTACTCCAGGATTATCTGATGCTGGGCGACACACAGAGCCCATCCCCTGACCCAGATGCCCAGGCCATAGGGCTCCTCCTCTGGAGCGTCTGCACCAGCGTGCTGCCTGGTTCTCTGCACGTGTGTGAGTGTCTCTTCTCCCACGGACATTGTTCTCCCCTGGGACTGGGGCCCCACATGCAGCTGAGCACCCACAACCGGGGAATGGGATTTGGAAGCAATTTTCTCCAGTCCTGCCCCCCCCCACCTCTTCTTTTGGGCCCCAAATAGAGGAGGGAGCAAGCAGTGATGTGAGGAAATTGTGGGAGGATGAATTCTCTCAGGGGCCTCTCTGAGCCCCCAGCCTCCCCTCTGCTCCCCATGATACCCTGGATCCACTCCCAGCTCTCTATCTGCTTACATCCTGCAGGGGCACCCCTAAACTCAACTCTCTAGTGGAATCTAGATGTGTGGGGCCCAGAGTCTGCCAACCCCAATCCAGACAAAGGCCCCCTAAAATCTCCACCGTTCTGTAGAGGTAGGAGGCCCTCCTTCTCCACACAAAGTCCACTCACCCTTTCAGCTGTTCCTGGGGTTCACCGTACTCAGCAGAATAGGGGTGGTTACATCTATACCTAGAGGTGGTATGAGGATGTCACATCTAATGAACTGTGGACACCACTTGCTTAAGATGTCTAGTGTTCCTGTCTGACTCTCAGACTGGAATGGAGGCCTAGGAGGGCAGAGCTTCCTATCTGCTTTGTTCACTGAACAATGCTAAATATCTAGAACAGTGTCTGCAAGAATAGGGGCTTCATGGATGATTGGTGAATGAGTGAACCCAACCAGCACCTTCCCAGATATCTGAGAGTCCTGGGGCCCCTCTACCAGCCTCCAGGGATCCCTGTTCTGGCTGCACCAAGGACAAGGACCCACTATATGGAATCTCCACCTCCCCTTTACAAATGGGAAGTAAGTTTGCTCAAGGGTACGTAGTCAGTGAGGGGTGAGGCAAACAGCTTCTTCATGGGAGAGAGGAAAATAATAAATGTGAACATCCCAGCCCCCCCAACACCCTTTACCACAGAGCTGGGCTGCAGGTACACACTTCCTGTGGTTTATCCCATGTTGTCCTGACACTAATTCTAGCTGATTGGACCTTTACCACCCTACTTTTCAGGGGAGAAAACTGAGGCTCTGAGTGGTTAAGTGACATTCTCCAGACTCAGAACAGGTAGGGGGTAGAGTCCCCATTGGGCTGTTTAGGGCAGAGCACTCACCTTTGGAGTAGCTGGTCTAGGACCTGCTGGGTGGTGGCGTAGGCTCTGTAGGCTCCCAGAAAGATTTTGATGTACGAGAAGTCACCCTTTAGGTAGGTGGGCACCAGGAGCTCCACCAGCTTCTGCAGTGAGCCTGCCTTGAAGGTTTTCATCACCCAGGCCTCATCCAGGTCCTCATCAGAACCACAGACACACTGGGGTGGGACAGAGGAGGGACATAGTATCAGAGGCAGCCCCATGAACCGCCAGGAGGGTTGGGGGCCCAGAGCTCAGCCCAGGCCTGCACTCCCTCTCCCTCAGTGACCTGTGGCAGGAGGTGGGACACGAGTGCCTTCAGCAGCAAACAGGACTCAGCTTTCCAAGCAGGATTGGAGGTGGGGGATGATTACAAACATTAGGAACCTGAAGTGATTTTGTTAACGAAGTAACCATGGTATCTCCCTGGAGGAAGAGCAAGCAGTATCCCGGTGAGTCCTCACAAAGCACCCCATTCCAGAGATGTGAAAACAGGCTTGGTGATATCCATTGTCTACATGAAGTCACCTGGTCAGAGCCGAGAGCTGTCTGACACTAGGGCTCAGTGATGTTCCCTCTGTGCTAGGTGAGGCCTGCTCTGCTCCTGACTTAGAGGGGAAGGTATGGTGCAAGCTCACTTCCTCCCAGCTGAAGACAGTGCACAGAGCAGACACACCCATGAGATAAGGAAGACACAGATTTTTCTTTCTGTACATTAAAGGGGATTTTGAGAACCTGAAGCTATGGAGCACCCAGATCCAGCCAAGTGTGAGAGCCTGGAGATCCTGGGGTGGGAGAAAATCCCCTACAGAACTGAGGACCTGACCAAATGGCTAATGGAGATCAAATGTCAATAGTTGGTAAAGGACTGAGAGGTGGCTCAGCTTCTTAGGGCCAACAGGTGCCTCGGAGCCACCCAGCAGTTCTGTTGGCCACCCTGACAGCAGACTGGCAAAACGGAAAAGGGCCATAACACCTGGAACAGGCTCAGTGCAGAGACACAGCCAGCATCACAAACTGCTGGGCCCCGGGACTGCGACCGCTGTTTTGGGAAGGAGCCTGGCTCTAGTGATCCTAACCTGAAATGTGCATATCCTTCCCCCAGCATGCCACTCCTGGGAATCTGTCCTGGTTGGGTCAGTATATGAGGACACATGGAAGCTTTCCTGCAGCCCTGCTGAAAGGGCAGCACAAGGAATCAGTCCAGGGCCAGCAGCAGCGAAAGTCTCAGTCACTGTAGGGACAGGCCTCCCTTCTGGAACATTCTGTGTCAAGCCAGGATACAGCCCCTGACCTGAAGGTGTCATGTGATGTATTCCCCGAGATGCAGGTTGTAGAAAAAGGTGTGTCATAGCCTAAGCCCTGCACTTCTGGGTAAAAGAAGCCTGCTAACTGTGATGACGCGTGAAGCTGGGAGAAGGTGTGGAAGGACAGTCCAGCCGACTGTTGCCTGGGGCCCTGGGGTTGAAAGTTAACCACTAAAACAGTGGCAACATGCGAAAGATGCGTGGGCTTATGTGAAGTGAGGACAGGACAAAAACCTCATTTCTGATATTCCTACAAATATGGGAAGAGTGACTTTGTAGCTGCCCAGGGCAGGGAAGGCAGTGGGGTGGGTGGGGAGGTGTATTCCTTAGGGAGGAGACTGGGGACCCTCGAGAGGAAAAGTCCTGAGAGGGACTTGAGGTCTACAGGGTGGTGTCTGGGCCCTGGGCCCCCTCTGGTCATCTCGGGTCCCTGTGTGGGGATGCCAGTCTCCTCCCCCCGCACTCACCCAGCACCTGTGCCAGCCCTTCCTGGCCCCTTCCGTGGGGTAGACCGAGTACATGATGCCGTTCTCCTTTTCCGTGGAGATCTCCTGTGGAGAGTTCTGCAGAGACAGTGCCGGCAGCAGTCAGGGAGGCATCAAGAGCCCCTCCAAGCCACCTCCTTCCCTCTCTGCCCCTCAAGCCCTTGTGCCTCCGAGGAGCTCCCAGTTGCCCCATGCTGGGTGGGCTGGACTGTGGGCAGCACCATCCAGCACTGACCAAGTCCATGGATAGAAAAATCAACCTCTGACTATTGCAGCAGGATGTGGCAGAAGCTGGGCTGGCACAGGGTCAGCAGTGGCCCAGGCAATGCCAGCAGCTAGGGCTGCACGTTGACTGCCCCACTCAGGGTCAGCTGGATCTCTGAGAAGGCCCAGGTGAGAGTGCTCACTCAGCCTGTGACCCAAACAGTCCCTCCCTAAGACCTGGTCTGAACTGGAACCCCTGGGTATACTTAAATCCTAGCATTCTGTGTGATCAGGGGTGTCAGGGCAGGGAAGTGAAAGAGGCCTCTACATTTGCCACCCCAGCACTCGGTCTCCAAGGCACCCAGCCTGATGGACTACACCCAGCCATGCTCAGACTCAGCCCCATGAGCTCCGTATAGTGAGAGGCCTTGGGGATGGAGCTTGGTGGAGCCCTCAATGTGTGCTAGTCCTGAAGCAGCAGCCCCATTTTCATCATCCTCATTATCACTCCTCCCCTCCCAAATCTACCCAGATCACATGGCTCCTCCTTCCCTGACCCCCACCATCTCTCTCCCAAATGGACCCTGCCTCAGCCAACGACTTTCTGCCTCATCAGTTGTGTCCACATTTCCTCCCAGCACTGGTTACCAGGGACCCCATGAGGACAAGGCCTGGCATGGCCAAGGGGATGGTATGAACTTGAGGAGGGATATGTGGCTGCCCCGATGGGATCACAGTGGTGGCCTGGCCTGGATTGGCAGCCCTGGACCACCCTGTGTTACCTTCGGATTCTTTTTGGTAAATGGCCTGAGCTTCTGTGGTTGGGGGACGAGACCATGCCTCAGCCTTGGTGAAAGTGTCGAACTCCTGGGTCTCTCAAGCTTTGATACAAGGGAAGATGGGAGACAACAAGAAAACATGTTCCTAGTTTGAGTGTCTCCACTCAAGTGAGCTGGATAGGGGGCTGTTTACCAGGGTTCCAAGTTCTATGTACTCTGTTGTCAAGGAAGTGAGGTCATATCCTGGGTCTCTTGATTTGGGCCTGATGTCAGATAAGACCTCCCCAAAGTCTGCTCTGGGTTGCTGAGTGCTCACCTGTCCCCCTGCCATCTCCATAACTGTACACAGTGACACCAACACAGCCCTCCCCCTCCCCCCCAGAACCCAGTGAAGGCCTGGGTGTAGCCAGGGCCCCAGCTCTGAGCAGACAAAGCTGGGTTCAGACAAAGCTCATCCCTCTCAACCAGTTTGTGACCCTAGGTGCTTCTCAGAGCCTCCCCAGTCCCCCTACCCAAACAATAGGGATCATTCTAGCGTCATCTTCCTATGGAACTCAGCAGGTATATGTGAGATAACATCTATAGAACCTGTGGGCAGGCATTACCTGTAGCTAATCAGGGGTGGATTATCTAATAGGCAAGGTAAGCACAGGGCTTACCTGCTTATGCAGATCACCTGTAATGAACATTTTCACCTTTTCATATTTTTTCACCACATCTAATACTCTGCTTCTAGGTATGGCTGAAGTCTCTCTCTCCGAACCCCACGTTACCTTCCTACAGAATCGGTGCCTCTTTTCAAATTTACAATCCCTGACGGGGGCAGATGACCCTGTAAGCAAGGCAAGCATTGGTCTACTTGTGCTTACTTACTAATCTGTAGTGAAAAATTTCACATGTGTTTTGCCCCATCAATGATATGGTGATCACCTTGCTTACCTTGCCTATTGGATAATCTGCCCCTGTAGCTAATGCACAAACTCAGCAATGGAAGAATTTCAAGCAGGCTTGAGAAGCAGCATGGAGTAGATCCCCAAACAGGGCTGCGTTTTGGTGGTGTGAGCTTGGGAAAGTCACTTCCTCTCTTGGCCTCAATTCCCAGCCTGCACCAGGAGGGGGTTGGAATGAAATGAACATCAGATATTGTCACCCTCTGCATAAAAAATAAAACCCTCCAATAACTTTCATTACATTTAGAATCTAACCCAGTGCCTCATCTCAGACTTGGGTGTAGGCAGCCTGCACGATGGCTCCCAACAGTCCTACCTCCTGGTCTCCACATCCTGTGTGGCCCCCTCCCCTCAGTGTGGATTGGACTCAGGGACTCACTTCTGAAGAATGTTGTTGTTAGTTGCCACTGAGTCGATTTCAACTCATAATGACCCCATTTGGGAAATGTTACTTGGCTCTCTTTTTATTCCCTCTCTCTCTGTCTCTCAGTCATCTCTCTCTCTGTCATTTATTTTTCTCTCTCCCCCCAGGAAGCAGCTGTGATGTATGACCTGCACATGGAGTGACTCATGTGACAGAGCTGAGGGAGGGTCCTGATCAATAGACAGGAAGTGAGGCCCTGAAGTCTAACAGCTCACAGAGTTCTGCTGATAACATGCAAGTGTGTAGGGAGCAGATCTCCTGACTCAAGACTCAGTTGAGACAGCAACCACAGGCACATGAGAACTTGGGGCAGTCACCAGGTAAGCTATGCCTGGAGTCCTGGCACACAGAGACTGTGTGTTGTGTGCTGTTCTGGGTCATTAGTTTTGTGGGTGTTGTTATCACAGAGCAGGAGATAACTCCTCCAGCCCACCAGGTCATGGGTCCTGGACCTGTTCTTCTCCTCCCTGCCTCCTCTCCTCCTCAGCTCCCTCTAGCCATACTGGCTGCATTTCAACCCCCACTCTAGACAAACTCATGGCTGCCTCCCAGTCTCTGCACGAGCTATGTCTTTTCCTTGGCATGCTGTCCTGGACTCATGCAGGGCTGTTGCCTCCTGTCATTTGGTCACACATAAATGTCACCTTAGTGAGGCCTTTTGGACCACACCCTAGCCTTATCTCACAGCACCCTGCTTTATTTTCTCTACAAAATACGCTGTTTTCTTTGCATGTATTTTTTTTTTCATTCTTCTATCCATCTTCATGTTTTCCTTACAGATTGTGACTTCCTGGGGACAGGGACCACGGGGGTCATTTTCAGAACCAGCTCTTGGACCACCTGCTAATGTCGCTCCTGCTCGTGCACTAACACTGGAGCTCCATAGTGCACCAACTATTCCATCATCAGCTCCATCACCAACAGCAGATGGACAAACAGCTGGAGGGGTAGATTTCAATCCTGGGCCACCTCCAGAATGGCTCCCAGATCACCTGCTGATGTCGATCCTGCTCCTGCTCAACATCACAGCCCTATAGAGCACCAGGTCCTCCATCTCCAGCTCTGCCTTGGTCACCAGGGGATGAGCCATTTTCTGTAACTCCTCCACAGCCACCCCTCATTCACAGCTAGGGAACATCAGCTCCAGAAACACACCCTTTCTTCAACTCACCTCAGTGGGAATTTTTTTGGTTTTGTCGTAGTATTTTTCCAGATCACTTTATAGTTTATACTATTTTAACAGGTAGATTTCTCATAAAATAAAATGTTTTAGTAGTTTTAAAGTGTGTAGTATAGTGGCTTTATGTACTTTTACAGTCTTACTGAACCATCATCAGTACCTATGTCAGAAGATTTTCATCACCACTGTGATGGCTCATGTTATGTGTCAGTTTGCTTAGGCCATAATCATCATAATCAAGGGTTTGGCAGACATTATGTAATCAGCCTCCATTTTGTGATTTGATGTTGGAAGAGGAGTTGCCCTGGAGGAGTGAACTGCAAATTAACACACCTCCTGGTACCTGGTATACAGCCATTTATCTGGCCAGTGCCTTTTTCTTCATCCTTGTTTTGAAGGACAGGTCCCTCTTGATGAAACACAGCATAGATCTGTAAGATTTTGGAGTAAATCCCTGCCATCCTCTGCAGATAACTACTCTCCTTTTTACAAACAGCTTTTGGCTTCTTATGGGTCCTTAGTAGAGACTGAACTCTTAACCATGGGCCACCAAGTCACCATGTGGCCTGAGCTTCCCATTATGAACTCGATGTTGTCTGACCCAGAGAGTCATACATTTGGACATGCACAGCAGCGCACCACCATTAAATGGAAGTGGTATGTACAAGATCGGGCCTGAGCAAGACCCGAAGGCACAAGTAAGTTGCATGAGGAAATGGCCCCAATGCCATGGTCTCCACTCCTGTCACATACCTTTCATCTCCCAGTCTGCACCTATGGCCTCATGGGGATTTCCTTATGATCTGGTGACTGAAGATAAGAAAACTTGTGCCTTGTTTACAGATGGTTCTGTGCAACATGCAGGTACTGGTTGAAAATGGAGAGCAGCAGCACTATGGCCCCTTGCTGGGACCTCTCTGAAGGACAGTGGTGAAGGGAAATCCTTCCAATGGGCAGAACTATGAGCAGTGCACCTGGGTGTTCCCTTTGCTTGGAAGGAGAAATGGCCAGATGTGTGAATGTATGTATACTGATCCATGGGCTGTGGCCAGTGGTTTACCTGGATTGTCAAGGACTTGGAAGGACATGATTGGGAAACTGGAGACAGGGATTTATGGGGAAGAGATACGTGGATAGACCTCTTTGAATGGGCCAAAGAAGTGAAGATATTTGTGTCTCATGTGAACCCTTGCTAAAGACTGACCTTAGCAGACGAAGACTTTTTAACAATCAAGTGGATAAGATGACGTGTTCTGTGGAAACCACTTCACCTCCTTTCCTAGGTACTCCCATCAATGCTTATGAACAAAGTGGCCATGATGGCAGGGATGGAGGTTATGCATGGGCCCAGAAACATTGACTTCTACTCCTCAAGGGCAACTTGGTGACAGCCACTGCTAAGTGCCCAATCTGCCAGCAGCAGAGACCAACACTGAGTCCCCGATATGGCCCCACCCCTCAAAGTGATCATCCAGCAACCTGGTGGCAAGCTGATTACATTGGACCACTTCCGTCATGGAAAGGGCAAAGTTTTGTTCTTACGGGAATAGACATTTACTCTGAATATGGATTTACCTTCCCTGCATGCAATGCTCCTGCCAAAACTACCACCCATGGACTTACAGAACGCCTTATCCACCATCATTGTATCCCAAGTGCATTTCTTTTAATCAAGGGACTCACTTCACAGCAAATGAAATGCAGCAGTGGGCCCATGCTCATGGAATTCATTGGTCTTACCATGTTCCCATCATTCTGAAGTAGCTGGTTTGATAGAATGACGGAATGGACTCCTAAAGACACAATTACAGTGCCAGCCAGGTGGCAGTACCTTGCAGGGTTAGGGCAGTGTTCACCTAGAGGCTGTATATGCTCTAAACTAGCGTCCAGTATATGGTGTTGTATCTCCCATAGCCAGGATTCATGGGTCCAGGAATCAAGGGGTGGAAAAGGGAGTGGCACCACTCACTATTACCCTTAGTGACCCACTCATAAGATTTTTTGCTTCCTGTATCCTAGCTTCTTTGCTTGTTTTGTTTTGATATGCCCAAATGGGTTGCTTGAGTGAGCTAGCTGGATTATTTTCACCTTTAAAATTCTGCTGTCCTGTCACCAGATGGCTAGAGCTGTTATCAGATATATCAGTCTAGGAGTCCATTCACTTTTCTTGTGTGGATTCAGCTCAGGTGTCCAGGTAGCTGATCATCTAGTGTGTGGTACAGGCTCTTTCCTACAGTCTTAGAGGGGCAGGGGTGATTACTGTAGGTCTGGTATTGGGTTGCAGCAGGGGGTCACACTCTGAACAAGGAGGGGGCTGAGAAACATCCCCCATGTATCTGTGAAGAAAGTGTGTCCCTGTTCCCTAGAGCGTACAGGCGGGTGGGTTCTGCAGAAATACCATGGGCACCCAGTGCTTGTGGTTGTAAGGACTGGGAGGTACCAGCTATCCTTGGACCCATGTCGTGAGTGGCAGGGTGACCTGAGTGGAGCCACCAGCCCTTGTGCCCATGATGTGGGTAGGTGAGGACCCTTGTTTAAGAGGCAAAGCAGTGTCAGATATAAAACAACCACCTCTCCACAGCACAGCTGAAATGGTTGCAGTCTATCATCAAAAGCCTATTCTCCTGGAATACGCCCTCACAGGTCCATGCAGGGGGGAAAGATATTCAAAGTCCATGGACCATTTATGCCTGGACAGGAGCCTCTTCAGTCCTGAGCGCTGCCGGTTACTGGAACTGGCAAATTATCTTTTCACCCAGTTGTGAATTTATTCCTACTCCAAAGCCTGGAGGTTGGCTCTGGGTGCTCAACAGGGCCTATCTCAGGCCCAGGGACATCAACAGCCACTGAAGCCAGCCTGGGGGTGGGGGGTGCAGTAAAACATACACAAGTGCTTGGCTTTTGCCAAGAGAGCCATTCTTCTCTTGTTCTTGCCAGCAGGCTGTGTGGCTGGCTTCTTCTCCCTTAGGAAACTGCAGCAGAACACTGCTAACAGCCCACTGCAGCCACTTCCAGGAATGGTGCCTGAGGGATCTCGGTGATTCAGGTCCAGTAACTCCTCTCCGCTTCTGAACCATCTATTCCTCTCCCTGCTGCTCAGTCCGTCTTCTGACTTTGCCGTTGATGTTCAAGACTCCTAGCTTGTCATAAATATAATCGTTTCACTTTTTTTTCGGGTCTTTGTTGTCAGAGGGATCGCAGGAACTGTCTGGCTATTCCACCATCTTGGCACCACGTCCTGTTTCTACTTTTTTGAGGAAGCATCATATCGATTTCCAAAGTGGTTGTACCATTTTATATTCCTACCAGCAGTATCTAAATATTCCAGTCTCTCCACAACCTCTCCAACATTTATTATTCTGTGTTTATTGGATTAATGCCAGCCTTGTTGGAGTGAGATGGAATCTCATTCTAGTTTTGATTTGCATTTCTCTATTGGCTTTTTTTTTTTTTTTTAACATGAGCATTTCCTCATGTATCTGTTAGCTACCTGAATGGCTCCTTCAGTGAAGTGCTTGTTCATATCCTTTGCCCATTTGGTAATTGATTTTTTGTCTTTTTGTTGTTGAGTTTTTGCAGTATCATGTAGATTTTAGAGATCAGCCGCTGATCGGAGATGTCACCAAAGGTATAGATCTTTATGGAAGCACACTACCACATCTTTCTCCTGTGGAGTGGCTGGTGGGTTCAAACCACTGACCTTTTGGTTAGCAGTGAAATGCTTAACCACTGCACCACCAGGGCTCCTTTCTGCTGAATAGTACTGTTTTTTGCTGTAACAGCTGTTCCTTCTTTAGCCAATGTTGCTACTGAGCACAGGCATCACAGATCATATTGGTAATGCTGAGGCCTAGGTACTAGAACTTAACACCTCTCATTGTCCAGAAAACACAACAACCTTCACTGCCATCCTTCCCAGAAAATGGATGGCCCAGAAAAAGGCATGTATCTCTTTACCTTACTCTCTCTCTTCCAAACCAAAGTCACCTGCAAAGCTTCCAATTGGTGAAGCCAAGGTCATGTACCTGTGCCCTAGCTGCAAAGGAGATTGGGAAAATGGGACAGGTCTCAAATTGTAGTATGTAATCCCGGTGTAAGGAGAGCATATTCACAAGATGCAAGTTGGCAAGAAAAAGGAGTAATGTCCACCATGTTTCCAAAGCAGATGTAGGATGAGGGTCCAGACTTAGACTCTAATAGGTCTAACACCACTGAGGTGCTAGGCATTTATGTTTATGCTTTGCATTTTACCCCTTGCTTTGCTACCGGAAAGTTACACTTACACTTTGTCTTAATTTTAAGACCTTCATGAGCTCTATCAGACCATGCAAACAGGGAAATAACATAACCTAAAGGCTTGAACATGGCCCAAGATGATGCCGCTGTTGTTAGCTGCCGTTGAGTCGGTTCTGACTCATAGCAACCCTATGCACAACAGAACAAAATACTGCCCAGTCCTGTGCTATCCTTACAATCGTTGTTATGCTTGAGCTCACACTTGAGGCACACTCTTCATGAGTATCATTTTATGTCTTATACTCCAGCCTGTTCTTTGTCTGAAGAGTTGGCTTTGGCAATGGTTTTAGTTCTAGGTCAACAGAGAATCTGAGGGCCATGTCTTCTGGGGTTTCTCCAGTCTCAGTCAGACCATTAAGTCAGGCCTTTTTATGAGAATTTCAGTTCTACACCCCACTTTTCTCCTCCTTCAGGCAGTCTCCATTTTGTTCCCTGTCAGGGCTGCAATTGGTGTCTGCAGGGCACCATTATTGATCACTTTTGAACTCTTAATTTTGGACAGTAATAAAATATTTGCCAGATATTAAAGGTCAGGACGTTATTTAAAACCCATTGCCGAGTCAGTTCCAACTCATGGCGACTCTATAGGACAGAGTAGAACTGCCCTATAGGGTTTCCAAGGAGCACCTGGTAGATTCAAACTGCTGAACTTTGGGTCAGTATCCGTAGCCTTAAACACTACACCACCAGGGTTTCCAGGAAATATTTAGAGACCCCAATTTAGAAAAGAGACCAAAATTCCATTTTTACAGTCCTGGATTTTAACTTTTTGTCCCTTCTAGGGTATCTCCAAATACCCCTTTATCTTTTCTCTTCCTGCATGAATGGTGTTACCTTGTTTAGGTCCTTTAATCTTTTGCATTTTCTCTTATGTCAGTCCATTATTTCCAGAGTTAATGGGCTGTAAGACAAAGTGCTTCTTAACTGGGTATAAAGGCCGTCCCCAGGCTGACTGCAGCCTCCCTTTCTTTCTGCTCTTTGTGCACACAACATGTCCTTTATCCAAACTGGTCTGTGCCCCCTTTCTCTCCTTCGTGCATAGGTGTCCGCCTCCTTTTTTGTGTGAATATTTGATGGCCTTGATAAACCTTGAACTTAGTAGCTGGATCAATCTGTATTCCCATCCTGTCTCTATCAGTTTTTAGAAATGTGATTTTGAGCAAAGTATTTAATTTCACTCAGCCTTAATTTTCTTTTTTATAAAATGTATTTTGTTGTAGTTGTCAAGAATATACACAGCAAAACATACACCAATTTAACCGTTACTACATGTACAATTCAGTGGCACTGATTACATTCTTTGAGTTGTGAAACCATTCTCACCCTCCTTTTCGGAGTTGTTCCTCCCCCATCGACATAAACTCACTGCCCTCTAAGGTTCCTATCTGTTCTTTTGAGTTGCTCTTGTCAGTTTGATTCCGTATGGATAGATCTTCAAAGAGCGTAATGCTTAGGCAGACCCTTTTTACTAGTTAAGCTAAACTATTGTTTGTTTTTCACAAGACTTCAGGGGATATCTTTAGTTTAAGTTTTCAAGGCAGTAGTTTGAGGGGTTCATCCTGCTTCTATGGCTCCAGAAAGTCTGGATTCCATGAAAATTTGAAAATCTGTTTTTCATTTTCCTGCTTTTGACCAGGATTCTGTTACAAAATCTTTAATCAAAATATTCAGCAGTGGTAGCTGGGCACCATCCAGCTCTTCTGGTCTCATGGCAAAGGAGGCAGTTGTTCTTGGAGCCAGTTAGCCACTCATTCCATATCCTCCTCTTATTCCTGACTCTCCTTCTTCCTCTGTTGCTCCAGGCAAATATAGACCATTTGTTGTGCTTTGGATGGCCACTTGAAAGACCCCAGGCACTACTCAACAAACCAGGTGGCAGAACAGAGACACTGTTATTGGCCAATGAGTTGGGGTATCCAAGACCCTAAACCTCCACACCAGAGAAGCAAATCCCATGAGGTTTTTGGCTGTACATAAGCAGCCTCAGCAGCTACTCTTTTTTGTTGTTGTAAATATTATTTTCTTATTTGCAGGATAAGAATCATAATACCTACTTGATAGGTTGCTTGTGAACATAAAGTGAGGTGAAGCACTTAGGATGGCCTTGGGGGTACTCTCCCGCCCATGTCCTCTGTCTGCCTGTCTAGCACAGAGCTCTGAATATAAACTCATCACACGTGCTTGCTGATTAACTTATTGATGATCGGATATTGAGAGCTGGTTGACACCTCAATTCTGGATTAGTTATCTTCTACCTGCCACATTCACATCTTCTCTAACCACATCTTTCTGTGACAGGATCCTAGCACTTCTACCCTATCGGTATGCACCTAAAGGTCCATTGCCCACCCCCACCCCCAGTGATTATGGAAATTATGTTCGTGCACACACATGGTGTCCTGCATGGCATATCTACCCGTATCAGCAACTGACAGCAATTTCACAGCCACTCTGCCTCCTTGAGCACTGATTCGTTTGCTCAGCATTTGTTTCCTCTCAGTTGTAGTGAGATTTATCGTGAGTGTCAAATGCTGAGGTTATAGCTGTCATGACAAGGAATACTACTTTAAAGGGTTTCTAAGGCCCAACTGATAAGCTTTTTATTCCAAACATCACTTAACAAAATGCAACGTGACATTAACAGGATAGCTTGGACAAGCCCTGGAAGTTCATTTACGCAGACTGCCCCATATTGATTCTCAGTGATAACACGCTTAGCCTGAACAAGCCTGCCAGTGTTATCAAACAGTGATGCTCTCCTGCAGCTCTGCCCTCCTCGGGCTGGCGCTGAGAGCACATCAATGTTTCCTTTCATCCTTCTCTTTAAAACATCATTTTCTACCTCTTGCTCAAATGATTGAAGCTATATGTTACACCTGTAAACTCTGGTTTCTCAAAGCGTACCTTATTCAGCCCCTTTTCCTTCTTTCTTACTCCTTTTTCTCTTTTCCTTGCTTTTTAAAAATTTAAAAATTTTTAAATTCTTTTCCATTCAAGTAACCATAACTTCTGAGTTTTCCTTGTATTGCTTCTCTAGTTTGACCTGTTGGCTTTTAGTTATTAGCTTGGCCTGGTTAGCTTATATATATGTGTGTTCTCATTGAATTAACTTCATCTCTCTGTTCTCCTCCTGAGTTTATTGCTGAGAGACACTGAACACACCTTCTTGGACACTTCTCCCTTCCTTGGTCATTCATGTATATTACTCATTGGATCCTTGCCAGTTGTCAAAATATTGTAATTTCCTCTCTTTTTACCTCAGGCTCTGAGGGAAATATATAAAAGACCATAGGAATAACCGTGGTGTAAAAGGATCCAGCAGAATACATTACTCTTCCCAGATCCCTCTTTTGGAGCAGAGTTAAGATAGATTATTTTTTAGACTCATAATGACAAATATTATCTAGTGTAACTTTTTTGAATGGAGAGATCTTATGGGCTGGCAACAGGAACCCTGATCTTTTCACTGTATAAGCACTGACAGAGGAGAGAGTGCCTGTGTTTGAGTGAGTTGAGGGTTAAAGAAAAGGAAGAGTTGTAACAATAAACTAGGGGCCTGAGTTGCCCTAAATTACTTGTTATTCCTTCTGAAGAGAAGGCATCAGGGCCTGAACCCTGTGTCCTTCCACACTAGAAATATTCATAGATGGAGGGAGCAATAAAAGCAGCCTTTGAGCAAGGTGATTTTTTTTTAACTATTGATTTTGAATTTTTAAAAAGTTGTTAATATAGTGACCAACTGGGGTCCCAGCAGAGGATTCCAGGCAGATCAGGAGAAAAATATAGAACAAAAAATAAAATCCACCAAAAAAGAGCAGAACTGTTCTGACAGGGACTGGAAGAACCTCTGAGATTGTGGCCCTAAGACTCCCTTCTGGCCTGGAGCTGAAGCCATTCCCAGAGACCACCTTCATCCAAACAATAAACAAGCCCATAAAATAAACAATAACACCTGAAAGGAATGTGCTCCTTAGAACAATCAATTATACGAAATCAAAAGGGCAGTATTTGCCCAAAAGCAGAGATGAGAAGGCAGGAAGAGGTAGAAAACCAGAATAAAAGAAAACGGGGAACTCGGAGTGGAAATGGGGAGAGTGCTGACACACAAGGCCATGAAACACTTTATGTACAAACTGTTGAATTGGCATCTAATTTGCTCTGTTAACTTTTCACCTAATGTACAATTTAAGAAACTATAAAGTATGAGAAACACCACTACCGTCGAGTCGATTCCGCCTCATAGCGACCCTATAGGACCAGAGTAGAGCTGCCCAAAGAGTTTCCAAAGAGTGCCTGGCAGATTTGAACTGCCGACCTGTTGGTTAGCAGCCATAGCACTTAACCACTATGCCACCAGGGTTTCCAAAGTATAGGAAAGAATAAGAGAAGTAAAAATAAATAAATAAATAAATGGAAAGAAAGATGTACAGGAGCTCAACTGTTACTGCTTCGCTGACTTGTGTTAGGGGTTAGGTAGCCTAATCCGCCTTCATTTTTTAATAAACCTCTCTATTTCCTGCTGTGTGGGCTACTCAGAATCCCTCTCCCGCTCCTGGGAGCACTCTCCTGTTCTCTCCTAATTTAGAAAGAAGATCTGGCGGGACAGAGCAGGACTGGCTGGTTCTCTGAGGATTTGCTCCTGAGGGAAGATGAGAACTGGCTTGCAGCTCTCCTTTCATCTAAGCCTGGAGCTCACCCCCAGCTCAACCACAGGAATCACTGCTGCCTGGCACTCTCCCTGCCACACTTGCCTGTCTGGAGTTCCCTTCCTGGCTTCTGTTGTTTGACTAGGAGGGCAGGCCACTTTGGCACCTACAAGTCCTCTTCCCTGGGGTAGGAGGAGTGGGTGAGGAGTGCTTCAGATGGAGGAGAGGCTGAAGGAGGAGACCAAGAGGTGCCAAGGACAAAGCCCTGATCCACAGTTCTGTTCCAGGCCTCTCTGTTTACCTCCTTTTGCTTCTTTGGGGCCACATCTTGATTGGGAGCAGGGGCCTTCGTTTCTTAATAGGGTGTTTTTTTTTTTCTCCATTACAGAGTTTGTCTCCACAGTAAGACAAGGAGGTCTGTACAAAGCAGGGGCCATGCCATGTGCTTCTCTGGCATTCTTTGTGTCCCCTGCACTGTGTGACGCGCATAGCAGGAGCTCAGAATATGGGAGCTTCATTATATTAATAGTTTCTGTTTGTAGTCTATCTTGGTCCCTTCCCCCTAACTTACCTACAATTCTTATATTTTTTCTTCTGCTTGCCTGGATCTCCCCAGAGTGACACTTATTTTTCTGGAAGGTTTCAAATTTTCTTGCCGCTAAGGCAGCCTGGGAAACCCTGGTGGTGTAGTGGTTAAGTGCTAAGGCTGTTAACCAGAAGGTGGGGAGTTCAGATCCACCAGACACACTTTCAAAACTATGTGGTAGTTCTACTCTGTCCTGTAGGGTCGGTATGAGTCGGAATCCACTCAATGGCAATTGGTTTTTTTTTTTTTCTTTCAGGAAGGCATTCTGCATTAGTATCAGTTTGGCCATATCTGACTTCATCTGTTGAGGTGAATCTTACTTTTCCTTGCCTTGTATCCCCATGAAAAGCTTGTAATGTCAGAAGCCCCAATTTTGACTTAAGGAGCTTCTTTTCCCCTTCACTGTGAGGAGGTGGGAGGGGTCTAGGTTTTTCCCACGAGGCCTCATTTCAATCGGCTGTGTGGTCACTTCTCTGTGTAATGTACTCTCGCCCACATAATTGGGAGAGTCTTCCAAACTCCTTATATTCAGATGAGTTACTCTGTTCCTTGGGTTCTCAGTTATACTCGTGAAGTCACTGTTTTCATTAAAGCTGTACTGTTCCTTGATCCTAGTTGTTCAATGAAAATTTTCCCTTTCTAGCCAGACCCATTTCTTTGACGGGCAGGAATGAGACATAATTCTTATGTATCCTTACTCACCCTTTTTCTCCCTGTAGACCAAGCACAAGACTGTTCAAAATAGGTGATCCATAAATATTTTAACCTAATTAGACCCAGGCATTTATAGAGTTCAAAAAGAAAAAAAAAAATGGCCTTGGTACGTTCACATCTTAACACACTCTGGAGATCATCTGGTATACGACCTCATTTTTTGGTCCATCAGTTTATTGATTCAATTATCCCTTCATCCATTTGTTCATTCATTCATTCATTCACCTTTTTGTGCTACGCGCTGTGCAAGGAGCAGGAGATATAAGGTGAACATCTACATGGAGCATACCATGACATGCAGAGGATAGACACTGAAGAAATACTTAAAAGTCTGGTGAGAAATTTAAGTATGTAGAGCTACAGAAAGGAGGCCTGTTGGTGCAATGGTTAAGTGCTTGGCTGCTAACTGAAAAGTTGGTGATTTGAACCCACCACCCACTTTGCAGGAGAGAAGACCTGATGATCTGTTCCCGTAAAGATTACAGTTTAGGAAGCCCTTGGGGCAGTTCTGCTGTGTCATATAGGGTCGCTATGAGTCGGAATTGACTCAGTGGCGCACTACAACGGCATAGGTTCAGAAGTCCACATGGGAAGCTGGCTTAGGGTCCAGGAGGACATTTGTAAGAACGCGATGTTTCAGCTGAGGATGAGATTTTGTGTAGCAAACCTTGGGCTGTGACCCAGATTTTGGGGTCATTCCTTTGAGTTTCAAGGAGATGCTGTAAAAGCACTCATCATTAAAGTACTGTAATTTTCTTGACTCTCATTGGGTCATACAACTTAGCTTTTCCATGAAACCCTTACTTCTTACATCTGACATAGTCTTCCTTCCTTGCTACTTATGAAGCAATATACAGTGTCACTTACCGCCTTCTGGAGTAGTCAGTAGTTTCACTTCTATTATCTTCTCTCAACAACGCAGTAGTTTATGTCCTTCATAAGTTTTAAGATTTTCCAATTCCCGGTAACCCTCTAGGGTTTTATTTTAAACCTTGTCCTATAGTCTGGTAAACATTAAAAACCCAGGATTTATAGAAACTGAGAGTGGCCAAAAGATAAGTGATGAGCAAGTAAGAACTTTAATAAAAAATTTAAAAATTATAAAATGAACTTAAGAGCTCTCTGAAATGAGCCCAGAGGATAGAAAATGGAGAGGGATACATGCTCCATTCTTTCCTAATTCTTCCAAACCTCTTTATATGTGTGGGCTGGGCCAGAGGTGCCAACTGGCAGAAATAAAAGGGAACTCCTCTTTACAAGTTTACTCACAAATTATTCATGTATTATGCATGGGTAGATGAGCAAGGCAGTGGGGATGGAGTACACACGAGAGAAGAAGTTAGAAGGGAAGCAGCTTGACCAAGGGATAGAATGGTTATATCCATCATATGTGTACACTTAGTGCTCTGATAAATATTTTATTCTACATTAGTTGGCAGAGAAACATACAAATAGGAAACGTGATTTGCCCAAGATCACATAGCTGTTTAATGAATCGTTGAGCTGTCTGAAATTGTCTGCAAAATTTTTATATTTTTGGGCATTTTTCTGGATAGTTCTGGTTTCATCAGATTCCCAAAGAAGTGTCTGGTTTCAGAAAGGTTAAGAAAAATGGAATTAACAAAAAATATTGATGATTAAAAACTTCTGGAGTGATGGAATCTTTCTATATAAATGCCATGAAAATCAGAAACTATTAAAGGAAAATTGCTAATTTTATTACATACTAATTAAAAGCTTGTATATGGTAAAAATCACTGTACACAATATTGAAAAGATATGTCTAACTGAAATATTTAGAGCATGCTTGTATGTTAATAGCCCTAAAGTGCAATTCTATAGGCAATGATGATAAAGTTTGATAGTAGTTTTGGCAAGAGAGAGGACTTCTTGATCAGTGTGGTTAGTTGGGTGTACGTTGTTATAACTTTTCCGGAGGGCTGTTTGACAGCATATGTACAGATGTAAACTCTGCCCAGCAATTCACCTTCTAGAATTTATCCTGAGAAGATACAGCTGTGAGGGATACATCCACAAAAATACTCATCGTTGCTTTGTTTGGTAAGAAAAAAAACTAGAAATAACTTAAATATCCATTAGCAGGAAATTTCTTATTAAATATGATACATATGTACCACAGAATGCTATATAGCCACTTAAAATATGTTCTTTATTTGTTTTTATGGGAGGATATCTATGATATATTAAGTTAAAACAATTCATATCACAGGACAACATGAAAAGTATAAATCCGTTTATGCAAAAATCGTACGTATGTGTATAAAAAAAAGTATGTGTATAAAAAAAAGGAATATTCAATAAAATACTAGTATTTTTTTCCAGATGATTTTTATTTTTGCTTTGGTATTTTGCTGGGCAGCTTGAATGTTTGTACAAGGAGCATGCCTGACTCTCACAAGTCCTAACAATATTTAAAACATGCTTGGCCCTTCTGACGGAGTATTTGCAACATTATCTGAATAAGGCAGAGCATTGAATGGGTTGGAAAGACTGGACATTGTTTTTATAGAGCACCTATTAAGTTCGGCTACATACACACTATGACACTGGATGTCATACAGAGGAGTGTCCTTGTTCCCTAGAAGCTTAAAGTCAAATAATTTCAAGGCGGTATATTATCAAGTAGGTATACAGTTGTGTGGTGTGGAATATATTACGTACCTGCCTTGGGGGGATTTTATTGACACATGTATTCAAATTTAATACTTACCTTGAGTGTTCACCCGAATATGAAAGGAAAAATGGCAAACGTTTTACACTGAAGGAGAGATCTGGCATAATTTTATGGACCTCCAACATCATTTAACTGAGTGTTGCTCCCAGTTTTGGCACTTTATTTTAAAAAGGTTCCGGTAATTTCATTTATTGGAAATTCATTAGATATCCTAAACACCTGCAGTTGAAATCTGATAACATGGCCAGTGAGTCTAAAATAGTATTCTTTTATGGCAGTGCTGGAGAAAAAGTAAGAGAATGTATTTTACAGGAGAAAAGGTCACTTTTTAGCTTTGCAGATAAAATTAGGCTTTAGTCATTCCTTAATCCAGTTTTTGCTTTTCTGATGTGAGTGTTCTCCTCTAGCAGCATCAGGCTAATAATTTTTCACATGGGAAAATCATAACCTGTTGACCTGGTACACATACAATAGCCAAGAAAACTTTTTAGAGTTTTTGATAATTTTATTAATTTTCCATTGACATCCCATTATTTAGAATTGTTTTTATTTTCTCCAGGCTCAGAGAATAAAGGCATTTGTCTGTAGTTAATGGGCATTCTTCTGGGTTAGTAGGGTATGAGCCCATGGTCTAAAGAATCAGAGTAGGTTTGAAGGAAGTTCGTTAGTGAGCTTAAATCTTCAGTGCACTCTGCCATCCATTCTCTTTTGGTTTTATCTTAAGAACCTGTGCTAAGGGGAATCTTTGGGTACATATTCTAACTTGGGACATAGATACCTCCTTAGAAACTTGAAGTCAATCTCATATAAAATTTCCTTTCACAGAACTAAATTTGTTTTAGTCTAGAATCTGGTGGCATTATTCAGTGTCCGTTCATTTCATCAAGTTCCTGTGGATTCAAGAGAAAAGGGAGGAGAAAAGTTGAAGATGACACTGTTGAGGAGTTTGCCGATTGCGCAGCAGTAGTAACAGTACCCATGTTAGGTTCCAGGTCATGAATTTAGAATGAGGCCATTCATTGGGATTGGCTGTTTTTTCTCTGTGTGGGCTGAGATACGAATAAGTGAAGTGTTGAAATTAATCACGTTGGTTTTGCCAAGGAGCAGGTCCACATGACAGTGAGGAAGAGAGTTCAGGGTATATGAGAGAATGTGGTTATGACAATTGATCTTGGAATTTAAACTGGTTAAGAAAGTGAGGTGGATATTAAGAGGGTGAGAGACAATGATAAGTGGTAGGATCAATGGGTTGCAGGTCTCAGTAGAGTCAGAGGTTTGTAGGAATTGGGATACCAAAGGGTGGAACTTGAAAGAGAAGAGATGGTGGTATTGGAGAGTAACATGGAAGGAATTTCAGTTAAGAACTGGTGTATGTCCTTGAAGTTAGGGCAGAGGACAAGACTGAGAGGCCAGAGTATTGGAGGGATCATCTGTGTGGGTTTTGAAACTCCCGAGCATCATGGTTACAACAGTGATGGGGAAGGTCCAGGAGCCAGGAACCCAGATCTTCCCAAAGAGAGGCGGACAGGGTGCTACATCTGATTTTGTGCGATTCAAAGCTGAGGGTTTTTATGGAAGAGGAATGGAGGGAGAATAGTCTGGATGTAGTAAAGAGAAGCAGTACAGACATCCATCCTTTCTCTAAACCCTGTGGTTCAAGGAATATGGGGAGAAAATAGGCAGCAGTTATGACGGCTAGGGAAGAACCAGATGTCAGGAAGATGAGGGGAGCATTCACAGAAGACGCCAAGGATAGAGAGTATCTTGCTGGTGGCTGCCTGTGAGTTCCCGAGAGCACAGGTTTCAGGCACTGGGGAGGGGTAGAGGGGACAGGGTCAGGAAAGGAATGGAAGAGGCCATATGACAATAAAAATTGCAGGGATGAGCAGTAACCTGGAAGTCCTTGGCTTCTCATGGTGACTGTCATTAACAGGGATAAAATGTGATATCCCAAGGCTATGAGTATAGGGAATCAGATGTGGGGAGAGCAGAGTGGATATTGGAGGACCTGGTTAAGGTCTCCCACCAGACTCTTTCTTGAGGGTTGGTTTTACACAGCGCAAAAGGCTCCATTTTAATCCCAGCCAGAGGAGGGGCTCTCCTAATTCCAAGCACTCAGAGCTCATCCTTGTCTCTGCCTCAGGAGGAGTAAAGAGCAGCAGAGGGTCATGGAGGGCTCTCCTCCTTTATTCAGTTTCGTGGATCATTTTACATATTTCACAGCATAGTGTCTCCTTTGCATCATATTTCTGCAGGTTACTTTGTGCCTGATAAAGAGTCTTCCTTCACACCTTGCCTCTTTCCTTCCCATTTCCCCATCTGAGCAGATGGAAGCTGCAGTGTGTGCCAGTCCAAGGGCAGAGTGTCTGCCATGTGCGCCGTAGAGCTCTCTACTCAGTGAAGATGCAGCCTGCAGGAAGGTGTTTGGTCAGAAACCAGGGATCACCTCCACTAACCGAAGAGGCATTCAGTTGTCTCTTCCGGTCAGTCCAAACGTGTTTCTAGAGTACAAAAAAAAAAACTATCAAGTGCCTGTTAAGTGATCTATTTTGGGGCATCTCATTTGTTTTTAACTCTTTGTGAGTACTTGACTTTCAATACAAAATGATTCCTTGATAAGAATGATTCCTTGATAAAACCTTACTTTCTCCCTGTGGGAGATGCTAGATACATTTGACAAAAGGACTTGATTTCAATTTTGAGGAAATGGTAAAATCATTGTGCTCAGAAAGGGAGAAAGTGGCATCTTGTCTGCTGTGTCTTAAGCCTAATAATCTCTGTACCTCTGGCCTGGTGTTGGCATTTCTAGTTAGTATGGAAGAAACTCAATTTCTTTCATGTTCTAGAAACAGGTTTTTTTCTTTTCTGAAAGAAAGAACCTCAACATAGAGTATATATTTCTTAATTGATTTATGATGCATTTAATTGCCAGCTCCTTGACTTTATTTCTGACAAGTTGTTTTGTTCACAACTAGCCCAGTTCTTTTTAAATGAGAGATTGTATTATGCCCATATGCATTCATTTGTTCATAGCATTCTAAGAATAAAAATATTTTTAAATGAAAATTGCAATGCCAGCGTGTGCCTATTTCTGCATAGTTCAGCTGTTCTCAAGGCTTAAAGTCGGTGGGATTATACATCTGAAGTTTGCAATATAATTGTAGGGTTATTAATGCATGGCAATTCTGGTTCTGTAACCAAGGAAATAGACTGTTCTGTAGATTGTTCCATGATGTGTAAATACATTTTCTAAGTGTAAGGGTTCAAAGCCACCATATTAGCCATGTGAAGCTTCTCATCTTTACTTCTCTAGTGTGGCTTCTGTGAGTTTCACTGCGATCACAATTCTTCACATGTACTTAAAAAAAATACCCCAGTTATTTCACTATGTTTGTTGGCTCATGCGTGACATTTCTTACTGGATTCCCAATGATTTACTTAGACTCATCTGTTCTGTGAAGAAAGGATTTTCCTGGAGCTTGACGTTTAAGTGGTGATATACTGGGATAACCACCAAGTTCACTCCAATTGTAATCTGGCATGAGCCCTTTTAGTATTTTGTGTGCCTAGTTAGAAGATGATCCCTTCAACCTGTCTGCATCGCCATATTATTATTTTTAATGTGTGTCTCATTTATTTTGCACTGTATCTTGTTCAGAAACCCTGGTGGCATAGTGATTAAGAATGATGACTGCTACCCAAAAGGTCAGTAGTTCGAATCCACCAGGCACTCCTTGGAAACCCTATGGGGCAGTTCTAATCTGTCCTCTAGGGTCGCCATAGGGTCACTATGAGTCAGAATCAACTTGATGGCAATGGGTTTGAGTTTTTTTTGTATCTTGTTCTAAAAAGTTATTTAGGGTGATTTACAAAGACGCATTCACCACCTGTCAGTTTGTCATGCTGTGGTGGCTTGCATGTTACTGGAAGCTATGCCATCAGTATTTCAAATACTGGCAGGGTCACTCATGGTGGGCAAGTTTCAGCAGAACGTCCAAGCTAAGACAGACTAGGAAGAAAGGCTTGGCAGTCTACTTCCAAGAATTAGCCAATGAAAACCTTGTGGATCACAGCAGAACGTCATCTGACTCACTTGCTTTGGACATGTAATCAGGAAGGCTCGATCCCTAGATGAAGACATCGTGTTTGGTGAAGTAGAGGGCCAACGAGGGTGAAGGAGACCCTCGATGAGAGGAACTAGCACTACAGCCGCAGTGATGCACTTGAACATGCCTGCAACTGTGAAGACGCAGCACTAGGCAGTGTTTCTTTCTGTTGTACCAAAGGTCATGGTGAGTTGGAATCGACTGGATGGGAGCTATCTAATAAAGATGCATAAAATATAACAAACTAAAATTTAGGAGTGAAAGAAGAAAGAAAAAAAAAGTGGACTAATAAAAATAAAATGTGGGAAAAGACTAAGAATTAGTAACTGATATATAGTGCACTCGCGTGGGCACATAAATGGCTTTGGGCATCACAGCCGCCATTTTGAAGGGATTTCTGCTCCATTACACACTATTCTTAATATACAAACAAACCGTTTACCTTCCCCCTCTAAAGAGGTGATCCAAAACCCACTGCTGTCAAGTTGATTCCGACTCATAGTGACCGTATAGGACAGAGTAGGACTAGTAGGACTGTCCCTATAGAGTTTTCAAGGAGTGGCTGGTGGATTCAAACTGCTGACCTTTTGGTTAACAGCCATAGCTCTTAACCACTGTAGTACTAGAAGTGATCCCTCCAAAGAAGTGATCAGTGTTTGTAAATTCTTTAAAAAAAATCAAGTATAATAATAGAATGGTAATTATGTATATGTAAGGTATGAAGAAAATGTGTACCCTCTGCCTAGCCTAAAATATAGACATTGCCACTTCTTTTGAAGCCCTCAGTGTACCCTTCTCCATTTGCATCCCACCTCATTCCCCTTACTAGATGCAACTGCTGCTGTTAGGCGCTCTGTAGTCGATTTCCACTCATAGGGACCCCGTCTCTGACAGAGTAGAACGGCCCCATAGGGTTTTCTAGGCTGTAATCTTTATGGAAGCAGATCAGCAGGTCTTTTCTCCCTCGGAGCTCTGGGTGGGTTTAAAACTCCAGCCTTTCAGTTAGCAGCCGAGTGCATAACTGTTGCACCACCAGGCCTCCTTAGATGTAACTAGTATCCTAAATTTTGCAGTCTATTTATTGCAGTTTTAACTTTTACCATCTATCTACACATCCTTGAGTAAAAATGAAACCACTGTTTTAAAAACAGCATGGGGACGGTGTCTGACCTCCTCTCACTTCATGACAGAAAGGAGAATCAAGATCAACAGCCCAAGGCTGATTCCTCTGAGGCGGGAATCAGACAGGCCTCCTCTCTCCGCCATCTTTGCTAATTCTGACACCAGCTGTCCCTCGCACAGCACTCTCTACTTCTCTGCTGGGTTCTAATTCATTGCAATGGCCACACAGAACTCACAGACCATACTCCCAATTATGGGATTTGTTAGGGAAATAACAGTTACAATTCAGGTTCAGGAACACTCAGGATCCAGTTCTTCCATGAGGATAGCCTCTTCCCAGCAGTGCTCGCAGGCACGCCTCTCCTTGGCCCTCAGTGTCTGCCCAAAGACACTTAAGTTTCTTTCTCCATGGGCTGGGAAGCCCACCTAACCGTCTCCTGCTGCCGGGTCTCAGCTGTAGGTCTCTCCTTCCTTGGTGGTGGTGGGCTCCTTCTCTCTGCTCTGGAATTGGTTCTCTTTTAAGGCAAAACTGACCAAGCCCTTGGTAGGCCACAGTTACCCTATCACATAGTTACCTGGGTGGGAGATAGAAGATCATGGCTAGGAAGGCCACACACAAAAGTAATTAATCACACCGCAATAGTGTGTGTATTTTTGTGTGACCTTTGCTTCTGCTTTGTTGTGTTTGAGATTCATCCATGTTGAAGTGTGTACCTCTAGGTCATTCATTTTCACTTACTTGAATGTGCAGTATTTATCCATTCCCTTGGGAACGTCAGTACTCTGTTGATGTCTCCTGGTACATGTCTTCCCTGTGTACGTCTTACATAAGTACACGCCTGTGAGACTTTCTCTGAGTTATATAGTTAAGTATCACATTGTTGTCTCATGTGATTGTGTATATTCACCTTTACTAGATAATGCCAAATTGTTTCCCAAAATGCTTATAACACCTTCTGCTCCCACTAGTGTAATGAGAGCGTTTGTGCCCCATGCTCTCATAATACTTGATATTGTCTGACTTTTTAATATTTGCCCATCTGGTGAGTGGTTGATGCATTCTGTATAAAAGTACTACCAGGCCAGAAGGCTGGCAGCAGAGGTGGATTTCCTCCCCGTCTGGTCCACCAGACCTTTCTTGACAGTTTATCTCTTGTCCTGAAGTTTTCCTTCACGCTGTCCACCCAAAGCTTGCTTGTGTCACACAGTTTGCTGCCACCTGTTCAGCTGAAGAATTTACAACAGACTTTCAAATGTTTTCAGTTACAATTTTGTCAGTTGATTAAATCAGTACATAAATCAAGCAATTACATGGCAGTACATCTAGCCCGTGCCAAGATATGTGTTATGCTTCCAGAGAGCTTACATGTCGTGTGAGGGTAAGGACAAAAGAGAAATAAGCTCTAAATTAAACTGAGTGTGAAGAAGAAAGGTCAGGTGCTGAGATGGATAGTAATGTGGGAGATCTGCTTCAGGTTGTGGGGTCCTGGAAGGCTTCTCAGGCAAATGAGTTAGCTGAGGTGTGACAGATGAGAAGGGGTCATCCATGCCCTGTGACTACTATGTGAGGGGCAGGCTGGGGTGAGGGGAGGTGTTAGAGGCAGCACTTCAGGCCAAGGGGGAACAGCACGTGCAAGGAACTTGAAGCTGTAGGAAGGCAGGTGGGGGTAGATGATGCTGGTTTGGAGGATTGTGGCAAGAAATTAAGAAACAGCCAGACCGTATAGAATGTCCTAGACAAGGTAAGGAGTATGTAGTCACACTTAAGTACAGTGGAAAGAGGGTGAAGAATCTGAAATGCAGGGAGTGGACACGGCCTAGTTAAAATGTTGAGATAAATGTTGCTGATACATGAAGACTGGATTGAGGGACAGGAAGCATATGCAAAGAATCACAAAATTGTAAACATTTAGTGGCATCAGCTGTCTTGGAGGTGCTGTACTAGGCTCAAGGATACAAGGTGGGGTCCTTAACCCTTAAGAAGTCATTCACAGTCATTTGGGGGTGGTCAGGCACATAAGAAATGTGATAGTAGTAACTGCCAAGCTGTACAAAGAAGGCATGATTTGTTGTTGTTCAGTGCTGTGGAGTCGATTTGAACTCCTAGCAACCCTGTGACAGTTAGACCTGCCGCATAGGATTTTCTTGGCTGTAATCTGTACAGAAGCAGATCACCAGCTCTTTCTCTTGAGCCACTGGTGGGTTCAAACTGCCAGTCTTTCAGTTAGCAGCTGAGCGCTTAACCTTTGTGTCACTAGGGCTCTGTTGCCATGCGTTAGAGGTTCAGAAAAGGGAGAAATCACTGCGGAGAGCAGCAAACAGGAAAGGGTTCTTGGAAGCTGTCAGATTCAGTCTGGACCTGGATGAATAGAAGTTAAATAGTGGGGAATAGGAAAGACATTCTAAGCAAGACAAAATGGTGGAGACTCCTGTGTGGACAGAACATAGGACAAGTGGGAGGTGAATTTAGAGAGAGGGAAAGCTGTTGCCAGATTGTGAGAGACCTGGAATGGCCTCTCTTTCCTAAAGATGGCATTGCTGTGGAGTAGTAAACTGACAGACTTTTCACACCTTCATGATGATTCAGCTGACAGCTCTGCTTTAGAAGACTTCACTAGGATTTCAGTTTCTGTACCCACCTTCACGTTCAGAATTGCACTTATCGTGTGGGTCCCAGATTAATTTCTTATGGGTCTTTACCCAGTTACATGGTTGATTTTAGTTTGACATTGGATATTTACATAGAAGAACCAATTTCTTTTTAAATAACCTAAGAAGTAATTTCACAAATGCATATCTAGCAAATAAAATAAGGGCTCTGACCTTGCTCCCTCAAGACTTTCCTTAATTTCAGTGATGGTGTGAGGAAAACTGGCTGAGGCAATGTGCATCCACAGGATTTATTTAGATTGACTAGGATCAAGTCAGCTGTTTTGTAGGAAGCTAAGCTCCTGCTCAGTACTAATCCTTTTATTTACAATCCAAGCCCTTCCCCTTCATATCTCATCCTTTATTTAATGCTCAAACCTCTACCTAGACCCACCCTTAAGGTAGAACCAACAAGACCACCTTGTACTCCATCCTGGATCCTGGCTTACTTCATTCCCTAAGGCTTTCCCTTTACTCCATCATGCCCATAGCCAGGAGGGGCGCATAGTCTGCCCAGTCTTAGTTTACCCAGCAGTCTGTTAGATCAGAGTCCAACTGTATAACTGACTCACCTCACTTTTATGCTCCCAATAATACATACGGTCTTCAATCTCCTTATCTTCTCTGCTTTTCCAGTGTCTTGCAGACTTGTATATATTCTCTTCAATTTGTCAGTTTAATATATTCTATTTTTACTCAGAAAACCTGATAAATTTCCTTCTCCAGGATAACAGATTTCTCTCTATTGAGCTACCCAGCACTTTCTAAATTTCTTATCTCTGTATAAAAGCCCTCTACAATATTTTTGTCTGTCCTCCTGTGGATCAGTGCCACCTGGCTTAGACCTCATGAAGTGGTGGGGGAACACCAGTGAAGACCCTAAACCATGCAGAGCACTTGACACTCCTTCTGCTCCTCTGTGGGGACAGAGTGACACCACCTGTGTAATAGCTGTCGTCAGTCGTTGCCAGCCTTCCCGCATCTCTTTTCAGGAGACTCAGACCACTCTGAGAGCCCGCCAGAGTCACAGGTTTCAGAGAACCCTTTTCAGCAACGCTTCTTAAGTGTCCAGTGTGACATTGGGCATGTACTCTGGGAAGCCTGCCGTCTTGTTGAGGGACAAGGGCTTACACCAAGTGAGTGGTGGACAAATAGCACAAGGCAGCAGTAGATGACTGGCCTGACCAGGATGCCATCACGCCTGTTCAGGGCACTGCCTGTAAGGGTGACAGTTGCACAACATGGTTACTGCGATTGCGACCACTCACTTCTACACCTGAAATGTGGTGCATTGGCAAGTGTTGTTTTCAAAAATAAATGAATAGCGGTGCAGCCTGCTCAGTTGCAGGGCCGCGGGCCACCTGCTCCTACTGCTCCCTCTGTCCCCTCAGCTTGTGGTTCATGAGCTGTAGAAGTGGAGGAAATCTAAAGGTGAACTCTCCACTGAAAAAGCTGACTACTCTGTGCCACCTATGAGGAAGTGCTGTACGAGCAGATACAAAGGAAAAGCAGATGATAAACCCTGAAGAGTGTTTATTATGAAGAAGAAGACAGTTTATTATGAAGAGAGTATGATTTCAGTCTCATTATAGCATTTCATTACAAGGATTCTTTCTTGATGACAAAGCAATGTCGCTGTCCTGGTAAGCAACCTAAAGAAAAAGCATTTTGTTGATCAGTGTACAATAAATTGTATGCAATGAATACTCTCTCTGCTTCTTGTTCACTTAACAGCCATTTGTCATGAGAAGCGAATTGTCTTCTGAACTGGAGATGCGCACAGGGGTGCCAGGCTACTGTAGCAACTCTGAGTGTTCTGCTCTCCCCGCCCCCAACTCCCGCTTCTTTAAAACTTCAACATTTCCTGCCCTGAGGGAACTCACACTGAGGAGGCGGACCGCTAGACAGCTGACTAATGCAGGCTGAGCTCCCTGAAGGCAGAGCTCAGGAATTCTTGTTCGTCCTCTCCCTGTGTAACCAGCACCTCGCACAGTACCTGATGCGCAAAAGCTGTTCAGTAGAAATTCTTTTCTTTTTTAATTTGGAAATAATTTCAGACTTTTAGAAAAGCTGTAGTGTAGTACAGAGTGCACCTGTATACCCTTTAGCCAGATTCATTTATTGTTAACATTTGGCCTTTTTTTGTGGGCGCACTCTTTTCTCTCTCTCTTTCTGTGTGTGTGTAGATGTTTTTTCCTTTTTTTTTTCTGGGACCATTTGAAAGTAAGTTGCATACCTCATGTTTCTTTACTTCTAAACACTTAAGTGTGTATTTCCTATGAATAAGGATATTCTCTTATGTAGCCACGGTACTATTACCAACCTAGTTGAATTTAACTTTGCTGCAGTACTGTTATCTATTTTACATACTGCCCATAGGTCAGTTTTGTCACTTAACCCAACAATGCCCTTTCTAGCATTTTTCTTTTCCTCCAGTACAGGATCCAGTCTAGGATCACTTATTCCATGAATTGTCATGTCTTTAGTTTCTTTTACTCCGGAGCAGTTCCGTGGCCTCTTTGATTTTATGACATTGAATTTTTTTCACACACAGCTTTATTGGTGTATAATTTACAGATGATAAAATTCACTGGCTTGAGCATGCAGCTGGATGATTTTTAGTAAATTTAGAGAACTGTGCAGACATGACCACAGTCCAGTTGCAGAACATTTCAGTTACCCTAGAAAAATCCATCCTGCCCTTTGCAGTCACCCTCAAGCAACCACTAATCTGCTTTCTCTCGTTGGAGATTTGCCTTTTCTGGATGTTTCTATAAATGGAATCATACGACATGTAGTCTTTCGCATCGGGCTTCTTTCACAAAGTATAATGTTTCCAAGGTTTGTCCGTGTTCCAGCATGCATCAATATTTCACTCCTTTTAATTGCTGAATAGCAGTCCATTGTATAGATACACCGTGTTGAGTTCATCTGTTCACCATTTGATGCACATTGGGATTGGTTCTACTTTTTGACCCTTATGAATAATGCTGCTGTGTCCATTATCATAAACAAGTCCTTGTGTGTGTATACTTTTAATTTCTCTTGGATGGATACCTAGGAGTGGAATTGCAGAGTTGCATGATAATTTATATTTAAATTTAAAAAATTTTTATTGTGCTTTAGGTGAAAGTTTGCAGCGCAAATTAGTTTCTCATTCAAAAATGTATACACAAATTATTTTGTGACAGTGATTATAATCCCCACAATGTGTCAGCAGTCTCCCCTTCTCCACTCCAGATTCCCTGCATCCATTTGTCCAGTTTTCCTGTCCCATCCTGCCTTCTCATCTTTGCTGTTTAGTCAAATGTTGCCCATTGGTCCCGTATACCTGATTGAACTAAGTAAGAAGCACATTTCTCACATGTGTTATTGTTTGTTTTATAGGCCTGTCTAATGTTTGGCTGAAAAGTAGACTTCGGGAGTGGCTTCAATTCTGAGTTAGCAGGGTGTCTGGGGGCCATAAGTCTCAGGGGTTCTTTCAGTGTAGTCTTTTTGTGTGAGTTTGTATTTTGTTTTACATATTTTTCCCACACTGTCCAATACCGTCTATTGTGATCCCTGTAAGAGTGGTCAGTGGTGGTAGCCAGGCACCATCTAGTTCTTCAGGGCATAGGCTGGTGGAGGCTGTGGTTCATGTGGTCTCTTAGCCCTTTGGACCAATAGATATGTCTTCGGTGGCCATTCGTAAACTTTTAAGATCCCAGATGCTACTCACAAAAGTAGCATGTTGAACATTTTCTTTATGAGCTATGTTATGCCAGTTGACCACGACGTACCCCGAGACCATGGTACCTAGCTCTCAGCCTCAGTAACACAGTCCCTGAAGTGTTCGGCTGTGTCTAGGAAACTGTTATGACTCTGCCTTTGTCAAGGTGTTCAGACTTCCCCTATATTGTGTGTTGTCTTTCCCTTAACCAAAGTTAACCCTTGTCTACTATCTAGTTAGTGATTTCATTTCCCCACCCCTCACCTTCTTGTAAGATTGTTTTTTTCTGTGCGTAAACCTTTTCTTGAGTTTTTGTAATAGTGGTCTCGTAGAATGTTTGTCCTTTTGTGATTACCTTATTTCACTCAGCATAATGCTTTCCAGGTTCATCTTGTTATTAGATGTTTTGTTGGTTCCTCATTGTTCTTTATGGCATAATATTCTATTGTGTGTATGTGTCATAACTTGTTTATCCATTTTTCTGTTGTGGCACTTAGATTCTTACCATCTTTTTGCTATTGTGAATAATGCTTCAGTTAACGTGGGTTTGCCTATGTTTATTCATGTGGTGGCTTTTTCTGTAGGATATATTCCCAAGAGTGGGATTGCTGAATCATATGGTATTTCTATTTCTAGCTTTTTAAGGAGGTATCATATCGTTTTCTATAGTAATTGTACCATTTTACATTCCTGAACCAGTACTGTATAATAGTTCCTACCTCCTTGCAATCGCTCCAACATTTATTATTTTCTGTTTTTTTGATAGGTGCCAGTAATGCTGGGGGAGATGGTGTTTCATTGTAGTTTTGGTTTGCGTTTTTCTAATGGCCAGTAATCACCAGCATTTCCTCACGTGCCTGTTAGTTGCCTAAATATTTTCTTTGTTGAAATATCTGTTCATATCCTTTGTCCATTTTTTAATTGGGTTATTTATCTTTTTGTTGTTGAGGTGTTGAAGTATTTTATAGACTTTATAGATTAGACCCTTGTGGGATATGTCATAGGCCAAAATTTTTTCCTGCTCTGTAGGTTCTTGTTTTACTCTTTTGGTGAAGTTTGTTGATGAGCGTAAGTGTTTCATTTTTAGGAGCTCCCAGTTATCTATTTTATCTTCTGGTGTTTGTACATTTTCATAGTTTCTATGGTATTTATGCCATATATTAAGGCCTATGGTGTCCCTATTTTTCCTTCCATGGTCTTTATCGTTTTATATATAGGTGTTTGATCCATTTTGAGTTAGTTTTTGTGTATGGTGTGGGGTATGGGTTCTGTTTCACTTTTTTTTTTTTTTAATAATTTTTATTGAGCTTTAAGTGAACATTTACAAATCAAGTCAGTCTGTCATGTATAAGCTTATATACACCTTACTCCATACTCCCACTTACTCCCCCTAATGAGTCAGTCCTTCCGATCTCTCCTTTCATAACAATTTTGCCAGTTTCTAACCCTCTCTACCCTCCCATCTCCCCTCCAGACAGGAGGTGCCAACACAGTCTCAAGTGTCCACCTGATACAAGTAGCTCACTCTTCATCAACATCTCTCTCCAACCCATTGTCCAGTCCCTTCCATGTCTGATGAGTTGTCTTCGGGAATGGTTCTGTCCTGGGCCAACAGAAGGTTTGGGGACCATGACCACCAGGATTCCTCTAGTCTCAGTCAGACCATTAAGTCTGGTCTTTTTATGAGAGTTTGGGGTCTGCATCCCACTGATCTCCTGCTCCGTCAGGGGTTCTCTGTTGTGTTCCCTGTCAGGGCAGTCATCAGTTGTGGCTGGGTACCATCTAGTTCTTCTGGTTTCAGGATGATGTAAGTCAGTGGTTCATGTGGCCCTTCCTGTCTCTTGGACTCATTCATAGTTGTCGTGTGACCTTGGTGTTCTTCATTCTCCTTTGATCCAGGTTGGTTGAGACCAATTGATGAATCTTAGATGGCCTCTTGTTAGCATTTAAGACCTCAGACGCCACATTTCAAAGTGGGATGCAGAATGTTTTCATAATAGTATTATTTTGCCAATTGACTTAGAAGTCCCCTTAAGCCATAGTCCCCAAACCCCCGCCCTTGCTTCTCTGACCTTTGAAGCATTCAGTTTATCCCGGAAACTTCTTTCACTTTTTTTTTTTAAACACATGGACATCCTGTTTTGTCAGCATCATTTCTAAAAAAAAATAAAATAAAAATAAACTTTTTCCCCCATTTAATAGCCTTTGATTGGTTGTTGAACATCAGATGAACATAGGTGTTCAGATTTACTTCTGGATTCTCGGTTCTGTTTCATTGGTCTGTGTGTCTATTATTGTACCACTACCAGGCTGCTTTGACTACCATGGCTCTATAGTAGGTTCTGAAGTCAGGTAGTGTGAGGCCTCCTATTTTGTTCTTTTTCTTCAGTAATGCTTTGCTTATCTGGGGCCTCTTTCCTTTCCCTATAAAGGTGGTGATTAGTTTTTTCATCTCATTAAAGAATGCTGTTGGTATTTGAATCAAGATTGCGTTATATCTGTAGATTGCTTTGGGTGGAGTTGACATTTTCACAATGTTGAGGCTACCTACCCATGAGCGTGCTATGTTTTTCCATTTATGTAGGTCTCTTTTACTTTCTTGTAGTAAAGTTTTGCAGTTTTCTTTGTATAGGTCTTTTACGACCCTGGTTAGATTTATTCCTAAGTATTTTATCTTTTTAAGGGCTATTACAGATGGTATTGCTTCCCTGATTTCCTTTTCAAAGTTCTTTTTGTTGGTGTATAGGAATCGAACTGATTTTTGTGTGTTGATCTTATTATCCTGCTTCTCTGCTGAACTTTTCTGTTAGTTTCAGTAGTTTTCTTGCGGAGTCTTTTGGGTTCTCTATGTATGGGATCATATCATCTGCGAATAGAGATAATTTTACTTTCTTCCCAGTTTGGATGTCTTCTATTTCTTTTTCTTGCCTGTTGCTCTAGTTAGCACTTACAGCACAATGTTAAATAGGAGTGGTGACAAAGGTCATCCTTGTTTCTGTTCTCGGGGGAATGCTTTCAGCCTCACTTCATTGAAAATGATGTTGACTGTTGGTTTTGTCTAGATGCCCTTGATAATGCTGAGGAATTTCCCTTCTATACCTATTTTAATGAGAGTTTTTATCAGGAAGGATGTTGGACTTTATCAAATGCCTTTTCTGTGTCAACTGAGATGATCATGTGATTCTTTGTTCCATTTACGTGGTGGATTACATTGATTGATTTTGTAATGTTGAACCATCTTTGCATTCCTAGTATGAATCCCACTTGGTCGTGGTGTATTATTTTTTTGATATGATGCTAAATTCTATTGGCTAGAAATTTTTTTGAGAATTTTTGCATCTATATTCATGAGAGATATTGGTCTGTAATTTCCTTTTTTGTGGTTCTTTGCTTGGCTTTGGTATCGTGGTTATGCTGGCTTCATAGAATGAATTGAGGAGTATTCCTTCCTTTTCTATGTTCTGAAATAGTTTGAGCAGTACTGGTGCAGACTCTTCTGTGCAAGTGTGGTAGAATTCTCCAGTGAAGCTGTCTGGGGCAGGGCTTTTTTTATTTTTTTTGCGGGTGGGTGTCTCTTCTCTTGTTATGGGTCTGTTCAGATTTTTTATCTCAATTTGTATGAGTTTAGGCAGGTAGTGTGTTTCCAGAAATTTGTGCTTTTCCTCTGGGTTCTCAATTTTGTTGGAGTATAGTTTTTCATATTCTGTTTTGATTGTTTTTATTTAAGCTGAGTGTGTTGTAATGCCCCCCATCATGTTTCTCATTTGGGATATTTCTTCCTCTCCTGTTTTTCTTTTTTCAGTTTTGCCAGTGGTTTGTGGTTTTGTTGATCTTTTCAAAGAACCAACTCTTGGTCTTGTTGATTCTATTTTTCTGTTTTTCTATTTCATTTATTTCTGTTCTAATTTTTATTATTTCATTTTGTTGCTGGCTGTGGATTTCTATTGTTGTTTTCTTTGTGTTTGTTCAAGTTGTAAGGCTAACATTTTGATTTCGGCCCATTCTTTTTTGATGTGTGTGTTTATTGCTATAAATTGACCTCTGTGCACTGCCTTTACCATGTCCCAAAGTTTGTGGTATGATGTGTTTTCATTCTTATTTGATTCTTGGAATTTTTTGATCCCCTCTTTGATTTCTTCTATTACCCAGTTATTATCCAGTTATTTTTAAGCAAGGTATTATTAGCTTCCATATATATTTTTTTCTTCCTCTTCCTCATTTATTTCTACTTTTATGGCATTGTGACCAGAGAGACTGCTTCGTATTATTTTGATGTTTTGGATTTTCTTGATGGTTGCTTTGTGGCCTAAAATGTGGTCTATTCTGGAGAATGTTCCATGTGCATTGGAAAAGAATGTATAGCTTGCTGCTGTTGCTTGGAGAGTCCTGTATGTCTGTGAGGTAAAGATGGTTGATTGTGGCCTTTAGATCTTCTGTATTTTTGCTGAGTTTCTTTGTAGATGTTCTGTCCTTTACTGAGAGTGGTGTGTATTACTGTGGAACTGCCAGTTTTTCTTTTCAGTGCTGTTAGAGTTTGTTTTATGTATTTCAGAGCCCTGTCATTGGGTACATAAATATTAAGGTTATGTCTTCTTGGTGGATTGTCCCTTTAATCATTATATAATTTTTTTTTTTTGGTCTTTTTTGGTGGATTATGCCTTTAAGCCTATTTTATGTGAGGTTAGTATTGCCACTACTGCCCTTTTTTGGTTACTGTTTGCTTGGTATGTTTTTTTCCATCCTTTGATTTTTAATACATTTGCCTTTGTGTCTAAGGTACATCTCTTGTAGACCACATATTGATGGGTCGTGTTTCTTGTCTCTTTATGGGTGTATTTAATTCATTTATATGCAGTGTGATTATTGATAGGTATAAGTTTATTGCTGTTATATTCTTGTGCTTTGTTGTTGTTGTGCTGACTTTTTCTTTGTTTCTCTTTCCTGCGCTGAGTTCCTTTTGTTCGTGGATTTTCTTTTCATTTCTTTTGTTATTGGAGGTGGGAAAGCGTGTTTCTCTGGTTACCATGTGCTGTGTCCTTTGTTGGGAATTCTATAATGTTGTCTTTTCATACTCCCTGTCTGGGGTCATTGCTGGCTGTGTTTCAAGACAACAACTGCTTTGTTAGTTGTCAGAGGACCTCCACTCCGTATCTCTCCTCGTTGTCTGTTTTATGTCAGTTTCTTCTTCCATTCAGTGTTTGATCTAGTTCTTTATGTCTTCATTTGATGCTCAAATTTCCACGATTCACATTTGTATCTGTCTTACTTATTTTTTGGGGGTCTTTGCTGCAGAGGAATGGCATGGTGCATCTGCCTAGGGCACCATTTTGGGTTTGCCTTCTTTGTATTTAACTTTTTGAGAAACTTCCAAAATGTTTTCCACAGCTGTTGCACCATTTTACATTTTAACCTGTAACGTATGAGGATTTCTGTTTCTCCCCCATCTTACTAACACTTGCTATTATCTGTTGTTTTTATTATAGCCATCCTAATGTGTGTGAAGTGGCACCTCATTGTGGTTTTAGTTTGCATTCTGCTAATGACTAATGATATTGAGCATTTTTTCATGTGCTTATTGGCCATTAGTAAATCTTCTTTGTTGAAATGCCTATTCAAATTTTTTGCCCATTTTTTAAATTAGGTTGTTTGTCTTCTTATTCTTGTGCTTAAGAAATTTTTATATATTATAGATATATATCCTTTATCAAATATGTGATTTGCAGATCTTTTCTCCCTGCCTCAGCTTGCAGTTTCATTTTATTAATGGTATCTTTTGAAGTGTTACAGTTTTTAATATTGATAAAACCCAATTTACCTTTTTTTTTTTTTTTTGTGAATCATGCCTTTGATGTTATGTCCAAGAGATCTTTGCCTAATTCAAGGCCATGAAGATATTTCCTGTGTTTTCTTACATAGTTCTTACATTTAGATCCACATTCAACCTTGAGTTAATTTCTGTGTAAGGTATGAGGCAAAGGTTTAAATTAATCTTTTTCACATGTGCTTTTCCAATTGTCCCACCATCTTTTGTTGAAAAGAGTATCCTATCCCCTTTGAACTGCCGTTGCCAAAAACTAGCTTACCATAAATATAAGGCTTTATTTCTATACTCTCAGTTGACCATCACCTTTTGAAGAGTATAGTCCCCTCTTCCCCATTTCTTTAAATTGTTGTCGTTAGTTGCTGTCGAGTCACTTCAGGGCAACTCCATGTGTGCAGAGTAGAACTGCTCCATAAGGCTTTCAAAGAGACCTTTTCAGGGCTGTGATCTTTCAGAAGCAGATCACTGGGCCTGTCTTCTGAGAAGCCTCAGGGTGAATTTGAACCGCCAGTCTTTTGGTTGGCAATCAAGCATTTAGCTATTTGCATGCACCACCCAGGGACTCTTTTTTTAAATAGGCAGATCTGAAACAAAGAAAATTCTGATGTTTCCTCATGATTAAATTCAGAGAATACATTTCTGGCCAGGAAATTACATAAGTGACATTAGGTCTCTGTCAGATTATTACACACATAAGCAGTTGATGTCCACTTGCGCTTGATTTGTTGCAATAATTTCAATCACCAGGTCAAGATGTTTAATTCCTGTACTGTATAGAGGCTAACACAGCAAAATACTAAATACTAAATCAAGAATAATATCACTTTTATTGATTTTATAACTCACCTTGTATTCCCAAGAGCATAGTTTCCATCCAGGTTTGCCAGATCACTAGGAGAAATCACATAACATTTAGGATTGGGATACCAGAAAATGTCATCTAAAGATAATCATACAAAAAAATGAGGTAAAAACAGTTAGCAACAGATCATTAGAATTAAGAAATATTATTGTGAATGTGACACTGCTAAAACCTGTCAAGTAAAATATAATAAAATGATAACCAGAATAATCAGAGAATGGGTAGTCTGGTTAAAGAAAATCTGATTACCTTATAACTAAGCCAGAAGTTACTTTAGTTTCACAATCAAAATTAATGTAGAATGATTGAGAATCTCACAAGACTGAGGGATGAGACTTCTGTACATCATTGATGGGTCAAATATAGAAAAAGGAGAGGACAAAATATTTACTGCCGAAGAGACCCATCAAAGTTGTTTGAAGATTTTTGCCAGCTTCTCCAGTCTGGAACTGATTGAACAGGCAATCAGGATGCATTGATAATTACTGGAGATTGGAATGCGAAAGTTGGAAACAAAGAAGAATTGGTAGTTGGAAAGTATGGGCTTGGTGATAGAAACCATGCTGGAGATCGCATGGTAGCATTTTGCAAGACCAGTGACTTCTTCATTGCAAATACCTTTTTTCACCAACATAAACAGCCACAGTTGGAATACACAGGAATCAAATTGACTACGTCCGTGGAAAGAGATGATGGAAAAGCTCAATATCATCAGTTAGAACAAGGCCAGTGCCTGACTACAGAATAGACCATCAATTGCTCATATGCAAGTTGAAACTGAAGAAAATTAAAACAATTTGATAAGAGCCAAATTATGACCTTGAGTATATCCCACCAGAATTTAGAAACCACCTCAAGAATAGATTTGATGCACTGAATACTAATGACTGAAGACCAGATGAGTTGTGGAATGACATCAAGAACATCATACATGAAGAAAGCAAGAGGTCATTAAAAAGACAGGAGAGAAAGAAATGACCAAAATGGATGTCAGAAGAGACTCAGAAACTTGCTCTTGAATGTCAGGTAGCTAAAGTGAAAGCAAGAAATGATGAAGTCAAAGAGTCGAACAGAAGGTTTCAAAGGGCAGCTCCTGAAGACAAAGTATTATAATGACATGTGCAAAGACCTGGAGATGAAAAACCAAAAGGGAAGAGTCTGCTCTGCATTTCTCAAGCTGAAAACTGAGGAAAAAAATCAAGCCTTGAGTTGCAATATTGAAGGATTCTATGAGAAAATATTAGAGGACTCATGATGCATCAAAAGAAGATGGAAGGAATACACAGAGTCATTATACCAAAAAGAATTGGCTGACGTTCAACCATTTCAGGAGGTACCATATGAGCAGAACCAATGGTACTGAAGGAAGGAGTTGAAGCTGCACGGAAGGCATTGGCGAAAAACAAGGGTTCCAGAATCGAAGAAATATCAGTTGAGATGTTTTCATCAAACAGATGTAGCGCTGGAAGGGCTTAGTCGTCTATGCCAAGAAATTTGGAAGACAGCTACCTGGAAGAGATCTATATTTATGCCTATTCCCAAGAAAGGTGATCCCACTGGCTGCGGAAATTATCAAACAAGTACAAGTTTGCTAAAGATCATTGAGAATTGGCTGCAGCAGTATATCGACAGGGAACTGCCACAAATTCAAGGTGGATTGAGAAGAGGATGCAGAACCAGGGATACCACTATTGATGTCAGATATATCATGGCTGAGAACAGAGAATACCATTTAAATATTTACCTGTGTTTTATTGACTATGCTAAGGCATTCAACTGCGCGAATCCTAACAAAGTATGGATAATATTATGAAGAATGAGAATTCCAGAACACTTAATTATGCTCATAAGGAACCTGTACATAGATCAAGAGGCAGTCGTTCGGACAGAACAAGGGGATACTCCGTTTTTTTGAGTTAAGAGAGGTGTGCGTTAGGGTTGTATCCTTTCACCGTAACTATTCAATCTGCATGCTGAGCAGATAACCCAAGAAGCTAAACTATTTGAAGAAGAACAGGGCATCAGGATTGGAGGAAGACTCATTAACAACCTGTGTTATGCAAATGACACAACCTTGCTTGCTGAAAGTGGAGAGGCCTTGAAGCACTTGGTGATGAAGATCAGAGACCACAGCCTTCAGTATGGCTTACACCTCAACATTAAGAAAACAAAAATCCTCACAACTGGACCGATAAGCAACATCACTATAAATGGATCCACAGTCAACACCCATGGAAGCAGCAGTCAAGAAACCCAAAGATGCATTGCATTGTGCAAATTTGCTGCAAAGGACCTCTTTAAAGTGTTGAAAAACAATGATGCCACCTTGAAGACTAAGGTGTGCCTCACCCAAGCCATTGTGTCTCAAATTTCCTCCTGTGCGTGTGAAAGCTGGACGATGAATATGGAAGACCGAAGAATTGACGTATTGGTGTTGGAGAAGAATATTGAATATACCATGGACTTCCAAAAGAATGAACAAATCTGTCTTGGAGGAAGTATATCTAGAATGCTCCCCAGAAGGAAGGATGGCAAGACTGCATCTCACATACTTTGGACATGTTGTCAGGAGGGATCAGTTCCTGGAGATTTAATCATGCTTGGTAAAGTGGAGGGACAGTGAAAAAGAGGAGGGCCCTCGGAGACATGGATTGATACAGTGGCTGCAGCAGTAGGCATAAGCAGGACAATGATCGTGGGGATTGTGCAAGACTGGGCAGTGATTAGTTCTGTTGTACCTAGGATCGCTGTGAGTCTGAGCCAACTCGGTGGCACCTAACAACAACACAGTGGGCTTCAAGGAGCCCTGGTGGGGTAGTGGTTTAGAGCTTAGCTGCTAACCAAAAGGTCAGCAGTTCTAATCTACCAGTTGCTCCTTGGAAACCCTATGGGGGAGTTCTGTTCTGTCTTATAGGGTCGCTATGAGTCAGAACCCACTTCACGGCACACAACAACAACATGCCTGTAAATCAATTAAGAAACACTCCCAAACCGCACAATGTTTTCATCAGCGCCACAAGGTAGTGCGTACATTCATTATCATGAACCATTGTATTTAACCCAAATTTTTATCATAATAGGCTTTATGGAAGTCTGTTCTTAATTATGAGTTGTCCGTAAAATGGATGTTCATACCCTGGGGACTGTCTGTACTTAATCTGACTAGGTGGTATTGAATTGCCCTCCAGAAGAACCGCCGTCCACCAGTAGTTCTTGGAGGGCCCCTGTTTCCCTAAATCCTCACTCACATTTGGCATTCTCCAGTTCTCTAATTTTTGCTAGGCTAAGATGCATGATGTGAAATCTCATTGTTATTTTTTTGCATGTCTTTGATCACCAGTGATTTTTTGCAATTTTGCTGTGATTACCAGCAAATTAATGCAGTTTTACTGAATAGTAATCCTAACCCTCCTGGAGTGTTTCTGATGTCATCCCTCCTGTCATCATCACTTCTCAGATCTAGCACAACCCAAGGGTTTTCCTTCCTTCTTGGTCATAATTTTCCCTCCCTTGCACCTCATTTTTGTGAGGTGATAGGAAAGAAGGGAGACCATTTAGCTCGCCCTCTGTTTTGTTGCTGTGGGAAATAAGATTTCTACTGCTTTGTACCAGCAGTGAGTTCCAGAGGAAGTAACAGATGGCTTGAAAGGTGAGAACAAAGGCATGAAGTCCCATGCAAGTGATGTCCCTTTGAAAACAAACATTAAAGGGAAAGCAAGTGAAGAAGGCTGAAAGTGTGAGATGTGAGGTGGGTTGCTAGGAATGGGGTCAGGGGGGTATCTGGAGACCTCAAGGTCCAAGGAAGAAGATGATCTGGAAGGGAATATAGCTCTGGGTGATGTGGGGTCTAGAGAAAGAGGGAGACTCATTGAGATTTGGAGAGGGAGGAAGGCAGGAGGAGAATTTAAGGGTCTAAATTTTTTTTTTTTAATAATTTTTATTGTGCTTTAAGTGAAAGTTTACAAATTGATTCAGTCTGTCACATATAAGCTCATATACACCTTACTACATACTCCCATTCACTCTCCCCACAGTGAGTCAGCCCCCTCCCTTCCTCCAGTCTCTCCTTTCGTGACCGTTTTGTCAGTTTCTAACCCTATCTACCCTCCCATCTCCCCTCCAGACAGGAGATGCCAATACAGTCTCAAGTGTCCACCTGATACAAGTAGCTCAGTCTTCATCAGCATCTCTCTCCAACCCATTGTTCAGTCCCTTCCATGTCTGATGAGTAGTCTTCGGGAATGATTCCTGTCCTGGGCCAACAGAAGGTTTGGGGATCACAACCACTGGGATTCTTCTAGTCTCAGTCAGACCATTAAGCCTGGTCTTTTTATGAGAATATGGGGTCTGCATCCCACTGTTCTCATGTTCCCTCGGGAGTTTTCTGTTGTGTTCCCTGTCAGGGCAGTCATCGGTTGTGCCCAGGCACCATCTAGTTCTTCTGGTCTCAGGATGATGTAAGTCTCTAGTTCATGTGGCCCTTTCTGTCTCGGGCTCATCGTTATCATGTGACCTTGGTGTTCTTCATTCTTCTTTGATCCAGATGGGTTGAGACCAATTGATGCATTTTAGATGGCCGCTTGTTAGCATTTAAGACCCCAGATGCCACACTTCAAAGTGGGATGCAGAATGTTTTCATAATAGAGTTTATTATGCCAATTAACTTAGAAGTCCCCTTAAGCCATAGTCCCCAAACCCCTGCCCTTGCTCCGCTGACCTTTGAAGCATTCAGTTTATCCCGGAAACTTCTTTGCTTTTGGTCCAGTCCAGTTGAGCTGACCTTCCATGTATTGAGTATTGTCCTTCCCTTCACCTAAAGTAGTTCTCATCTACTAACTAATCAGTAAATAACCCTCTCTCACCCTCCCTCCCTCCCCCCTCTCGTAACCACAAAAGAATGTGTTCTTCTCAGTTTATACTATTTCTCAAGAACTTACAATAGTGGTCTTATACACTATTTGTCTTTTTGCATCTGACTAATTTCCCTCAGCAAAATACCTTCCAGGTTCCTCCTGTTATGAAATGTTTCACAGATTCGTCACTGTTCTTTATCGATGCGTAGTATTCCATTGTGTGGATATACCATAATTTATTTAACCATTCATCCGTTGATGGACACCTTGGTTGCTTCCAGCTTTTTGCTATCGTAAACAGTGCTGCAATAAACATGGGTGTGCATATATCTGTTCGTGTAAAGGCTCTTATTTCTCTAGGGTAAATTCCGAGGAGTGGGATTTCTGGGTTGTATGGTAGTTCTATTTCTAACTTTTTAAGAAAATGCCAGATAGAATTCCAAAGTGGTTGTACCATTTTACATTCCCACCAGGAGTGTATAAGAGTTCCATACTCTGCAGCCTCTCCAACATTTATTATTTTGTGTTTTTTGGATTAATGCCAGCCTTGTTGGAATGAGATGGAATCTCATCGGAGTTTTAATTTGCGTTTCTCTAATGGCTAATGATCGAGAGCGTTTTCTCATGTGTCTGTTAGCTGCCTGAATATCTTCTTTAGTAAAGTGCGTGTTCATATCCTTTGCCCACTTTTTGATTGGGTTGTTGTTTGTGGTTGACTTTTAACAGAATCATAGATTTTAGAGATCAGGCGGTAGTCGGAGATGTCATAGCTGAAAATTTTTTCCAAATCTGAAGGTGGTCTTTTTACTCTTTTGGTGAAGTCTTTAGATGAGCATAGGTGTTTGATTTTTAGGAGCTCCCAGTTATCTGGTTTCTCTTCGTCCTTTTTGGTAATGTTTTGTATTCTGTTTATGCCTTGTATTAGGGCTCCTAACGTTGTCCCTATTTTTTCTTCCATGATCTTTATCGTTTTAGTCTTTATGTTTAGGTCTTTGATCCACTTGCAGTTAGTTTTTGTGCGTGGTGTGAGGTATGGGTCCTGTTTCATTTTTTTGCAGATGGATATCCAGTTATGCCAGCACCACTTGTTGAAAAGGCTATCTTTCCCCAATTAACTGACCCTGGGCCTTTGTCAAATATCAGCTGCTCATATGTGGATGGATTTATATCTGGATTCTCAATTCTGTTCCATTGGTCTATGTGCCTGTTGTACCAGTACCAGGCTGTTTTGACTACTGTGGCTATATAATAGGTTCTGAAATCAGGTAGAGCGAGGCCTCCCACTTTCTTCTTCTTTTTCAGTAATGCTTTACTTATCCGAGGCTTCTTTCTCTGCCATATGAAGTAGCTGATTTGTTTCTCCATCACATTAAAAAATGTCATTGGAATTTGGATCGGAAGTGCATTGTATGTATAGATGGCTTTTGGTAGAATAGACATTTTTACTATGTTAAGTCTTCCTATCCATGAGCAAGGAATGTTTTTCCACTTAAGTAGGTCCCTTTTAGTTTCTTGCACTAGTACTTTGTAGTTTTCTTTGTGTAGGTCTTTTACATCTTTGGTAAGATTTATTCCTAAGTATTTTATCTTCTTGGGGGCTACTGTGAATGGTATTGATTTGGTGATTTCCTCTTCGGTGTTCTTTTTGTTGATGTAGAGGAATCCAAGTGATTTTTGTATGTTTATCTTATAACCTGAGACTCTGGCAAACTCTTCTATTAGTTTCAGTAGTTTTCTGGAGGATTCCTTAGGGTTTTCTGTGTATAAGATCATGCCATCTGCAAATAGAGATAATTTTACTTCCTCCTTGCCAATCCGGATACCCTTTATTTCTTTGTCTAGCCTAATGGCCCTGGCTAGGACCTCTAGCACAATGTTGAATAAGAGTGGTGATAAAGGGCATCCTTGTCTGGTTCCATTCTTGAGGGAAATGCTTTCAGGCTCTCTCCATTTAAAGTGATGTTGGCTGTTGGCTTTGTATAGATGCCCTTTATTACGCTGAGGAATTTTCCTTCAATTCCTATTTTGGTGAGAGTTTTTATCATAAATTGGTGTTGGACTTTGTCAAATGCCTTTTGTGCATCAATTGATAAGATCATGTGGTTTTTGTGTTTTGTTTTATTTATATGGTGGATTACATTAATGGTTTTTCTAATATTAAACCAACCTTGCATACCTGGTATAAATCCCACCTGGTCATGGTAGATTATTTTTTGATATGTTGTTGAATTCTATTGGCTAGAATTTGTTGAGGATTTTTCCATCAAAGTTCATGAGGGATATAGGTGTGTAAATTTCTTTTTTTGTGGTGTCTTTACCTGCTTTTGGTATCAGGGATATGGTGGCTTCACAGAATCAGTTAGGTAGTATTCCATCATTTTCTATGCTTTGAAATACCTTTAGTAGTAGTAGTGTTAACGCTTCTCTGAAAGTTTGGTAGAATTCTGCAGTGCAGCCGTCTGGGCTAGGGCTTTTTTTTTGTTGGGAGTTTTTTGATTACCGTTTCAATCTCTTTTTTTGTCATGGGCCTATTTTGTTGTTCTACTTCTGATTGTGTTTGTTTAGGTAGGTAGTGTTTTTCCAGGAATTCATCCATTTCTTCTAGGTTTGCAAATTTGATACAGTACAATTTTTCGTAATAATCTGATGTGATTCTTTTAATTTCAGTTGGTCTGTTGTGATGTGGCCCATCTCGTTTCTTATTCGGGTTATTTGTTTCCTTCCCTGTATTTCTTTAGTCGTTCTGGCCAGTGGTTTATCAATTTTGTTAATTTTTTCAAAGAACCAGCTTTTGGCTTTTTTAATTCTTTCAATTGTTTTTCTGTTCTCTATTTCATTTAGTTTAGCTCTGATTTTTATGATTTGTTTCCTTCTGGTGCCTGATGGATTCTTTTGTTGCTCACTTTCTATTTGTTTAAGTTGTAGGGACAGTTCTCTGATTTTGGCTCTTTCTTCTTTATGTATGTGTGCATTTATTGATATAAATTGGCCTCTGAGCACTGCTTTTGCTGTGTCCCAGAGGTTTTGATAGGAAGTATTTTCATTCTCGTTGCATTCTATGAATTTCTTTATTCCCTCCTTAATGTCTTGTATAACCCAGTCTTTTTTGAGCAGGGTATTGTTCAGTTTCCAAGTATTTGATTTCTTTTCCCTAATTTTTCTGTTATTGATTTCCACTTTTATGGCCTTGTGGTCTGAGAAGATGCTTTGTAATATTTCGATGTTTTGGATTCTGCAAAGGTTTGTTTTATGACCTAATATGTGGTCTATTCTAGAGAATGTTCCATGTGCGCTAGAAAAAAAAGTATACGTTGCAGCAGTTGGGTGTGGAGAGTTCTGTATAAGTCAATGAGGTCAAGTTGGTTGATTATAGTAATTAGGCCTTCCGTGTCTCTATTGAGCTTCTTACTGGATGTCCTGTCCTTCTCCGAAAGTGGTGTGTTGAAGTCTCCTACTATAATTGTGGAGGTGTCTATCTCACTTTTCAGTTCTGTTAAAATTTGATTTATGTATCTTGCAGCCCTGTCATTGGGTGCATAAATATTTAATATGGTTATATTTTCCTGGTCAATTGTCCCTTTAATCGTTATGTAGTGTCCTTCTTTATCCTTTGTGGTGGATTTAAGTTTAAAGTCTATTTTGTCAGAAATTAATATTGCTACTCCTGCTCTTTTTTGCTTATTGTTTGATATATTTTTTTCCATCCTTTGAGTTTTAGTTTGTTTGTGTCTCTAAGTTTAAGGTGTGTCTCTTGTAGGCAGCATATAGACGGATCGTATTTCTTTATCCAGTCTGAGACTCTCTGTCTCTTTATTGGTGCGTTTAGTCCCTTTACATTCAGCGTAAGTATAGGTAAGTATGAGTTTGGTGTTGTCATTTTGATGCCTTTTTATGTGTGTTGTTGACAATTTCATTTTTCCACTTACTTTTTTGTGCCAAGACATTTTTCTTTGTAAATTGTGTGTTCCTCCTTTTCATAGTATTTGACTATGTTTGCTGAGTCGTTATGTTTTTCTTGGTTTTTATTTTGAGTTATGGAGTTGTTATACCTCTTTGTGGTTACCTTAATATTTACCCCTATTTTTCTAAGTAAAAACCTAACTTGTATTGTCCTATATCGCCTTGTATCCCTCTCCATCTGGCAGTTCTATGCCACCTGTATTTAGTCCCTCTTTTTTTTTTTGATTATTGTGATCTTTTACATATTGACTTCAATGATTCCCTGTTTTGAGTGTGTTTTTTTTTTAATTAATCTTAATTTGTTTTTGTGATTTCCCTATTTGAGTTGATGTCAGGATGTTCTGTTCTATGACCTTATGTTGCGATGGTATCTGATATTATTGATTTTCTGACCAATTTCCTTTATTATTTCTTGTAGCCTTGGTTTGGTTTTTGCAAATTCTCTAAGCTTGTGTTTATCTGTACATATCTTAATTTCGTCTTCATATTTCAGAGAGAGTTTTGCTGTATATATGATCCTTGGCTGGCAGTTTTTCTCCTTCAGTGCTCTGTATATGTCATCCCATTCCCTTCTTGCCTGCATGGTTTCTGTTGAGTAGTCTGAACTTATTCTTATTGATTATCCCTTGTAGGAGACCTTTCTTTTATCCCTGGCTGCTTTTGAAATTTTCTCTTTATCTTTGGTTTTGGCGAGTTTGATGATAACATGTCTTGGTGTTTTTCTTTTTGGATCAATCTCAAATGGGGTTCGATGAGCATCTTGGATAGATATCCTTTCGTCTTTCATGATGTCAGGGAAGTTTTCTGCCAGCAGACCTTCAACTATTCTCTCCGTGTTTTCTGTTATCCCTCCCTGTTCTGGGACTCCGATCACACGCAAGTTATCCTTCTTGATAGAGTCCCACATGATTCTTAGGGTTTCTTCATTTTTTTAAATTCTTTTATCTGATTTTTTTTCAGCTATATTGGTGTTAATTCCCTGTTCCTCCAGATTTCCCACTCTGCATTCTAATTGCTCGAGTCTGCTCCTCTGACTTCCTATTGCGTTGTCTAATTCTGTAATTTTATTGTTAATCTTTTGGATTTCTGAATGCTGTCTCTCTATGGATTCTTGCAACTTATTAATTTTTCCACTATGTTCTTGAATAATCTTTTTGAGTTCTTCAACTGCTTTATCAGTGTGTTCCTTGGCTTTTTGTGTAGATTGCCTTATTTCATTTCTGAGGTCATCCCTGATGTCTTGAAGCATTCTGTAAATTAGTTTTTTATATTCTGTATCTGACAATTCCAGGATTGTATCTTCATTTGGGAAAGATTTTGATTCTTTTGTTTGGGGGGTTGTATAAGCCGTCATGGTCTGCTTCTTTATGTGGCTTGGTATCGACTGCTGTCTCCGAGCCATCACTAAGATATTGTAGTTATTTGTTCTATATTTGCTCACTGAGTCTTATCTTATTTTGTTTTCTTTCAATATACGTAGATGGGCTACTAGATTGTGCTGTCTTGATTGTTGTAGCCCTTGACTCACTTATGACCTATTACCAACTGGTTTGGACTGTTACCAGATATATATGCCTGAGTCTATTCACTATTCTTGAGTAGAATCTGATTTTGGGTCACCAAGTGTGTGATGCACACTGTCACCTATCCACCTTGAGAAGTAGTGGTGATAGTTGTGTGCACCAGATTCTATTAGCAGCTGGGGTTCACACTCCAGGAGGGGCAGGATGCTGACAGGCCTCCCCCAAGTATCAGTGAGGTAGGTGTGTCTCTATTCCTAAAGGACCTTGGTGGGTGGGCTCTGCAGCTGTACCTTAGGCCCCCAATGCAAGTACCTCTACAGATTGGTAGGTGTCACCCTCCTTAGACTCCTAAGGCAGGAGGCTAGGTGGTCTGGGGGGAGCTTCAACCCTTAGTTCCCTGTTGTGGGTCAGTGAGGGCTCTGTTGAATATGCAGAGATATCAGACCTGGGAAGTTTGTCTTTCCAGTAAATCCCCTAAAACAAATGGAGTCAGATTCCCTATCAGAAATGCCTTTGCATTATAATAGCCACCTTGTTCCCTGTAAGGATGAAAGCCCGAGACTGTGGATCACATATGCTTGGCTGGAGCTGGTTCTGTGTTTTTAGTCCAATTAGGGAGGATTTTTGGTCCCTGGATTTTTTGTGGTTGCTTCTGTCAGGCCAGAAGAATGGGTTAGGAAAAGACCGAAAAAAAAAAAAGAGGAAAGGAAAAACCATGGAGGAGTTCTTCCTCTGGCTCAGGAAATTCCAATGTTAATGAAGCCGCCTGGGAAGGGGAGGGGAGGGTTCAGAAAAACAGGAGAGAGTAGCACCCCGGAATATAGACAAAGTTACTTATCTTGCTTGAGATGACTGTTTTATCTGAGATTCCAGAAGGGGCGCATTGCCTGTGTGTGCTGGCTGGGTAGAGATTGCCCCCGAGGGTCAGGCTCGTGTCCCGTGCTTGCGCTGTCACAAAAGCTGTGGTTAGTTCCTCCGCTTCCAGTCCAAAGCCCAGCATCAAGGTTCCCTGGCTGGGACGCTGCACTCCCGGCTCCAAAACCAGTCGCTGCCTCCCGGCGACTTCTCCTCCCACCAGCCACGTCACCACGCCGCTTGCGTGGACAGGCTGGGCTTCGTTCCGAGATCAGTTCATGGGGGTAGGGCTGTGCCCTGTGTTCGCGCCGTCACAGGATGTGTGCTCAGCTCCCCTGCACCCAGTCCAAAGCCCGGCGCCAAGGTTTCCTGACTGGGACGCTGGCTCCAGGCTCTGAAAACAGTCCCTGCTTCCCCGTAGTTGTTCATTCTCGGTCTCTGTCTCTCAGGTCAACTCTTTAAATCTGTGTTTGTTGGTCAGGGTTCGTAGACTGTCACGTATGCGATCGATTCACTTGCTTTTCCTAGTCTTTGTTGCAAGATGGATCAGATGTAACGTCTACCTAGTCAGCTATCTTGGCCCCCTCCTTTTCATGTCTTGATTGATTTTTAAGTGCTGAACCATCCCTGCATTCCTGGAATAAAGCTCACTTGGTCATGGTGTATGATTCCTTTAATATGCTGTTGGATTCTGTTAGCATGTATTTTGTTGAGAGTTTTTGCATCTGTTGTGGATCGAATTGTGTCCCCCAAAAATATGCATATCAATTTGGTTAGGCCATGATTCCCAGTATTGTGATTGTTCACCATTTTGTAATCTGATGTGATTTTCCTATGTGTTGTAAATCCTGTCTTTATGATGTTGATGAGATGGGATTAGCAGCAGTTATGTTAAAGAGGCAGGACTCAATCTACAAGATTGAATTGTGTTTCAAGCCAATCTCTTTTGAAATATAGAAGACAGAAGCAAGCAGAGAGACATGGGGACTGCATAGCACCAAGAAAGCAGTGCCTAGAGCATAGTGCATCCTTTGGACCTGGGGTCGCTGTACTGAGAAGCTCCTCAACTGGGGGAGATTGATGACAAGGACCTTCCTCCAGAACCGTCAGAAAGAGAGAGCCTTCTCCTAGAGCTGGCACCCTGAATTCGGACTTCTAACCTCCTAGACTATGAGAGAATAAACTTCTCTTTGCTAAACCCATCCAAATGTGGAATTTCTGTTACAGCAGCACTAGATGAGTAAGACAGCATCTGTATTCATAAGGGATATTGGCCTGTAGTTTTCTTGTGATGTCATTGTCTGGCTTTGGTATCAGGGTTACATTTCCTTGGTAGAATGAATTAGGGAGAATTCCTTCCTTTTCTATCTTTCGGAAGAGTTTAAAGAATATTGGTGTCAATTCTTCTTTGATTATTTGGTAGAATTCTCCAGTGAACTTTTTGTGTTAAGGGTTTTTTTGTTGTTTTTGTTTTTTAATTTTATTGTGCTTTTGGTGAAAGTTTACACCACAAATTAGTTTCTCCTTCAGAACTTTATATACAAATTGTTTTGTGACATTCGTTGCAATCCCTGCAGTATGTCAGCACTCTCCCCTTTCAACCCCAGTTTCTGCGTGTCCATTTGTCCAGTTTTCCTGTCCCTTCCTGCCTTCTTATCTTTTCTTTTGGGCACGTGTTGCCCATTTGATCTTGTATACTTGATTGAACTAGGAAGCATATTCCTCACATGTGTTATTGTTTGTTTATATGCCTGTCTAATTTTTGACTGAAAGGTGGATTTCACAAGTGGCTTCAGTTCTGAGTTAGCAGGTGTCCAGGGACCATAATCTTGGGAGTTCCTCTAGTCTCTGTCAGACCAGTAAGTTTGGTCTTTTTTTTTGTGAATTTGAATTTTGCTCTAGATTTTTCTCCCACTTTGTCTGGACCCTCTATTGTAACCCCTGTCAGAGGGGTTGGTGGTGATAGCTGGGCACCATCTAGTTCTTCTGGGCTCAGGCTGGTGGAGGCTATGGTTAATGTGGTCCATTAGTCCTTTGGACTCGTATTTTCCTTGTGTCTTTGGCTTTCTTCCTTCTCCTTTGCTTCAGGTGGGATGGAAACAATAGATTTCTTAGATAGATGCTCACAAGCTTTTAAGACCCCAGACACTACTCACCAAAGTAGGATTTAGGGCATTTTCTGTATGAACTACATGCCAGTTGACCCAGATGTCCTCTGAGGTCATGGTTCCCAGTCCACAGCCCCAGTAACTTAGTCCATCAAGGTGTTTGGATATGTGTAGAAAGCTTCTATGACTTTGCCTTGGTCAAGCTGTGCTCACTTTCCCTATAAAAATTGTGTGTTAATACTTGTCTACTGTCTAGTTAGTGATTTCTTCTCCCTTTCCCTCCCCTCCCTCATAACCATCAAAGGTTTTTTCTTTTTTTCCCTGTGTTTAAGCCTTTTCTTCACTTTTTATAATAGTGGTCTCATACAGTATTTGTCCTTTTGTGATTGACTTATTTCACTTAGCATAGTGCCTTCCAGATTCATCTATGTTGTGAGATGTTTACGGACTCATCATTGTTCTTTATTGTTGCATAGTATTCCATTGTGTGTATGTACCATAATTTGTTTATTCATCTGTTGATGGGCACTTAGATTATTTCCATCTTTTTGCTATTGTGAATAATGCTTCAGTGAATATGGGTGTGCGTATGTCTATTCATGTGACAGCTCTCATTTCTCTATGGTGTATTTCTAGGAGTGGAATTGCTGGATCATATGGTATTTCTATTTGTAGCTTTTAAAGGAAGTGTCAGATTGCTTTTCATGGTGGTTGGAATATTTTAGAGTGCCTAAGAATTCCAGTCTCCTGTTGGGAGGTTTTTGATCATTGATTTGATCTGTTTATTTGTTATGGATCTGCCAAGGCTTTCTATTTCCTCTTGACTCAGTGTGGGTAGGGGTCATTTATCAGTATTCTCTAGAGAAATGCAACTAGTGTATATGTATATGTATGTATGTATGTAGATGGAATGGGGGAGAGAGAGGAGATTGACTTATGCCAAGAGAGTGGTTTGTGAGACTGTGGGGGCTGGCAAGTCTAAAATCCCTAGATCAGGTTGCAGTCTGGAGACTTTGGCAGCCTTATGTCCCATGATCTATAGGATAAAGAGTGCAGAGTGGAAAGAGAGTTTTGCCAAAATATATATTTATAGTCTGGGGGCAGAACACACCCTAAGGAAACTCATTTTTCAACTGACTGATTACATTACATTAGATTACATTATGACAGTTGATTACATCACGTTACGTTATAATATGGCAGCTAGTCTAGTGTTTCTGTCTAGTGTTTGGCCAAACCACTGGGAGCCATAGCCTAACTATGTTGACACTTAAAATTAACCTTCACACTATTTTAAGGATTTTGAGTGAGATGCAAAGCTATTAGAGAATTCTGAGCAGAGGAAGGACAGGATCCAACTTACATTCTGAAAAGATCTTTCTGGCTACCGTGGTGAGAATGGACCAGTTAGGAGACTGTTGCAACAAACTAGGCAGGAGATGATGTTGTCTTGGACCAGATTAGTAGTGGCAGAGGTCATGCGAAGTGGTTGAATTCTGGATATGATTTGAGGCTAGAACCAATAGAATTTCCTGATGGATGGGCTATGGGTTGAGAAAGAGAGGTGCCAAGGAGATGAGATGCTGGAGTTTTTGTCCTGCCAGGAGAAGGACATTAACCAAAGTGGAGAAGGCAGAGAGAGGAGCAGGTCTAGGAAAGAACATCAGGAGTTTTGGACAAGTTGAGTTTGAGGGAAAGGTCTGGGCTGAAGGTACAAATTTGGGAATCAGAAAAGAGGAGAGACTGAAAGCTAGAGCCTAGGTAAGAGCACCTAAGGGAGCCTAAGATTTTGAGAATCTTTCTGAAAATTAACCAGGAAGCAAGATACTGAATACAGAATTTTTAAAGCATAGTCAATAAAGTTAATCCAGTGAGGCCAGCTTAGGAAGTTGCCCATTTTTTCCTCTCATCCTTTCTTACAGAACATGAAAGTGTTTTAATTAGATTATCATAAAATAAACTACAGTGCCAGCTAGCACTGAAAGTTACCTTTTCCATTTTACTAAACTATGTGTTTATCGTTTGTTTGTTTTTTAATGAAACCAGTGACTGTTTGGCTGATATAAATGAGTTGGTGTAGGCTTTTTACTATGAGCCCATTTCAAAGGTGAGTAACGTCAGTGGTGGAGAAGAGTATCTACAGGTTCCTTAGAAGGTCAATAGGATGAATGGCAGAGAGCAGAATAACTCGAATTCAATTTCTGGCACCTAGTCTAGTGCTCTATAACCCAATGCTAAGAATAAGTTCCATATATTGAAGCTCCAGGCAAAGGTGAAACTTGGTGTTTTCATTTTGTCACTTTTTTTTTTTTTAATGAAAATAGAAACTGAGATGTTATTAAATAACTAATTTCCCAAACAATTCTTTTTTGGAAGTTAATTTAGCAGGAAGCCTATTGTACTTTTCACATTCTAGCTCAAGAGAAAAGTATTCTAATAGTGCCCAGGGATGTTGAAGTATGTACCACAAGCCCCAAAAGAGAATTACAAAATCAGAAATATGCTTGCAGAATGAGGAAATGCAGACTTTATTCTAAGATTCTAGTGAGTTGCCAGTCTAGCTCTGACATTAACTTGTCAGGTATCTCCGTTCTGTGGGGTGAATCCCACAGAATTACTTTTTGGCAATATGCTTTATGATGTTTAAATGTTGGCTGTGTCAAGACTGGCATCAAGGGTCTTGCTGGCACAGAGGAGCAGAGTGGAATGAGGACCCACACTTTCTGCAGACATGTGAAATGGTCTTGATGAATTGAAATAATGTGACCACTCTGTGGTAAATTTTTTTTTATTATTATTGTGCTTTAAGTGAAAATTTATAGAGCAAATTTGTTTCTCATTCAAACATTTATACACAAATTATTTTGTAACATTGGTTGCAATCCCTGCAATGTGACAGCGTTCTCCGCCTTTCTACCCCAGGTTCCTCGTTTCCATTTGTCCAGTTTTCCTGTCCCTTTCTGCCTTCTTGTCTTTGCTTTTGAGTAGGTGTTGCCCATTTGGTCTCGTATACGTGCTTGATCTAAGAAGCACATTCCTCATGTGTGTTACTGTTTTATAAGCCTGTCTAATCTTTGGCTTAAAGGTGAACTTCAGGAGTGGCTTCGGTTCTGAGGCAGAAGGGTGTCCGGGGACCATAGTCTTGGGCGTTTCTCTAGTCTCTGTCAGACCAGTAAGCCTTTTTTTTAAAATTTTATTCTACATTTCTCTTCCACTCTGTCCTAGACGTTCTGTTGTGATCCCTCTCAGAGGAGTCAGTGGCACTCCATGGCAAATTACCTTATAAATTCTTACCCTCAAATGGAACTTCTTGTTAAATCAAGGAAGACATAATTTCCCAGCACGAGTTGTTTAAGAACTTAAACTCCAGTGAGAAATAGGAACACAAACAGGATGACAGTGGTTGTCAATAATGGCGACTATCTCCCTATTGTCTGGTGATTATGCCTATTCATGTTGAACTTCAGATTTGCCCTCCTGGAAACTAAGCAACCAGGAAAGATAACTCCACTGCACCCAACTCTAATCATTTGCAGAACATTAATCATGGACCAAGTCAATACTTATTCACAGCAAAATATTAATGTTTTCTACAGGGTTTTTTGTTTGTTTTATTGAACCTTTGAATTACAATGATGTGAGTGAGATAAATGGAAATCTGTATTTGTGATGGGACGGGTGATATGCTAATCATCTTCTTTGTTCTGTGGTTATTTCCTTCTTTCAGTCCTTGTTATTTTATACCACTGTGCATATGTATATATGGTAAGGTTGAGTCCTCTGCTAAAATCAATCAACAATCAACAATTTAGTTTGTTCTTATAGTAATTGTTTAAGACTAGTGTTTTATTTATTTATCTAAGGTTATTATCCTTAATGAATATGACCTTGAGCAATTTGTTTAGTCCTTTTAAGTCTTAGTGTTCTTATCAGAATTCTAACAAGGATAAAAAAATGGGAACAGAACTAGAACCTGCACCACAAAGTTGTAGTTGGTCATAGGGGATGATGTCCATGAAGGGCTCAGCACAGGGCTGGCCCATAGTAAACACTCAGTAACTGACTCTGTTATGATATTATTAAATTATGTTAACATTATTAATGATGCATTAAAGCTAAGAGAGTGGACGTGTGTGTGTTTTGTCTGTGTAATTTTAGCTTGTTTGGTTAGTTTTAGTACTTTAAAGCAAAACCTTTTAGAATTTCTAAAAACACCTTCATTAAAAAAACACACAAGCAAACACTGGCTTTACAGTCAAAGTAATATGGATGCATATTATAAATATTTAATGTGCATTGTTTGAAAACAATAGGTTAAAGCTGAGAACTTTGATAGAAGAAGTAGAATGTCGTGATTCTGAAATGTGAATAGAGGTGAATCAAAGCTACCAGGACATATGATTCTTCAGTTATTCTATCTCTTATGAGTTATTAATGTGGGAATCTTTGAAAGAATGTCATTTCCAGCAGAAAATACACGTAGATATCGTATGATACTGCATTTATTTCTTTTTTAACAAAGAATTTTCTAGGTTATTTCATTAATGAGACTTCTAAAAATAACTCATTTTTTGCTAAAATGATACACATTTTATGAGGATTTTCTCCATTGTCATATATTTACAATATTTATACTCTACACATCTCAAAGGAGTCCTGGTGGCACAATGGTTAAGTGCTCAGCTGCTAACTGAAAGTTCGGTGGTTTAAACCCACCCAGGGGGAGAAAGACCTGGTGATTTGCATACCTATGGGAAAGTTCTACTCTGTCACATAGGGTCACTGTGAGTCAGAATCAACTCAATGGCACCCGACAATAAAAACACACATCTCAGAAATGGCCTGCCATTAAAATTATACTCACATTCCAGGGAAAAAATATCCTCATTCCACCAGTGAAACTTAGAGATGCTGTATCAGCAGTGCTCAAAGCCTGGTTCTGGATTGAATTAGAGCTAGGCACCTCTCCCTGCTGCAGTCTAACTTTAGGGCATTCACAAAGGAGTTTCTGGGATAGGGGAGCCATGTGTGACAAAATAAACCATGTATTACAATTACTCCTAGTTATTGTAAGGGAGACCAGAACCAAGAAGATGGCACACTCAGATGCCCCAGCTCTCTTTCCAGCTCTATCTCTGTGCCATTCGTTCATATGTTTCAACAGTGCTTGGCCTGTTTGCTACCTTCCCGTTGCACTCATGGACTTAGAATCCACAGCGGATACTAACAGTAACAAAAATACGAATAGTAATAAAAACAAATTATGTGAATCAATGTTAAATTTCAACTGTGAGAACTACGTGAGAGAGATTCCAAGTAATATGAGAACCTAAAAAAGGGAGACTTAACTAGTCAGGGAGGTCAGGAAAGGCTTTCCTGGGGAGACGCTGTTTGAGCTAAAGTCTGAAAGAATGAGATGGAACTCCTAGGCTAAAATGGAAGAGAAGAAGAAACCACTCATGGATAGGCCCTTTGGCAAGAGGGAGTTTAGTAAGTACAATGGACTGGGGGTCAGAACAAATTGCCAAGAGATGCTGTGGGGCTAGAAAGGGTTGGAGAGGAGGTCAGGGCCACAGCATTCTGGGTTTTGTAGGCCATGTCAAGGAGTTCCCCATTTAGTCCCAAAACACTGAAAAGCTTTTAAAAGGTTTTGAGCAGCAGTATGACATGATCAAATTTGCATTTCGAAAAGATGCTCACTTTGGCTGCAGCATAGTAAAAGAGGGCAAGAGCGGTTGATGACGAATTAGCTAGGAGGCTGCTTTTGAATCCACGCAAACAATGAGAGTGGCTTGAACTATGTCCTGGTGGAGATGAGAGAATAGGTCAGATTTAAGAAGAATTGGATTTGGAGGGTGGGGAAAAGGGGAGCAGGGTTGAAGCCTAGCATTTGGTTATGAGACTGGAGGAATGGAGATGCCATTTCCTGAACTAGGAATAAACGAAAGATAAAGGACTTGGTTTTCAGGGAAGGATCATAAGTTTTTATTTATGATATGTTAAGTTTGAAGTTCCCTGAGAAGAGCTTTTGGGTATTGGGTTCTGTCTAGGACTTCACTCTGGGACACCATCATGCCTGGTCCCTTGGGGGCACATTTTAATTCTCCTCACAGACTTTTAGTAGAAACCTACCTTGGGTTTACATCTTGGGCCAGGATTATCTGGCCCAGGTCTGTTCTAAATGTCCTACTAGAAGCTCCACTAGCCCCCATGAGTCCTGTTGGAATAGGACTTCACTCATCCCCACACATAGCTGCCTAGAGCTTCAGCTCAATGGTGTAGGCTCATCCCCTTTACTCCTCCTTGAGCATAGATGGAGATGAGTCCTGGAAGTCCTCACTTCTGGTCCATGTCTTTCTATCCTACCCAGTCTGTCTGAACTATGTTTACCAGTAGGTTGTTATGTCTGCTTCTATATATATATTCACCTGTGGGTCAGGACCTAGTTTTTTTGGGGCCCCCTCTTCCAAAGATTCTTTCAGCTTCCTGTTATTTCTCATCTGCCTCCAGCACAGACTTCTCATCTCATTCTGTTTCAGCTGGAGCTACTTAATAAACCTCATGGTAAATTCCTATTTCTTGTCAGGGATTTCTTTAGTTCTCTGCTTATGTGTAGAACTGAGAATATTGACAGGTCTTCAGCTCACTCATAGTCCCAAGTTCTTTTTGATAACTTGTCTCTCAGGTAACTACCTCAAAGTGAATTACTAGAATACTGTACTTTCAATCTTAGGACAGACTACTTTACAAATACAGTAATAACTATAATTTCCTCCCAAAGAACAAGATCATTTTTAGTATATTTATATATATAACTATTTTTAATCACTGATTCATTCATTCATTTACTTATTCATTTATTTTACCAACATCTCCTGGACCCCTTTTCATGGTTCAATTAGAAAGAAGAATTTCTTCTACATCTTTTACTTAAGAACTGGTCAAGGAAATCTCTGCTGTCCATTTAACACAGGGAAAAATGTTCCTGGCACCAATAGACTTAATTTTGACCTGATTTTTCAAAAACTCAAAAAAAAAAAAAAAGGAAAAAGCCTTTATTTGCTTGCTATGAGCACCTTCCTGATTTATTTCTCAACATCCCATTCCTAGTTTATTAAAAATGCTGACTGAAATGTTGAAACACCTGTAAGCTTCATTCACGTTCTGTGTGAATCTACCTTTTGTATAATTTTTATTTTTGTCTGCTTTAAGTTTAGGCTTCAGATATAAGTTGGCTCACTCTGCCATGTTTTAATTACCATAGACATGATGTTTATTATGTATGATTTAGTAAGAAAGCCTTGAGTATATCTACAATAATAAAATGGAATAATATATCTTGATGGTTTCCAAATATCACCTTGCAAATTATATGAGAAACGAGGAACATGATTTCCATTGAGTATTTGAGGAAACTGAGTCACAGAGCAATGCAGTGTCTATCAAAGACCACCCAATGGTTGTGGATGATCTTTATCTATTATTTTTTAGGAAAACAATAAATTCTTTGGTAGAAAATAAAATAAAATAGTGCAGATGGACACTGCTGCTTCCAGTTAACCTCCATGAACCCTCATCTGATGATTCGATAATACGTTTTCCTTATTTTGAATTCCCTTCATACAGTAAACCATGGACATTTTCATACTGTTTATTTGCTTTGTAATTAAAAAAAAGTTATTTCTACATCTATGTGTGGTTTTGGTCACTAGAGTGTGGCTGCCAGAGAGAAAGGACTACAACTTTTATTTATTTTTTATATCCTTAGCAAGCATATAAGTAAGGCTCAGTGGATGTTTGGTTGATAGTTCTGGATCTGCCATCTTAAAGTGCTTTGTGTGAAGGTTCCTGACAAAACTCTGCCAGGTGGTTGTCAGTGAAGTAAACCAAACATAAGAGCCTCTTCCCTGAGTCCCATGCTCTGCCATGTCTAAAAGATCAGATACTATAAAGAGAAAGAAAAAAAAACTTTTTTTAAGGCCAAATATTTGAAAACCTTGCCATGTGAAAATTTTGCCAGCATGTCAGACTTAACACTGGTCTTCTGACTTCAAATTCCACACTTTGTCTACCTATTTATTCAGTCCTCAAAAACACAGTCTAGGTATTTTGGATACTGGGCCAAATTCCCTCCAGTTACGGGAATGTATATTATGTGTAGGAATATTTTCTAACATTAAAATCAAGAAATGGGAAAAAAGTACTTTGTACCCAATAAAAATTTTTTACAGTATTCGGTAAACTTAAAAAGAGAATTGAATGTTGAGACACTGTGATAGTGAACCTCAAAGAACTAATTCAAAATTTTGTTTTTAAAAAAATTCTTGTCGTTGTAGAAATTTGGGGATTTGATTTTTATTTCTGCACATAAGTACTTCAGTTTATGTTCCAGCTTATAAGCAGCCAGTTGTTGAAATATTAGTCCCTACAAGTTCTAATATCGCACAGAAAAGAGTAGTATTTCTCTAAAGTGCAGCGCTTCTGTGCAACTGGAGTATGTATTTCATTCACAGAAATCATTTGATTTGATTCCAACATGTTCACAAATATGACTCGTTTTCAAGTGATGGCGATGGTGGTCAGTAACAAGTATGGAGCCATCTAAGATCTACTTCTCCAGACATTACCTCCTCTAGCCCTCATACTGGTTCTATTAGTTTGGTAGCAGAGTCATTATTATTATTAACATGCCCATTTTTAACTGAAGATCTTGGAACTTCAGTCAAATAAATTCTTGTCCAAGGCCATAAGCTCATAAATAATATGGAGAGGGGCCATTTATTAACTGCTTTTTGTATGTTAGAATGATCAGTGGGCATTGTATTTTTATATTAGAGAATATGACACTCAACAGCACTTTTTTTTTTTTACTGGTTTTATGATATAAAGAAAAAACACTTCCCATCACTTCTGATATACACCAAAACATGTAGTAAAAATTTTGAATTCTCTTACAGATCCCCAATTTATCTCTACTTTAAAATATATATATATTTTTATTGGGGTATGTTTCACAGATCTTAAGTACACAGTTTAAGCAGTTTTGACAAATGTGTACACCCGTGTATCTCACACCTTTGTCAAGACATAGAGCGTTTCCAGCACCCTGGAAAGATCCCATGTCTGCTTCTAGTCAATCACACTCCTCAGAAACAACCACTGTTCTGATTTCCATTGCTGTATATGAGTTTTGGGGTGTTGTGTGGCACAGTTTGCCTTGACTACCAACCCAAAAGTTCATGGTTCAAACCCACCCAACAGTGCCACAGAAGAAAGGCCTGGTGATCTGCTTCCATAAAGATCACAGCCAAGAAAATCCTGTGGGGCAGTTCTGCTCTGTAACATGTGGGGCCACCATGAGCCAATGGCACTGAGTTTATTGTTTATTATATTACTTTTATCTGTTCTAGAACTTTATACTCTTTTGCATTTGACTTCTTTTATTCAGCATAATGTCTTTGAAATTCAGTTATACTGTTGTATATATTAATAAAAAAAATAGCACATTCTTTTGGTTTTTTTCTTGTATAAGATACCATTGTTGATAGCCCTTTGAGTTGTTTCTAGTTTTTAGCTATTCAGAATAATGCAGCTAAGGACATTCTTGTACAAGTCTTTGCATGGACAGATGTTTTCATTTCTTTTGGGGAAATACCTAGGAGTAGGAATGCTAGGTTATAGTGTAGATGTATGTTTAACTCTTTAGAAACTGCCAGTTTCCCTAAGTGGTTGTACACTTTACACTCCCTAACAAGACTGTGTAAGAGTTCCAGCTTTTCCGTAACCTTGCCAACATTTAGTGTTGGCAGTCTTTTTCCATTTTAGCCATGAAAGTGTCATGGTATCTTTGGTTCTTTTTTCAAGTTATTGTGGATGCTTAACCTGGGATCTACGGAAGACCCTTGGGGTATGTTCATGAAGTTGTATGTAAAAATGTATGTCTGCTTACGTTTTTATGAGGACAGTACCCATAACTTTCAGCATCTTAAAGCAGCCTCCTACCCCTCAACTGTTAACAGTTATACAAGGAGCAGTAATTTCTAAAGGTGGAATTTCTGGTCAGTCTGATAGGCTATGCCATAACTACCAGCAATCAACTATTCTGAATTAAAAGAAAAAATCCACAACAATTGCAGTAGTACATCAACAGGGAGCTGCCAGAAGTTCAAGCTGGATTCAGAAGAAGATGTGGAATGAGGGACATCATTGCTGATGTCAGATGGATCTTGGTTGAAAGCAGAGAATACCAGAAAGATGTTTACCTGTGTTTTATTGAGTGCAAATGAATTCAACTCTGTGGATCATAACAAATTACGGACAATACTGTGACCAATGGGAGTTCCCGAACACTTAATTGTGCTCATGAGGAACCTGTACATAGACCAAGAGGCAGTTGTTCAAACAGAACAAGGGATACAGACATACCTAGTTTTATCGTCTCACTTTATTGTGCTTCACATATGTTGTGCTTTTTACAAATTGAAGATTTTTGGCAACCTTGCATCAAGCAAGTCTATCTGTGCCATTTTTCCAATAGCATGTGCTCACTTCGTGCCTCTGCATCACATTTCGGTAATTCTCACAATATTTCAAACTTTTTCATTATGTCTGTTACAGTGATCTGTGATCGCTAATTTTTGATGTTACTATTGTAATTGTTTGGGGGCACCATGAACCATGCCTATATAAGACAACAAACTTAGTAGATAAATGTTTGTGTTCTGACTGCTCCACCGACCAGCCATTCTCCTATCTCTTTCCGTTTCCTCGGGCTTCCCTATTCCCTGAGACACGATGGTATTGAAATTAGGCCCGTTAATAACCCTACAATGGCCTGTAAGTGCTCAAGTGAAAGGAAGAGTCTCATGTCTCTCGCATTAAATCAAAAGCTAGAAATGATTAAGTTTAGTGAGGAAGGCATGCACGTCAAAAGCCGAGACAGACTGAAAGCTAGACCTTTTGTGCCAAACGGCCAAGTGGCAAAGGAACTTAAAAGAAGCCCCGGTGGCGTAGTGGTTAAGAGCTATAGCTGCTAACCATAAAGGTCGGCGGTTTGAACCCACCAGGAGCTCCTTGGAAACCCTGTGGGGCAGTTCTACTCTGTCCTATAGGGTCGCTATGAGTTGGAATAGACTTGATGGCAACAGGTTTGGTTTTTTGGTTTATTCAAGTGAACACATGAATGATAAGAAAGCAAAACAGCCTTATTAGTGATACGGAGAAAGTTTTAGTGGTCTGGATAGAAGATCAGACCAGCCACAACATTCCCTTAAGCCAAAGTCTAATCCAGAGCAAGGCCCCAATTGTCTTCAAGTCTATGAAGGCCGAGAGAGGTGAGGAAGCTGCAGAAAAAAAGTTTGAAGCTAGCAGAGGCTGGTTCATGAGGTTTGAAGAAAGAAGACATCTCCATAACATAAAATGCAAGGTGAAGCAGCAAGTTATCCAGAACATCTAGCTAAGTGATGAAGGTGGCCACACTAAATGATAGATTTTCAGTGTTGACGGAAGTCTTAATATTGGAAGAAGATGCCATCTAGGACTTTCACAGCTAGAGAGGAGAAGTCAATACCTGGCTTCAAAGCTTCAAAGGACAGGCTGACTCTCTGGTAGTGGCTGGTGCAGCTGGTCCCTTTAAGTTGAAGCCAATGCTCATTTACCATTCCGAAAATCCTAGGCCCTTAAGAATTATGCTAAATCTACCCTGCCTGTGCTTTATAAATAGAACAACAAAGCTGGGATGATAGTACACCTGTTTACAACATAGTTTATTGAACATTTTAAGCCCACTGTTGAGACTGCTGCTCAGGAAAAAAGATTCCTTTCAAAATATTACTGCTCATTGACAATGCACCTGGTGGAGATTTACAAGGAGATTTATGTCATTTTCATTCCTGTTAACACAACATCCATTCTGCAGTCCATGGATCAAGGAGTAATTTCAAATTTCAAGCCATATTATTTAAGAGATACATTTTGTAAGATAGTGATTCCTCTGATGGATCTGGGCAAAGTAAATTGAAAACCTTCTGGAAAGGATTCACCATTCTAGATGCCATGAAGAACATTCGTGATTCATGGGAGAAGGTCAAAGTATCAACATTAAAAGGAGTTTGGAAGAAGTTTGTATGAATTTCGAGGGGTTCAAGACTTGAGCAGAGGAAGTAATTGCAGATGTGGTGGAAATGGCAAGAGAACTAGAATTAAAGCTGAACTATATGAAGAAGAACGTGGTGCCAGGATTGGAGGAAGACTCATTAACCTGTGATATGCAGATGACACAAACTTGCTTGCTGAAAGTAAAAGGACGTGGAGCACTTACTGACGAAGATCAAAAACTATAGCCTTCAGTATGGATTACATCTCAACATAAAGAAAACGAAAAATCCTCACAACTGCTCCAGTAAACAGCATCATGATAAATGGAGAAAATATTGAAGTTGTCAAGGATTTCATTTTACTTGGATCCACAATCAACACCCGTGGAAGCAGCAGTCAAGAAATCAAAAGACATATTGCATTGGGCATATCTGCTGCAAAAGACCTCTTAGAAGTGTTAAAGAGCAAAGATGTCACCTTGAGCACTACTGTACACCTGACCGAGGCCATGTTATTTTCAATAGCCTTATATGCATGTGAAAGCTGGATGGTGAATAAGGAAGACTGAAGAAGAACTGATGCATTTGAGTTATGGTGTTGGAGAAGTATATTGACTATACTGTGGACTGCACGAATATATCTGTCTTGGAAGAAGTACAGCCAGAATGCTCCTTAACGGGAAGATGGCAAGACTTTGTCTCAATTACTTTGGACATGTTATCAGGAGGGACCAGTCCCTGGAGAAGGACATCATGCTTGGTAAAGTAGAGGGTCAGACAAAAAGAGGAAGACATTGAACAAGATGTATTGACACCGTGGCTGCGACAGTTGACTCAAACACAGCAAGTATTATGAGGATGGCGCAGCACCAGGCAGTGTTTTGTTCTGTTATAGATAGGGTTGCTATGAGTTAGAAGTGACTCGATGGCACCTAACAACAACAACAGTCAGCTATTTATATCCCATACCTTAAAGATTTTGCTTTACTGCAACATCCTTTTAAACATAACACAAACTCTTATTAGCTCTTAAAGTCTCAAAATTACATTTGGCTCAGATGTCTAAAATGTCTCCATGCATCCACAGTCCTTTCTATAATGAAAATCATGTCCTCTGGCCCTGCACTATTAGGAAAGGAAATTTGCACTCCTGACTGGATTAAGGAAAAATTAGTCATGGTGCCTTTTGCAATGAACGTCTTTTGGTTTACCTGAAGCTTGAGCAAATAGAACAGATAGAGATAATTGCCGCAGACATTCAGCGTGCTCTGTAAGGCCCAATTTATGATTGTGATTAGCTTCATCATTGTAGTCTTTTAAAATTTTGCTTCCTAGATCGTTGTTTATTTTCATGTGCAGAATTTAGCAAAGGTTTTGAAAACATCGTTTGTATATATGTGTGTGTGCACGCAAATGCATGCAAGAGTGTATAGCTTAGGAAGCCAGTAAGCTATCAGAAGGGATAAAGTTTCCTTTTTGCAAATCCCTAGCACTCACTTTTAGAATTCACACTGAATCAATTTAAGGATTAAATAAAGGAATTGAGGAATGTTTTCTTAGTCTATGGATGTCCTGTTTATGACAAATTCATAGTATGCCATTAACTTGCAATGGTCATCTCTTGTATAGTCCTTTAGAAAGTTCCAGCTTCTAGCATTCACCTTAGTAAATGTCTTTAGTTAGGAGTTTAGGTTTGAATTCAAGGAACACAGAATTACTTATGTGTTGGACAATCTACACTGTGCCCAAATTGCTTGAATATTAGAATAATAAATGAAACCCAACAGGGTAGTGCTGTTGTTCCATACTACCATAGTCATAAGGGCATTAGTTTACTGTCTCACTGGTGGTCATTTGATGTAACTAATGGAGAAGTGGGGCAGGTGAGAAAGTTTTGATTTTTTTTTTTTAAGTAACAGCTTTATTGAGATATAATTTACATACCATGTAATTCACCCACTTAAAGTATACAATTCAATGATTTTTAGTATATTCACAGCATTGTGGAACCATTCCATACTGTTGCAAAGCAACTGTACCATTATACATTTCCACCAGGAGTGTATGAGTTTTTCAGTTTTTCCACATCCTCATCAACACTTAATACCAATATTTGTTATTCTCAGTCTTTTTGATTATAGCCACCCTAATGGGTGTGAAGTGGTATTTCATTGTGATTTGATTTGCATTTCCCTGACAGTTAATGACGTCGAGTATCTTTTCATGTACTGTGGGCTGTAAGAGGGTTATGATATACTTTTGAGCAACTCCATGAATTGAAAAAAGTGGTAAAGTGAGCCTCTCCAAAATATGGTTATGCATGTTAATGTGGCTGCTTGGAATCACAGAATTTAAGACCTGAAAGCCATCAGATAGATCCCTAAGGCAAAACCTTCCTTCCATAGGTGAGGAGACAAGTAATTCTGATGACTAAATGACTTTTCTAAGAAGTTACAGCTAGGAGATCAAAGAGCCAAGACAGAAACCCATGTCTTCAAATGCAGAATTTGCTACTCTAGCCCATACACTTCACTGCTTGGAAATTCAGCAAGGTGCTCTGTGCTGCCAAGAATTCTTAGATCTTTGCTCCTTGTTCTTTAAAAACGAGTACAACATTGATACTGCTGTGGGTCATACCAGGTTTCTATTTAGGCCGGACTAATGGATAATATGCTAGAGCAGAGCTTTTAAAACTTGAGCGTGCTTCAGAATCACCTGGAGAGTTTGTAAAAACACTATTGTGCCTAACATTCATAATAAGTAATATCATGTAAATATATTTTTTAATACTTATACATGATGCACAAGTTCCATTGGCAAGGCCTAGAACAATGTGCAGCCCTTACTACATACTCCCCAAATAAATATTTCTTGAATGAAATTGAGAAACATAATTTCACGTGTAATATTACTGTAGTAGCTCTGGAACTTGGGCATGTATCAGTCACCTGGAAGGCTTGTTAAATTACACACAGCTGGGCCCAGCCCCTAGAATTTCTTTTTAAACATTTTTTAAAATTGTATTTTAGATGAAGGTTTATAGAGCAAACTAGTGTCTCATTAAACAACTAATACACATATTGTTTTGTGACATTAGTTGGCAAACCAGAGACATGTCAACACTCTCCCCTTCTCGACCTCGGGTTTCCCATTACCAGCTTTCCTGTCCCCTTCTGCCTTGCCCCCGGGCTAGTGTGCCCATTTAGTCTCATTTTGTTTTATGGGCCTGTCTAATCTTTGGCTGAAGGATGAACCTCAGGAGTGACATCAGTAGGGAGTTAAAAGTGTCCAGGAGGCGGGGCCAAGATGGCTGACTAGGTAGAAGCTACCTCGGATCCCTCTTGCAACAAAGACTCGGAAAAACAAGTGAATTGATCACATACATGAAAATCTACGAACCCTGACCATCAAACACAGATCTAAAGAGTTGACATGAGTGACAGAGACTGAGAACAAACAACCACGGGGAAGCAGCGACTGCTTTTGGAGCCTGAAGCCAGCATCCCAGTCAGGAAACTTTGGTGCTGGGCTTTGGACTGGGCACAGGGGAGCTGAGCACGGCATCCTGACACGGCGCAAACATGGTGTGCAGCCGTAGCCCCCAGAAGTGACCTTGGGGGAAGCCCAGCGAGCTCACGCAGGCAGCGCAGCGACGCGGCTGACAGGAGGAGAAGTCACTGGGAGGCAGAGACTGGTTTTAGAGCCTGGAGTGCAGCATCCCAGCCAGGGAACCTTGGCGCTGGGCTTTGGACTGGGAGCGGAGGAACTGACCACGGCTTCTGAGACAGCACAAGCACAGGACACGGGCCTGACCCTCGGGGTCAATCTCGACCTGGCCAATGCACACAGGCTACACACCCCTTGGGAATCACAGATAAAACAGTCATCCCAAGCGAGATAAGTAACTTTGTCTGTATTCCAGTGTGCTACTCTCTTCTATTTATCTTATCCCTCCCCTTCCCTTCCCAGGAGGCTTCATTAACATTGGAATTTCCTGAGACAGACTGTGACGTGCCCTGCGGTTTTTCTTTTTTGGTCTTTCCCTAACCCATTCTCCTGGCCTGAGACAAGCGTGAGAGAAGCAGCTACAAAAAAACCCAGGGACCAAAAATCCTACCCTAATTGGACTAAAAATACAGAACCAGCTCCAGCCAAGCATATGTGATCCACAATCTTGGGCTTTCATCCCTACAGGGAACAAGGTGGCTATTATAATGCAAACGCATTTCTGATAGGGATCTGACTGTAATTGTTTTAGCAGATTACTGGAAACACAAGTTTCCCAGGTCTGATATTGCTCCATATTCAACGGAGCCCTCACTGACCCACAGCAGGGAACTGAGGGCTGAAGCTCTGCCCAGACCACCTAGCCTCCTGCCTTAGGGGTCTAAGGAGGGTGACACCTACCAATCTGTAGAGGTACTTGCATTGGGAGCCTAAGGTACAGCTGCAGAGCCCACTCACCAAGGTGCTTTAGGAATAGAGACACACCTGCCTCACTGGCACTTAGGGGAAGCCTGTCAGCATCCTGCCCCACTGGAGTGTGACCCCCTGCTGCTACTAGAATCTGGTGCACACAACTATCACCACTACTCCTCTAGGTGGATAGGTGACAGTCTGCACCACACACTTGATGACCCAAAATCAGATTCTACTCAAGAATAATGAACAGACTCTTAGGCTTATATATCTGGTAACAGCCCAAACCAGCTGGTAATAGGACATAAGTGATTCAAGGGCTACAACAATCAAGACAGCACAATCTAGTAGCCCATCTACGTATATTGAAAGAAAACAAAACAAGATAAGACTCAGTGAGCAAATATAAAATAAATCACTACAATATTTTAGAGATGGCTTGGAGAGAGCAGTCAATATCAAACCACATAAAGAAGCAGACTATGATTGCTTCTACAACTCCCCAAACTAAAGAATCAAAATCTTTCCCAAATGAAGATACAAGCCTGAAATTGCCAGATGCAGAATATAAAAAACTAATTTACAGAATGCTTCAATTTTTTTTTTCAAGACATCAGGGATGACCTCAGAAATGAAATAAGGCAATCTACACAAAAAGCCAAGGAACACACTGATAAAGCAGTTGAAGAAACCAAAAAGATTATTCAAGAACATAGTGGAAAAATTAATAAGTTGCAAGAATCCATAGAAAGACAGCATTCAGAAATCTAAAAGATTAACAGTAAGATTCCAGAATTAGAAAACTCAATAGGAAGTCAGAGGAGCAGACTTGAGCAATTGCAACGCAGAGTGGGGGATCGGGAGGACAAGGGAATTGACACCAATATAGCTGGGAAAAAATCAGACAAAAGAATTTAAAAAAAATGAAGAAACCCTAAGAATCATGTTGGACTCTATCAAGAAGGATAACTTGTGTGTGATTTGAGTACCAGAACAGGGAGGGATAACAGAAAATACAGAGAGGATAGTTGAAGATCTGTTGGCAGAAAACGTCCCTGACATCATGAAAGACAAAAGGATATCTATCCAAGATGCTCATTGAACCCCATATAAGATTGATCCAAAAAGAAAATCACCAAGACATATTATCATCAAACTTGCCAAAACGAAAGATAAAAAGAAAATTTTAAAAGCAGCCAGGGGAGAGGGGGCCAAGATGGTGGACTAGGTGGATACTACCGAGGATCCCTCTTGCAACAAAGACTCAGAAAAACAAGTGAATCGATCACATACATAACAATCTACGAACCCTGAACAACCAACACAGATTTAGAGACGGAGAACGAACAAATACGGGGAGGCAGCGATTGTTTTCAGAGCCTGGAGCCAGCGTACCAGTCAGCGGATTTTCTGGAAAAACTAGTTTCCCAGTGATGGCTCAGAGACAGCAGTCCATATCAAACCACATAAAGAAGCAGACCATGACAGCTTCTCCAAACCCCCAAACAAAAGAATCAAAATCTTTACCAAATGAAGATACAATCCTGGAATTATCAGATACAGAATATAAAAAAACTAATTTACAGAATGCTTCAAGACATCACAAACGAAATAAGGAAAACTGCAGAAAAAGCCAAGGAACACACCGATAAAACTGTTGAAGAACTCAAAAAGATTATTCAAGAACATAGTGGAAAAATTAATAAGTTGCAAGAACCCATAGAGAGACAGCATGTAGAAATCCAAAAGATTAACAATAAAATTACAGAATTAGACACCGCAATAGGAAGTCAGAGGAGCAGACTCGAGCAATTAGAATGCAGACTGGGACATCTGGAGGACCAGGGAATCAACACCAACATAGCTGAAAAAAAATCAGATAAAAGAATTAAAAAAAATGAAGAAACCCTAAGAATCATGTGGGACTCTATCAAGAAGGATAACTTGCGGGTGATTGGAGTCCCAGAACAGGGAGGGGGGACAGAAAACACAGAGAAAATAGTTGAAGAACTCCTGACACAAAACTTCCCTGACATCATGAAAGATGAAAGGATATCTATCCAAGATGCTCATCGAACTGCATTTAAGATTGATCCAAAAAGAAAAACACCAAGATATATTATCATCAAACTCGCCAAAACCAAAGATAAACAGAAAATTTTAAAAGCAGCCAGGGAGAAAAGAAAGGTTTCCTTCAAGGGAGATTCAATAAGAATAAGTTCAGACTACTCAACAGAAACCATGCAGGCAAGACGGGAATGGGACGACATATACAGAGCACTGAAGGAGAAAAACTGCCCGCCAAGGATCATATATCCAGCAAAACTCTCTCTGAAATATGGAGGCGAAATTAAGATATTTACAGATATCACAAGTTTAGAGAATTTGCAAAAACCAAACCAAAGCTACAAGAAATACTAAAGGATATTGTTTGGTCAGAAAACCAATAATATCAGATACCAGCACAATACAAGGTCACAAAACAGAACGTCCTGATATCAACTCAAATAGGGAAATCACAAAAACAAACAAATTAAGATTAATTAAAAAAAATAATAATACACATAACAGGGAATCATGGAAGTCAATAGGTAAAAGATCAGAATAATCAAAAAGAGAGACTAAATACAAGAGGCATTGAACTGCCAGATGGAGAGTGATACAAGGCGATATAGAACGATACAAATTAGGTTTTTACTTAGAAAAATAGGGGTAAATAATAAGGTAACCACAAAAAGGTATAACAACTCCATAACTCAAGATAAAAGCCAAGAAAAACGTAACGACTCAACTAACATAAAGTCAAACACTATGAAAATGAGGATATCACAATTTACCAAGAAAAACGGCTCAGCACAAAAAAGTATGTGGAAAAATGAAATTGACAACAACACACATGAAAAGACATCAAAATGACAGCACTAAAAACTTATTTATCTATAATTACGCTGAATGTAAATGGACAAAATGCACCAATAAAGAGACAGAGAGTCATGGACCGAATAAAGAAACACGATCCATGTATATGCTGCCTACAAGAGACACACCTTAGACTTAGAGACACAAACAAACTAAAACTCAAAGGATGGAAAAAAAATATATCAAGCAAACAATAAGCAAAAAAGAAGAGGAGTAGCAATATTAATTTCTGACAAAATAGACTTAAATCCACCACAAGGGATAAAGAAGGACTCTATATAATGATAAAAGGGACAATTGATCAGGAAGACAACCATATTAAATATTTATGCACCCAATGACAGGGCTGCAAGATACATAAATCAAATTTTAACAGAATTGAAAAGTGAGATAGACACCTCCACAATTCTAGTAGGAGACTTCAACACACCACTTTCGGAGAAGGACAGGACATCTAATAAGAAGCTCAATAGAGACACAGAAGACCTACTTACAACAATCAACCAACTTGACCTCATTGACTTATACAGAACTCTCCACCCAACTGCTGCAAAGCACACTTTTTTTTCTAGCGCACATGGAACATTCTCTAGAATAGACCACATATTAGGTCATAAAACAAACCTTTGCAGAATCCAAAACATCGAAATATTACAAAGCATCTTCTCAGACCACAAGGCAATAAAACTAGAAATCAATAACAGAAAAACTAGGGAAAAGAAATCAAATACTTGGAAACTGAACAATACCCTCCTGAAAAAAAACTGGGTTATAGAAGACATCAAGGAGGGAATAAGGAAATTCATAGAATGCAATGAGAATGAAAATACTTCCTATCAAAACCTCTGGGACACAGCAAAAGCAGTGCTCCGAGGCTAATTTATATTGATAAATGCACACATACAAAAAGAAGAGCCAAAATCAGAGAACTGTCCCTACAACTTGAACAAATAGAAAGTGAGCAACAAAAGAACCCATCAGGCACCAGAAGAAAACAAATAATAAAAATTAGAGCTGAACTAAATGAATTAGAGAACAGAAAAATAATTGAAAGAATTAACAAAGCCAAAAGCTGGTTCTTTGAAAAAATTAACAAAATTGATAAACCATCGGCTAGACTGACTAAAGAAATACAGGAAAGGAAACAAATAACCCGAATAAGAAACGAGAAGGACCACATCACAACAGAACCAAATGAAATTAAAAGAATCATTTCAGATTGCTACGAAAAATTGTACTCTAACAAATTTGAAAAACTAGAAGAAATGGATGAATTCTTGGAAAAACACTACCTACCTAAACTAACACATTCAGAAGTAGAACAACTAAATAGACCCATAACAAAAAAAGAGATTGAAATGGTAACAAAAAACTTCCAACAAAAAAAAGCCCTGGCCCGGACGGCTTCACTGCAGAGTTCTACCAAACTTTCAGAGAAGACTTAACACCACTACTACTGAAGGCATTTCAAAGCATAGAAAATGACGGAATACTACCCAACTCATTCTATGAAGCCACCATCTCCCTGATACCAAAACCAGGTAAGACATTACAAAAAAAGAAAATTATAGACCTATATCCCTCATGAACATAGATGCAAAAATCCTCAACAAAATTCCAGCCAATAGAATCCAACAACACATCTAAAAAATAAATCACCATGATCAAGTGGGTTTTATACCAGGTATGCAAGGCTGGTTTAATATCAGAAAAAGCATTAATGCAATCCATCACATAAATAAAACAAAAGATAAAAACCACATGATCTTATCAATTGATGCAGAAAAGGCATTTGACAAAGTCCAACACCCATTTATGATAAAAACTCTTACCAAAATAAGAATTGAAGGAAAAGTCCTCAACATAATAAAGGGCATCTATGCAAAGCCAACAGCCAATATCACTGTAAATGGAGAGAACCTGAAAGCATTTCCCTTGAGAATGGGAACCAGACAAGGATGCCCTTTATCACCGCTCTTATTCAACATCGTACTTGAAGTCCTAGCCAGAGCAATTAGGCTAGACAAAGAAATAAAAGGTATCCCGATTGGCAAGGAGGAAGTAAAGTTATCACTATTTGCAGATGACGTGATCTTATACACAGAAAACCCTAAGGAATCCTCCAGAAAACTACTGAAACTAATAGAAGAGTTTGCCAGAGTCTCAGGTTATAAAATAAACATACAAAAATCACTTGGATTCCTCTACATCAACAAAAAGAACATCCAAGAGGAAATCACGAAATCAATACCATTCACAGTAGCCCCCAAGAAGATAAAATACTTAGGAATAAATCTTACCAAGGATGTAAAGGACCTATACAAAGAAAACTACAAAGCTCTACTACAAGAAATTCAAAAGGACATACTTAAGTGGAAAAACACACCTTGCTCATGGATAGGAAGACTTAACATAGTAAAAATGTCTATTCTACCAAAAGCCATCTATACATATAACGCACTTCCGATCCAAATTCCAATGTCATATTTTAAGAGGATAGAGAAACAAATCGCCAATTTCATATGGAAGGGAAAGAAGCCCCGGATAAGCAAAGCATTACTGAAAAAGAAGAAGAAAGTGGGAGGCCTCACTCTACCTGATTTCAGAACCTATTATACAGCCACAGTAGTCAAAACAGCCTGGTACTGGTACAACAACAGGCACATAGACCAATGAAACAGAATTGAGAACCCAGATATAAATCCATCCACATATGAGCAGCTGATATTTGACAAAGGACCAGTGTCAGTTAATTGGGGAAAAGATAGTCTTTTTAACAAATGGTGCTGGCATAATTGAATATCCATTTGCAAAAGAATGAAACAGGACCCATACCTCACACCATGCACAAAAACTAACTGCAAGTGGATCAAAGACCTAAACATAAAGACTAAACCGATAAAGATCATGGAAGAAAAAATAGGGACAACCCTAGGAGCCCTAATACAAGGCATAAACAGAATACAAAACATTACCAAAAATGATGAAGAGAAACCTGATAACTGGGAGTTCCTAAAAATCAAACACCTATGCTCATCTACAGACTTCACCAAAAGACTAAAAAGACCACCTACAGACTGGGAAAGAATTTTCAGCTATGACATCTCAGACCAGTGCCTGATCTCTAAAATCTACATGATTTTGTAAACTCAAACACAAAAAGACAAACAACCGAATCAAGAAGTGGGCAAAGGATATGAACACACATTTCACTAAAAAAGATATTCAGGCTGCCAACAGATACATGAGAAAATGCTCTCGATCATTAGCCATTAGAGAAATGCAAATTAAAACTACGATGAGATTCCATCTCACACCAACAAGGCTGGCATTAATCCAAAAAACACAAAATAATAAATGTTGGAGAGGCTGCAGAGAGATTGGAACTCTTATACACTGCTGGTGGAAATGTAAAATGGTACAACCACTTTGGAAATCTATCTGGCGTTATCTTAAACAGTTAGAAATAGAACTACCATACAACCCAGAAATCCCACTCCTGGGAATATACCCTAGAGATACAAGAGCCTTCACACAAACAGATATATGCACACCCATGTTTATTGCAGCTCTGTTTACAATAGCAAAAAGTTGGAAGCAACCAAGGTGTCCATCAACGGATGAATGGGTAAATAAATTGAGGTATATTCACACAAGGGAATACTGTGCATCGATAAAGAACAGTGACGAATCTGTGAAACATTTCATAACATGGAGGAACCTGGAAGGCATTATGCTGAGCGAAATGAGTCAGAGGGAAAAGGACAAATATTGTATAAGTCCACTATTATAAGATCTTGAGAAATAGTAAAAACTGAGAAGAGCACATACTTTTGTGGTTACGAAGGGGGGAGGGAGGGATGGAGGGAGAGGGTTTTTTATTGATTAATCAGTAGATAAGAACTGCTTTAGGTGAAGGGAAAGACACCACTCAATACATGGAAGGTCAGCTCAATTGGACTGGACCAAAAGCAAAGAAGTTTCCGGGATAAAATGAATGCTTCAAAGGTCAGCGGAGCAGGGGCGGGGATCTGGGGAACATGGTTTGAGGGGACTTCTAAGTCTATTGGCAAAATAATTGTATTATGAAAACATTCTGCATCCCGCTTTGAAATGTGGCGTCTGGGGTCTTAAATGCTAACAAGCGGCCATCTAAGATGCATCAATTGGTCTCAACCCACCTGGAGCAAAGGAAAATGAAGAACACCAAGATCACATGACAACTAAGAGCCCGAGAGACAGAAAGGGCCACATGAACCAGAGACCTACATCATCCTGAGACCAGAAGAACTAGTTGATTCCTGGCCACAATCGATGACTGCCCTGACAGGGAGCACAACAGAGAACTCCTGAGGGAGCAGGAGATCAGTGGGATGCAGACCCCAAATTGTCATAAAAAGACCATACTTAGTGGTCTGACTGAGACTAGAGGAATCCCGGCGGCCATGCTCCCCAGACCTTCTGTCGGCACAGAACAGGAACCATCCCCGAAGACAACTCATCAGACATGAAAGGGACTGGTCAGCGGGTGGGAGAGAGATGCTGATGAAGAGTGAGCTAATTATATCAGGTGGACACTTGAGAGTGTGTTGGCAACTTGTCTGGAGGGGGGATGGGAGGATAGAGAGAGAGGGAAGCTGGCAAAATTGTCACAAAAGGAGAGACTGAAAGGGCTGACTCAATAGGGGAAGAGCAAGTGGGAGTACGGAGAAAGATGTATGTAAACTTATATGTGACAGACTGATTGGATTTGTAAATGTTCACTTGAAGCTTAATAAAAAAAAAAAAAAAAAAGCAGCCCAGGGATAAAAGAAAGGTCTCCTACAAAGGAGAATCAATAAGAATAAGGTCAGACTACTCAACAGAAACCATGCAGGCAAGAAGGCAATGGGATGACATATACAGAGCACTGAAGGAGAAAAACTGCCAGCCAAGGATCATATGTCCAGCAAAACTCTCTCTCAAATATGAAGGCGAAATTAAGATATGTACAGATAAACACAAGCTTAGAGAATTTGCAAAAACCAAACCAAAGCTACAAGAAATACTAAAGGAAATTGGTCAGAAAACCAATAATATCAGACACCAGCACAACACAAGGTCACAGAACAGAACACCCTGATATCAACTCAAATAGGGAAATCATAAAAACAAATTAAGATTAATTTTAAAAAGAAAAAACTGCTCAAAACAGGGAATCATTGAAGTCAATATGTAAAAGATCACAATGATCAAAAAGAGGGACTAAATACAGGTGGCATAAAACTGCCATATGGAGAGGGATACAAGGCAATATAGGACAATACAAGTTAGGTTTTTACTTAGAAAAATAGGGGTAAATACTAAGTTAACCACAAAGAGGTATAACAACTCCATAACTCAAAATAAAAACCAAGAAAAACATAATGACTCAGCAAACATAAATTCAACTACTATGAAAATGAGGAACTCAGAATTTACAAAGAAAAATGTCTCAGCACAAAAAGTAAGTGGAAAAATGAAATTGTCAACAACACACACAAAAAGGCATCAAAATGACAGCACTAAACACATACTTATCTATAATTACGCTGAATGTAAATGGACTAAATGCACCAATAAAGAGTCAGAGAGTCTCAGACTGGATAAAGAAACACGATCCGTCTATATGCTTCCTACAAGAGACACACCTTAGACTTAGAGAGAAAAACAAACTAAAACTCAAAGATGGAAAAAAATATATCAAGCAAACAACAAGCAAAAAAGAGGAGGAGTAGGAATATTAATTTCTGACAAAACAGACTTTAAAGTTAAATCCACCACAAAGGATAAAGAAGGACACTACGTAATGATTAAAGGGACAATAGACCAGAAAGATACAACCATATAAAATATTTGTGCACCCAATGACAGGGCTGCAAGATACATAAAACAAACTTTAACAGAACTGAAATGTGAGATAGACACCTCCACAATTATAGTAGGAGACTTCAACACACCACTTTCGGAGAAGGACAGGACATCCAGTAAGAAGCTCAATAGAGACACGGAAGACCTAATTGCTACAATCAACCAACTTGACCTCACAGACCTATACAGAACACTCCACCCAACACCTGCAAAGTATACTTTTTTTTTCTAGTGCACATGGAACATTCTCTAGAATAGACCACATATTAGGTCATAAAATAAACCTTTGCAGAATCCAAAACATCGAAATATTACAAAGCATCTTCTCACACCACAAGGCCATAAAAGTGGAAATCAATAATAGAAAAATCCGGGAAAAGAAATCAAATACTTGGAAACTGAACAATACCCTCCTGAAAAAAAGACTGGGTTATAGAAGACATTAAGGAGGGAATAAAGAGATTCATAGAATGCAACGAGAATGAAAACACTTCCTATCAAAACCTCTGGTACACACCAAAGGCAGTGCTCAGAGGTCAATTTATATCGATAAATGCACACATACATAAAGAAGAAAGAGCCAAAATCAGAGAACTGTCCCTACAAGTTGAGCAAATAGAAAGCGAGCAAGAAAAGAATCTATCTTAGAGGAAAACAAATAATAAAAATTAGAGCTGAACTAAATGAAATAGAGAACAGAGAAACAATTGAAAGAATTAACAAAGCCAAGAGCTGGTTCTTTGAAAAAATTAACAAAATTGATAAACCATTGGCTAGACTGACTAAAGAAATACAGGAAAGGAAACAAATAACCCGAATAAGAAATGAGATGCGCCCTATCACAACACACCCAACTGAAATTAAAAGAATCATATCAGATTATTATGAAAAATTGTACTCTAACAAATTTGCAAACCTAGAAGAAATGGATGAATTCCTAGAAAAACACTACCTACCTAGACTAACACATTCAGAAGTAGAACAACTAAATAGACTCATAACAAAAAAAGAGATTGGAAAGGTAATCAAAAAACTCCCAACAAAAAAAAAGTCCTGGCCCAGACGGCTTCACTGCAGAGTTCTACCAAATTTTCAGAGAAGAGTTAACACCACTACTACTAAAGGTATTTCAGAGCATAGAAAATGAGGAATACTACCTAACTCATTCTATGAAGCCACCATATCCCTGATACCAAAACCAGGTAAAGACACCACAAAAGAAGAAAATTACAGACCTATATCCCTCATGAACATAGATGCAAAAATCCTCAACAAAATTCTAGCCAATAGAATTCCACAACATATCAAAAAAATAATCCCCCACGACCAAGTGAGATTTATACGAGGTATGCAAGGCTGGTTTAATATTAGAAACACCATTAATGTAATCCACAATAAAATAAACAAAAGACAAAAACCACATGATCTTATCAATTGATGCACAAAAGGCATTTGAAAAAGTCCAACACCCATTTATGATAAAAACTCTCAGCAAAATAGGAATAGAAGGAAAATTCCTCAACACAATAAACGGCATCTATACAAAGCCAACAGCCAACATCACTCTAAATGGAGAGAGCCTGAAAGCATTTCCCTTGAGAACGGGAACCAGACAAGGATGCCCTTTATCATCGCTCTTATTCAACATTGTGCTAGAGGTTCTAGCCAGAGCAATTAGGGTAGACAAAGAAATAAAGGGCATCCGGATTGGCAAGGAAGAAGTAAAATTATCTCTGTTTGCAGATGGCATGATCTTATACACAGAAAACCCTAAGGAATCCTCCAGAAAACTACTGAAACTAATAGAAGAGTTTGCCAGAGTCTCAGGTTATAAGATAAACATACAAAATCACTCGGATTCCTCTACATCAAGAAAAAGAACATCGAAGAGGAAATCACCAAATCGATACCATTCACAGTAGGCCCCAAGAAGATAAAATACTTAGGAATAAATCTTACCAAGGATGTAAAAGACCTAAACAAAGGAAACTACAAAGTACTAGTGCAAGAAACCAAAGTGGACCTACTTAAGTGGAAAAACATACCTTGTTCATGGATAGGAAGACTTAACATAGCAAAAATGTCTATTCTACCAAAAGCCATCTATACATACAATGCACTTCCAATCCAAATTCCAACGACATTTTTTAATGTGTTGGAGAAACAAATCACCAACTTCATATGGAAGGGAAAGAAGCCTCGGAAAAGCAAAGCATTACTGAAAAAGAAGAAGAAAGTGGGAGGCCTCACTCTACCTGATTTCAGAACCTATTATATAGCCACAGTAGTCAAAACAGCCTGGTAGTGGTACAACAACGGGCACATAGACCAGTGGAACAGAATTGAGAACCCAGATATAAATCCATCCACATATGAGCAGCTGATATTTGACAAAGGCCCAGGGTCAGTTAATTGGGAAAAGATAGTCTTTTTAAGAAATGGTGCTGGCATAACTGGATATCCATTTGCAAAAAAATGAAACAGGACCCATACCTCACACAACGCACGAAAACTAACTCCAAGTGGATCAAAGACCTAAACATAAAGACTAAAATGATAAAGATCATGGAATAAAAAATAGGGACAACCCTAGGAGCCCTAATACAAGGCATAAACAGAATACAAAACATTACCAAAAATGTCAAGGAGAAACCAGATAACTGGGAGCTCCTAAAAATCAAACACCTATGCTTATCTAAAGACTTCACCAAAAGGGTAAAAAGACCACCTACAGATTGGGAAAGAATTTTCAGCTATGACATCTCTGACCAGCACCTGATCTCTAAAATCTATATGATTCTGTTAAAAGTCAACCACAAAAAGACAAACAACCCAATCAAGAAGTGGGCAAAGGATATGAACACGCACTTCACTAAAGAAGATATTCAGGCAGCTAACAGATACATGAGAAAATGCTCTCGATGATTAGCCATTTGAGAAATGCAAATTCAAACTACGATGAGATTCCATCTCACTCCAACAAGGCTGGCATTAATCCAAAATCACAAAATAAGAATTGTTGGAGAGGCTGCGGAGAGATTGGAACTCTTGTACACTGTTGGTGGGATTGTAAAGCGGTACAACCACTTTGGAAATCTATCTGGCGTTATCTTAAACAGTTAAATCCCACTCCTCGGAATATACCCTAGAGAAATAAAAGCCTTTACACGAACAGATATATGCACACCGATGTTTATTGCAGCTCTATTTACAATAGCAAAAAGCTGGAAGCAACGAAGGTGTCCATCAATGGATGAATGGTTAAATAAATTATGGTATATTCACACCATGGAATTCTACGCATCGATAAAGAACAGTGACGAATCTGTGAAACATTTCATAACATGGAGATACCTGGAAGGCAGTATGCTGAGTGAAATTAGTCAGATGCAAAAGGACAAATATTGTATAAGACCACTATCATAAGATCTTGAGAAATAGTATAAACTGAGAAGAACACATAACTTCTGTGGTTACGGGGGGGGGGGGAGGAAGGAGGATGGGAGAGGGTTATTTACTGATTAATTAGTAGATAAGAACTACTTTAAGTGAAGGGAAGGACAATACTCAATACATGGAAGGTCATCTCAACTGGACTGGACCAAAAGCAAAGAAGTTTCCCTGATAAATTGAATGCTTCAAAGGTCAGCGGAGCAAGGGCGAGAGTTTCGGGACTATGGCTTAAGAGGACTTCTAAGTCAATTGGCAAAATAATTGTATTATGAAAACATTCTTATCCCACTTTGAAATGTGGCATCTGGGGTCTTAAATGCTAACAAGCGGCCATCTAAGATGCATGAATTGGTCTCAACCCACCTGGATCAAAGGAAGATGAAGAACACCAAGGTCACATGATAACTATGAGCCCAAGAGACAGAAAGGGCCACAGGAACCAGAGACTTACATCATCCTGAGACCAGAAGAACTAGATGGTGCCCGGCCACAACCGATGACTTCCCTGACAGGGAGCACAACAGAGAACCTCTGAGGGAGCAGGAGAGAAGTGGGACGCAGACCCCAAATTCTCATAAAAAGACCATACTTAATGATCTGACTGAGACTAGAGAAATCCCTGCGGTCATGGTCCCCAAACCTTCTGTTGGCTCAGTACAGGAACCATTCCTGAAGAGAACTCATCAGACATGGAAGGGACTGGACAACGGTTGGAGAGAGTTGCTGATGAACAGTAAGCTACTTGTACTGGGTCGACACTTGAGACTGTATTGGCATCTCCTGTGTGGAGGGGAGATGGGAGGGTAGACAGGGTTAGAAACTGGCAAAACGGTCACGAAAAGAGAGACTGGAAGGAGGGAGCGGGCTGACTCATTAGGGGGAGAGTAAGTGGGAGTATGTAGTAAGGTGTATATAAGCTTATATGTGACAGACTGCCTTGATTTGTAAACATTCACTTAAAGCACAATAAAAATTATTAAAAAAAAAAAAAAAAAAAGAGTGTCCAGGTGCCATACTCTCGGGGTTTCTCTAGTCTCTTGACAGAGAAGTAAGTCTGGTCTTTTTTCGTGAGTTAGAATTTTGTTCTACATTTTTCTCCAGCTCTGTCTGGGACCCTGTATTCTGATTCCTGTCAGAGGCAGTCGGTGGTAGTAGCCAACCACCATCTAGTTGTGCTGGACTTACTCTGATGGAGGCTGTGGTAGTTGTGGTCCATTAATCCTTTGAACTACTCTTTTCCTTGTGTCTTTGGTTTTCTTCATTCTTACTTGCTCCAGATGTGGTGGGACAAGTGGAGTATCTTAGATGGTTGCTGGCAAGCTTTTAAGACCCCAGGCGCTACTCACCAAAGTAGAATATAGAACATTATAATCTATGTTATGCCAATTGAGCTAGACATTCCCCGAGAAAATAGTCTCCATAGAACCTCAGTCCCGTAGTTTGGTCCCTCAGGGAGTTTGGATGTGTCTATGAAGCTTCCATGACCTTGCCTTGGTCAAGTAGTGCTGACTTTCCCAGTATTGTGTACTGTCTTACCCTTCATCAAAATTAATACTTATTTATTGTCTAGTTAGTGTCTTTCCTTCCTCACATTTACCCTCCCTAGTAATCATCAAAGATTGTTTCTTTCAGTTTGTAAACCTTTTCATGAGTTTTTATAATAGTGGTCTCACAGGATATTTGTCCTTTTGTGGTTGACTTATTTTACTCAGCATAATGCCCTCCAGATTCATCCAAGTTGTGAAATCTTTCGCAGATTCATCATTGTTCTTTATTGCTGCATAGTATTCCATTGTGTAAATATAGCATAGTTTGTTTATCCATTCATGTATTGCTGGGCACTTAGGTTGTTTCCATCTTCTTGCTGTTGTGAATAATGCTGCATAAAACATGGTTTTCACGTGTCTTTTCATGTGACAGATCTTATTTCTCTAGGATATATTCCTAGGAGTGGACTTGCAGGATCATATGGCATTTCTATTTCTAGCTTTTTAAGGAAGCGCCATATTGTTTTCTGAGATGGTTGTACCATTTTACATTCCCAACAGCAGTGGATAAGAGTTCCAATCTCCCCGCAGACACTCCAACATTTATTTATTTATTTATTTATTTATTTTTTTGATTCATGCCAGTAATGCTGGGGTGAGATAGTATCTCACTGAAGTTTTGATTTGCATTTCTCCAATGGCTAGCAATTGCGAGCATTTCCTCATGTGTCTGTTACTTGCCTGAATGTCTTCTTTGGTGAAGTGTCTGTTCATATCCTTTGCCCATTTTTTAATTGGTTTAGTTGTCTTTTTGTTGTAGAGATACTGGATTTTACTATAAATTTTAGAGAGCAGACCTTTGCCGTATTTGTCATTGCTAAAAAATTTTTCCCTGTCTGTAGGCTCTCTTTTTATTCTATTGGTGAAGTCTTTTGATGTGCATAAGTGTTTAATTTTTAGATGATCTCAATTATCTAGCTTATCTTCTGATGTTTGTGTATTGTGATTTGCATCCTATTTATGCCTTCTATTTTTTTTTTATTATTAGGGCCTCTTGCTTTGGTCCTATTCTTTTATGATCTTTATAGTTTTTTGTTTTATATTTAGGTCTTTGATACATTTTGAATTAGTTTTCCTCTTGCTTTGGTCCTATTCTTTTATGATCTTTATAGTTTTTTGTTTTATATTTAGGTCTTTGATACATTTTGAATTAGTTTTCCTGTATGGTATGGGATATGAGTACTGTTTCGTTTTTTTTGCAGATGGACATCCAGTTTTGCCAGCACCATTTGTTAAAAAGACTCTCTTTTCCCCATTTAATGGACTTTGGGCCTTTCTCAAAGATCAGATGATCGTACGTGGATGGGTTTACGTCTGGGTTCTCAATTCTGTTCCATTGGTCAATGTGTCTGTTGTACCAGTATCGGGCTGTTTTGACTACCATAGCTGTATAGTAGCTTCTGAGGTCAAGTAGTGTGAGTCCTCCTGTTTTATTCTTCTTCAGTAGTGCTTTACTCATCCGGGGCCTCTTCCCTTTCCATATAAAGTTAAGGATTAGTTTTTCTATTTTAAGAGTGCTCTTGGTATTTGGATTGGGAATGCATTGTATTTGTAGGTTACTTTGGGTAGAATTGACAGTTTCACAATGTTATTCTATCTATCCATGAGCATGGTATGTTTTTCCATTTATGTAGTTCTCATTTGGTAATTTGGTAGCCTTGTTCGGGAGTAGTGTTTGCAGTTTTGTTTTGTATAGGTCTTTTATGTCACTGATTAGACTTATTCCTAAGTATTTGGTTTCTTTAGGGGCTACTATAAATGCTATTGCTTTCTGATTTCCTTTCTGTGGTTTTCCTTATTGGTGTATAGGAATTCAACTGATGTTTGTGTGTTTATCTTGTATCCTGCTACTCTGCTGAATCTTCCTATTAGTTCCAGTAGTTTTCTTGTGGAGTCCTTTGGGTTCTCTATGTATGGTACCATATCATTTGCAAATAGAGATAGTTTTACTTCTTCCTTACCAATTTGGATGCCTTTTATTTATTTTTCTTGCCTTATTGCTCTAGCTAGAACTTCCAGCACAATATTAAACAGGAGTGGTGATAAAGGGCATCGTTGTCTTGTTCCTATTCTCAGGGGGAATGTTTTCAGCCATTCTCCATTAAGAATGATGTTGGGTGTTGGTTTTGTATAGACAGGCTTTATTATGTTGAGGAATTTCCCTTCTACATCTATTTTATTGAGAGTTTTTATCAGGATTGGGTGTTCAAGTTTATCAAATGCCTTTTTTGCATCAGTTGAGATGGTCATGTGATTCTTTTCTTCCATTTTATTTACATAGTGTATTATGTTTGACTTTCTAATGTTGAGCCATCCTTGAATACCTGGTATGAATTCCACTTGGTTGTGGTGTGTTATTTTTTTAATAGGATGCTGAATTCTATTGGCTAGAAATTTGTTGAGAATTTTTGCATCTATAGTCATGAGAGAGATTCGTCTGTAATTTTCTTTTTTTGTGGTGTCTTTGATGGTGATGTCCTCATGGTGGATTGTCCCTTTAATCATGTAATGCCCTTCCTTGCCTCTTATGGCGGATTTTATTTGAAAGTCTACTTTATCTGATATTACTATTGCCGCTCCTGCTCCTTTTTTGGTTGCTGTTTGTTCGATAATTTTTTTTCATCCATTGATTTTTAATATATTTATGTCCTTTCTAAGGTGTGTCTCTTGTAGACTGCATATGAATTGGTTCTGTTTTTTTTTTTTTTTTCATTTTGTAACTCTTTGCTCTTTATGGGTGCATTTAAGCCATTTACGTTCAGTGTGGTTATTGATATGTGTGGGTTTATTGCTGTCATTTTGTAGTGCTTTTTTTTCTGATGCTGATGTTTTCTTTATTCCTCTTACTCTTCTGTGGTGAATTCCTTTTGTTTGTGGATTTTTATTTTTTGTTTCTTTTTTGTACATTTTGTGTTTGCTGAGACTTTGTGTTTTTCTTCTTTATTTTGATGAGTAGGTTTGTTAACATCCTTTGTGGTTACTTTGAAATTTACCCATATCTTCCTAAGTTTAAATTGCCTTTTGTGACTTGATATCACCTTGACTTTCTTTCCATTCCAGAGTTTTATGCCGACACCATTTATTCTCTCTTTTATTGTTCTGACGCTGTTGTCATTTACAAGTTGACCTCGCTGGTTCCCAGTTGTAAATCTTTTAGTTTTGTTTTATCCTTAAGAGTTCATTACCTAGGTTGGTATCTCGCTGATGCTGTCTTGTGTCCTAGATTCAAGTCGTTGTCTGATGTTGTTGGTTATCTAACCAAAGGACTTCCTTTAATAATTCTTGTAAGTTTGGTTTGGTTTTTACGTATTCCCTTGATTTCTATTTATCTGGAAAAATTCTAATTTCACCATGATATTTAAGCGAGAGTTTTGCAGGATATATTATTCTTGCTTGGCAGTTTTTTTTCTTTCATGGTTTTATATATGTTATCCATTGCCTTTTTGCCTTCATGGTTTTTGCCGAGTGATTAGAGTTTAGTCTTATTGTTGTGACTTTTTGTTTTTGTCGAACTCCTCTGAGGAGTCTTTCTTTGGCTTTGGCTTTGGTGAATGTGATTACGATACATCTTGGTTTTCTTTTGGGTTTTATCCTATTTGGGATTTGTCGAGCTTCTTGGATGGTCAGCTTTTTTTCTTTCATGATGTTAGAGAAGTTTTCTGTCAGCAAAACTTCAATGATCCTCTGTGTTTTCCATTTTTCTCCCCTGTTCTGGAACACTGATCACATGCAGATTTTTGTTTTTGATTGTATTTCATATCGCTCTCAGGCTTTCTTCATTTGTCTTTATATATTTTCTCTGATTTTTCCTCAAACTGATATCCAAGGATTTGTCTTCAATTTCACTGATCCTGTCTTCCACTGTTTCAAATTTCCTCCTAAGATCTTCTATTGCACTATTTCTGAAATTTTCGTGTTTATCTTTTGGATTTCTAATTGTTTTTGTATGATTTATAGTTATTTATTTTGGCATTTTGTTCCTGTATTATTTTCCTTTGCTTTTTCTGTGCTTTCCCTGATTTTGTCTATTTTTTCTTACTTTTGTCTGCATTTTTTCTTCATCTCTTGGAGAATCTGATTATTATGGTTTTGAATTCCCTACCAGGTAGTTCCAGTGCTTTTTTTCCTGCTGGGAATTTATCTTGTGTTTTGTTTTGGTCAGTTCTGGAGCCATCTCTCGTTTTTCTTAAAAATATGTTTTGATATTTTCTGCTCTGTCCAGGACATTCAGCAGTTTCTTTGTTTAGTATTTGTGTATTTGTTTGTTTTGTCCTGCTTTTTGTTTTATTTTGTTATGTCTGGGCTGGCAAGTTGGGCATGTTTTGTTGCTTTCTCACCTATGGGCATGATACTTCCCATCACCTTATCCGGGTGGGCATAGCTGGTCACCCAGCTTGGTTCAGTGGGGCAGGTCTAGTGGGGGAGGGCAGGGACAGATGGTAGTTTGTGGCACAAACTACACCCCTAGAATTTCTGGATTCAGTAGATCTGGGGTGTGACCCAATAATTTGCCTTTCTAACTAGCTTCCCATGTTGTGCTGATGCTGCTGGTCCTGGGATCACCATATGAGAACCACCGTACTAGAGGAAGAAATATTTCAATGACTGGGACAGGGAGAATATGAAAAATATTTCCATATGTCCTTAAATAATCCTTTTCAGTGAGCACTTTGAAATCCACGACTTGCTTTTTCTAATGCTAACTTGAAAGTAAGAAAGTAACAAAAATGCAAGTACTTTTGATTTTCCTAAACACAAACTGCAGAATTTTGTACTATCCAAAACTCAGATAGAACTTTAGGTAAATATATGTTGAAATGATAGCATTTGACTAGGGTATTGGGCTTCACTTTTTACATAATATCATTTTGTGCCTAAAATAAGATGGCAAGGAAATTCTATTTTGATGTAGCTGGAAAGCCAACCAGATTTCTCTGGAAGAGCTAGATCACGTCCAGGGATCTTGTATACCTCTGTAAATACTTGCTGAATGCATGAATTGTTTTTTCTGTAATGGATTCTGACTTTGGTTCAGTCATGATAACTTTTAAGTTGAATAACATAGCTGATGAATTTAGTTACCCTTTCAGATTTTCATGTCAAGGTGAGAAGTACATGCATTTCATTTCATCCTGCACATATTTTTCTCTTGGGAGTTTTGATCCAATATCTGTCCTTAAGCACTAGGTCTTGGGTGATCAAATACATTTAAAAATGAATAGTGCACATCTGACACAAGTTATGCTGCTCAAATAATTCCTGAATTCTAAGATAAAACATTTGGAAATTATCTAATGAATCAACCTATTTAGAATATGTTTTAGGTCTTTAGCATACTTCTCCTTGTGGTTGAATTTAGTTTAAAAGTAAGGAAATCTTTATGGATAATTTAGAAAATGTTTTAATCATTAAAAAATAGGATAATAGTGGCAGAGCCAAGATGACAGACTATTCAGATATGCTAAGCTATCCCACTGCAACAAAGACTCGAAAAACCAAGTAAAATACATACTAACATCAATCCTGGAACCCTAAACCTTAAATGGAGGGATAAAGTATTAGATTGGAAGTCACTGAGGAGAAGAAGAAACTGATAGAAAACAATGAAGGAATAGAGATACAGAGTGGAGGTTCCTGGTCAAATGGCATGACTCAGCTTGGCCATTTGGAATAAAGCCAACAACCCCGCATGCAGAAAGGCACCTCCATGGAATTCCCAATAGTAGATAGAGGTACAATGCAGACACATCCAAGGCAAAGTAATACCATTTTGCTGGATGCAACTCAAGGAGGAGCCCAGACTCTCTCATCTGGTAACCACAGGAGTATCCTTCTACAACTCTCACCGCTCTGGTGAACAGCAGCTATAACCACCCCATCCTGGCAACCCTGACTGCCAGGAACCACAGTAGTAGCCCACCAAATTGCCCTCCTCCATATAGCCCCCTCTGTCCCTGCTGTTGCACCCCCAGCTATCTTCTCCACCCCACTGGCCACAGCCCTAAGGGGGCCTGGCCTGTACCCGAGTCCCCTCCCCACTGGCTACAGGCTCCCCTTTCCACCCACTGTGCCCCCAAAGGGATTCTTCCCGGATTCCAAGTCCCTTTCTGCCAGCTCTGGACCCCACCTGGCACCATCCATGGCACCTAGGGGACCTGGCTTGAACCACAGGCCCCTCCCTACCAGCTCTGAGCTCCCACCATCACCTTTTACTGTCCCAAGGGGACCCAGCCCAGGCCACAATCTCTTTCCCAATGTCTGCTGTGGCCCTGAGGGAAACTGGAGTGGACCCCAGGCCACTCCACACTGGCTTGGGACCCCTACCAGCTGCCTGCTGTGGCCCCAAGGAGACTCAGCCCAGACCCTGGACCACTTCCTGCTGCCTCGAGATCCCCTGCCACCCACAATTGCCCCACTCCAGCCCTTGACCCAGTTCACACTGCAAACAACCCATTTCTACTTCTTCCACCCTGCTGGACCTGCCCAGTGCACGATAGGCTGAGCAACCAGTCCTGCACATCTGGACAAGGTGGTGAGAACTCGTGCCCACAGACAAGCAAGCAAAAAAGCATGCCTGGCCCACCCCCAGACATAGCCAAACCAAACAAAAAAGAAGACAAAGCAAACCTACAATTAATAAATAAAGAAAATAATGTCTGAATGTCTCAGAGAGAGCAGACAATATCAAAACATAAAAAAACAGGACAAGATGGCTCCAATAAGCAACCAAAATAAAGCATCAGATGACATTCTGGCAGCAGAAAAGGCACTGGAACTGCCTGATAGGGAATTCAAAAGTCTAATATTCAGAACTTGCCAAGAGGTTAAGAAAGACATCAAGGAAAATACAGACAAAATCATGGAGAAAACAAAGCCAACCAAAATATAGCCAAAATCAAGGAAAACACAGAAAAAGCAATGAAAGAACTCAGGAAAATAATATAAAAACAAAGTGTCAAACAAAAATCATACAAAACAGCAATTAGAAATCCAAAAGATAAACAAAATTTCAGAAAAGGACAATACAATAGAAGGTTTCAGGAGCAAATCTGAAATAATGGAAGACAGGATCAGTGAAATTGGAGACAAACCCATGGATGCCACGTTGTTTGAGGAAAAATCAGAGAAAAGAATGAAGAAACCCTGAGAACGATGTGGAATACAATCAGGAGCAAAAAGTTTGTCCATGATTGGAGTTCCAGAACAAGGGCAGAAAATGGAAAACACAGAGAGCATCATCAAAGATATGCCGACAGAAAACTTCCCTAATATAAAAGAAAAAAAAGCTGACTGCTCAAGAAGCTCAACAAACCCCATATGATACACTCCAAAAGTCACCAAGACATGTCACAGTCACACTCTCCAAAGCCATAAGACAAAGAACCCTGAGAGCAGATCAAGAAAAATGAAAAATCACATAAAAGGGGGAAACAATAAGATTAAGCTCCGATTACTTGGTGAAAACTATGAAGGCAAGAAGGATGATACATACAAAACCTTGAAAGAAAAAAAACTGCCAGGCGAGAATAATATACCCTGCAAAACTCTCTCTCAAATTGTGGTTGTTGTTGTTGTTGTTAGGTACCGTCGAGTCGGTTCCGACTCATAGCGACCCTATGCACAACAGAACGAAACACTGCCCGGTCCTGCTCCATCCTTACAATCGTTGTTATGCTTGAGCTCATTGTTGCAGCCACTGTGTCAATCCACCTCGTTGAGGGTCTTTCTCTTTTATCCTGACCCTGTACTCTCCCAAGCATGATGTCCTTCTCCAAGGACTGATCCCTCCTGAAAACATGTCCAAAGTATGTAAGACACAGTCTTGCCATCCTTGCTTCTAAGGAGCATTCTGATTGTACTTCTTCCAAGACAGATTTGTTCATCCTTTTGGCAGTCCATGGTATATTCAATATTCTTTGCCAACACCGCAGTTCAAAGGCGTCAACTCTTCCTCAGTCTTCCTTATTCATTGTCCATCTTTCACATGCATATGATACGATTGAAAATACCGTGGCTTGGGTCAGGCGCACCTTAGTCTTCAAGGTGATGTCTTTGCTTTTCAACACTTTGAAGCGGTCCTTTGCAGCAGATTTACCCAATGCGATGTGTCTTTTGATTTCTTGACTGCTGCTTCCATGGCTGTTGATTGTGGATCCAAGTAAAATGAAATCCTTGACAACTTCAATCTTTTGTCCGTTTATCATGATGTTGCTCATTGGTCCAGTTGTGAGGATTTTTGTTTTCTTTATGTTGAGGTGTAATCCAAACCGAATGCTGTGGTCTTTGATGTTCACTAGTAAGTGCTTCAAGTCCTCTTCACTTTCAGCAAGCAAGGTTGTGTCATCTGCATAACGCAGGTTGTTAATGAATCTTCCTCCAGTCCTGATGCCCCGTTCTTCTTCATATAGTCCAGGTTCTCGGATTATTTCTTCAGCATACAGATTAAATAGGTATGGTGAAGAATACGACCCTGACACACGCCTTTCATGACTTTAAACCAATCAGTATCCCCTTGTTCTGTCCAAACAACTGCCTCTTGATCTATGTAAAGGTTCCTCATGAGCACACTTAAGTGTTCGGGAATTCCCATTCTTCACAGTGTTATCGATAGTTTGTTATGATCCACACAGTCAAATGCCTTTGCATAGTCAATAAAACACAGGTAAACATCTTTCTGGTATTCTCTGCTTTCAGCCAGGATCCATCTGACATCAGCAATGATATCCCTGGTTTCACGTCCTCTTCTGAAACGGGCCTGAATTTCTGGCAGTTGCCTGTTGATATACGGCTGCAGCCATTTTTGAATGATCTTCAGCAGAATTTTGCTTGCGTGTGATATTAATGACATTGTTCTATAATTTCCACTTTTGGTTAGATCACCTTTCTTGGGAACAGGCATAAATATGGATCTCTTCCAGTCAGTTGGCCAGGAAGCTGTCTTCCATATTTCTTGGCATAGACGAGTGAGCACCTCCAGCACTGCATCTGTTTGTTGAAACATCTCAATTGATATTCCATCAATTCCTGGAGCCTTGCTTTTTGCCAATGCCTTCAGAGCAGCTTGGACTTCTTCCTTCAGTACCATTGGTTCCTGATCATATGCCACCTCTTGAATTGACTAATTCTTTTTGGTATAATGACTCTGTGTATTCCTTCCATCTTCTTTTGATGCTTCCTGCGTCATTTAATATTTTCCCCCATGGAATCCTTCGCTATTGCAACTCGAGGCTTGAATTTTTTCTTTAGTTCTTTCAGCTTGAGAAACGCTGAGCATGTTCTTCCCTTTTGGTTTTCCATCTCCAGCTCTTTGCACATGTCATTATAATACTTTATTTTGCCTTCTCGAGAGGCCCTTTGAAATCTTCTGTTCAGTTCTTTTACTTCATGAATTCTTCCTTTTGCTTTAGCTGCTCGACACTCAACAGCAAGTTTCAGAGTCTCCTCTGACATCCACCTTGGTCTTTTCTTTCTTTCCTGTCTTTTCAGTGACCTCTTGCTTTCTTCATGGATGATGTCCTTGATGTCATTCCACAGCTCGTCTGGTCTTTGGTCACTAGTGTTCAGTGTGTCAAATCTATTCTTCAGATGGTCTCTAAATTCAGGTGGGATATATTCAAGGTCATATTTTGGCTCTCGTGGACTTGCTCTGATTTTCTTCAGTTTCAGCTTGAACTTGCATACGAGCAATTGATGGTCTGTTCCACAGTTGGACCCTGGCCTTGTTCTGACTGATGATATTGAGCTTTTCCATTGTCTCTTTCCACAGATGTAGTCAACTTGATTTCTATGTGTTCCATCTGGCGAGGTCCATGTGTATAGTCGCCGTTTATGTTGGTGAAAGAAGGTATTTGCAATGAAGAAGTCGTTGGTCTTGGAAAATTCTATCATTCGATCTCTGGCATTGTTTCTATCACCAAGGCCATATTTTCCAATACTGATCCTTCTTTGTTTCCAACTTTCGCATTCCAATTGCCAGTAATTATCAATGCATCTTGATTGCGTGTTTGATCAATTTCAGACTGCAGCAGAGGGCAAAATTAGGACATTTCAGATAAACAGGAATTAATACAATTTGTGAAACCCAACTTACAAGAATTATTAAAGGGAGTCATTTGGTGAGAGAACCAACAACATTGAACAACAACCTGATTCTAGGGCACAGATCATTATATGAACCAAATACCAGCCTAGGTAATAAACTCTCAAAGATAAAACAAAACTGAAAGATTCAAAAAGAACATTTCAAGATCAATCATGAAGTACAACACTGTCAGTGATATGATAATATCCATACCCCTACAAGGAAGACCAGTTGATATGACTATTCAAATTTACACACCAACCAGTAAGGGCAAAGATGAAGAAATTAAAGAATTTTACCAGTTTTTGAAGTCTGAAATTGATCAAACATGCAATCAGGATGCGCTGATAATCTGGTAATTGGAATGGGAAAGTTAGAAACGAAGAAGGATTTGTGGTTAGAGAATATGGCCTTGGTGACAGAAAGGATGCCAGAGATTGCGTGATTAAATTTTGCAAGACCAACGACTTCTTCTTTACAAATACCTTTTTTCACCAACATAAACAGCAACTGTACACATGGACCTCACCAGATGGAATACGCAGGAATCAAATCCACTATGTCTGTGGAAAGAGACGATGGAAAAGCTCAGTACCATCCATCAGAACAAGGCCGGGGGCCGATTGTGGAACAGACTATCAACTGCTTATATGTAAGTTCAAGCTGAAACTGAAGAAAATTGGAACAAGTTAACAAGAGCCAAAGTACGACCTTGAGTATATCCCACCTGAATTTAGAGACCATCTCAAGAATAGATTTGACACGTTGAACACTAATGACCAAAGACCAGAAGAGTTATGGAATGACATCAAAGACATCATCCATGAAGAAAGCAAGAGGCCATTAAAAAGACAGGAAAGAAAGAAAAGACAAAAGTGGATGTCAGAAGAGACTCTGACACTTGCTCTTGAACATCAAGCAGCTAAAGCAAAAGGAAGACATAATGAAGTAAAAAACTGAACAGAAGGTTTCAAAGGGTGGCTTGAGAAAACGAAGTATTATAATGACATGAGCAAAGAGCTGGAGATAGAAACCCAAGAGGAAGAACACATTCAGCATTTCTCAAGCTGACAGAACTAAAGAGAGCTTGAAGCACTTACTAATGAAGATCAAAGCCTTCAGATGGATTACACCTCAACATAAAGAAAAAAAAAAATCCTCTCAACTGGACCAATAAACAACATTGTGATAAAAGGAGAAAAGATTGAAGTTGTCAAGGATTTCATTCTACTGGAATCCACAATCAACGCACATGGAAGCAGCAGCCAGAAAATCAAAAGACGCTTTGCTTTGGGGAAATCTGCTGCAAAAGAGCTCTTTAAAGTGTCGAAAAACAAAGACATCACCGTGAAGACTAAGATGCGCCTGACCCAAGCCATAGTATTTTCAATCACATCATATGCATGCGAAAGCTGGACAATGAATAAGGAAGATTGAAGAAGAATTGATGCCTTTGAATTGTGGTGTTGGTGAAGAATATTGAATATACCATGGACTGCTGAAAGGATGAACAAATTTGTCTTGGAAGTACAACCAGAATGCACCTTAGAAGCAAGGATGGCGAGACTGTGTCTTACATATTTTGGACATGTTGTCAGGAGGTATCAGTCCCTGGAGAAGGACATCATGCTTGATATAGTAGAAGACAAGTGAAAAAGAGGAAGACCCTGAACGAGATGGATTAACACAGTGGCTCCAACAATGGGCTCAAGCATGACAAGGAGTGTGAGCATGGTGCAGGACCGGCCAGTGTTCTGTTCTGTGGTACATAGTGTTGCTATGAGTCGGAACCAACTGGACAGAATCTCACAACAACAAAAAATTCAAAACAGGGAACTAGAGACATCAATCTGTAAATTTACAACATTAGAACAATAAAAGGCAGAATACGCATGAGAATACATATCCATATGGGGCATATATTATGCCAGTCTTGAAGTCTTTACCAGGGAAAGGGATGGTTTGATTCATCTGTTCAAGCCAATTCACTGTCAATGAGTTTTTGCAAATAGACAGTCATCCTAACCTTAGCCAATTCCATGCTCACTTAGGTCACCTTCCTGATCCAAGGTAAAGGGCATTTCCCTGGGGCGTGGCTTGCACCACCTTTTATCTCTCAAGAAATAGAAGGAAAGGGAAGCAAGCAGAGAGTTGGGGACCTCATACTATCAAGACAGCAGCAGGAGCAGAACATGTCCTTTGGACACCAAGTTCCTATGCCTGAGAAGCTCCTCAACCAGGGGAAGATTGAGGACAAGGACATTCCTCCAGAGCCAACAGAGAGAGAAAGCCTTCCCCTGGAGCTGGTGCCCTGAATTTGGACTTGTAACGTACTAAACTGTGAGGAAATATATTTCTCTTTGCTAAAACCATCCACTTGTGGCATTTCTGTTATGGTAGCACTAGATGACTAAGACGGGAAGCTTCTAGTTTGGAGGAAGATTGAAGGGAAGGGTGACAGAGAAAGCCTTCCCCTGGAGGTGATGCCCTGAATTTGGACTTCTAGCTTACTGGACCTCTTGCTTTCTTCATGGATGATGTCCTTGATGTCATTCCACAGCTCATCTAGTCTTCAGTCACTAGTGTTCAACGTGTCAAATCTATTCTTCAGATAATCTCTAAATTCAGGTGCGATGTACTCAAGGTCATACTTTGGCTCTCATGGACTTGCTCTGATTTTCTTCAGTTTCTGCTTGAACGTGCATATGAGCAATTGATGGTCTGTTCCACAGTCACCCCCTGGCCTTGTTCTGACTGATGATGTTGAGCTTTTCCATTGTCTCTTTCCACAGATGTAGACAATTTGATTTCTGTGTGTTCCATCTGGCGAGGTCCATGTGTACAGTCACCATTTATGTTGGTGAAAGAGGTATTAGCAATGAAGAAGTCGCTGGTCTTGCAAAATTCTGTCATTCGATCTCTGGCATTGTTTCTATCACCAAGGCCGTATTTTCCAACTACCGATACTTCTCGTTTCCAATTTTCTCATTCCAATCACCAGTAATTATCGACGCATCTCGATTGCATGTTCGATCAGTTTCAGACTGCAGCAGCTGATAAAAATCTTCTATTTCTTCATCTTTGACCCTAGTGGTTGGTGCGTAAATTTGAATAATAGTCGTATTAACTGGCCTTCCCTGTAGGCATATGGATATTATCCTATCACTGACAGCATTGTACTTCAGGATAGATCTTGAAACGTTCTTTTTTTTACGATGAATGCACCACCATTCCTCTTCAAGTTGTTATTCCCAGCATAGTAGACTATATGATCTTCAGATTCAAAATGGCCAATTACAGTCCATTTCAGCTCACTAATGCCTAAGATATCGATGTTTATGCATTCCATTCATTTTTGGCGATTTCCAATTTTCCTGGATTCGTACTTCATATGTTCCATGTTCCGATTATTAATGGATGTTTGCAGCTGTTTCTTCAGCATACGAAGGTCCCGAAAGCTTTACTCCATCCACATCATTAAGGTTGACTCTACTTTGAGGAGGCAGCTCTTCCCCAGTCATCTTTTGAGTGCCTTCCAACCTGGGGAGCTCATCTTCCAGCACTATATCAGACAGTGTTCTGCTGCTATTCATAAGGTTTTCACTGGCTAATGCCTTTCAGAAGTAGACTGCCAGTTCTTTCTTCCTAGTCTGTCTTAGTCTGGAAGCTCAGCTGAAACCTGTCCTGCATGGATGACCCTGTTGGTATCTGAATACCAGTGGCATAGCTTCCAGCATCGCAGCAACACACAAGCCCCCACAGTACGACAAATTGACAGACGAGTTGTGGAATGACATGAAGGACATCATCTGTGAAGAAAGCAAGAGATCATTGAAAAGACAGGAAAGAAAGAAAAGACCAAGATGGATGTCAGAGGAGACTCTGAAACTTGCTCTCGAACGTCGAGCATCTAAAGCGAAAGGAAGAATTGATGAAGTAAAAGAACTGAAGATTTCAAAGGGCGGCTCGAGAAGACAATGTAAAGTATTATAATGACATGTGCAAAGAGCTGGAGATGGAAAATCAAAAGGGAAGAACATGCTCAGCGTTTCTCAAGCTGAAAGAACTAAAAAAATTCAAGCCTCGAGTTGCAATAGTGAAGGATTCCATGGGGGAAAATATTAAATGACGCAGGAAGCATCAAAAGAAGATGGAAGGAATGCACAGAGTCATTATACCAAAAAGAATTAGTCAATGTTCAACCATTTCAAGAGGTGGCATATGATCAGGAACCAATGGTACTGAAGGAAGAAGTCCAAGCTGCTCTGAAGGCATTGACAAAAAGCAAGGCTCCAGGAATTGATGGAATATCAATTGAGATGTTTCAACAAACAGATGCAGTGCTGGAAGTGCTCACTTGTCTATGCCAAGAAATATGGAAGACAGCTTCCTGGCCAACTGACTGGAAGAGATCCATATTTATGCCTGTTCCCAAGAAAGGTGATCCAACCGAATGTGGAAATTATAGAACAATGTCATTAATATCACACGGAAGCAAAGTTTTGTTGAAGATCATTCAAAAATGGCTGCAGCCGTATATCAACAGGCAACTGCCAGAAATTCAGACTGGTTCCAAAAGAGGATGTGGAAGCAGGGATATCATTGCTGATGTCAGATGGATCCTGGCTGAAAGCAGAGAATACCAGAAGGATGTTTGCCTGTGTTTTATTGACTATGCAAAGGCATTTGACTGTGTGGATCATAACAAACTGTGGATAACATTGCAAAGAATGGGAATTCCAGAACACTTAATCATGCTCATGAGGAACCTTTACATAGATCAAGAGCAGTTGTTCGGACAGAACAAGGGGTTACTGATTGGTTTAAAGTCATGAAAGGTGTGCGTCAGGGTTGTATTCTTCACCATACCTATTCAGTCTGTATGCTGAGCAAATAATCCGAGAAGCTGGACTATATGAAGAAGAATGGGGCATCAGGATTGGAGGAAGACTCATTAGCAACCTGCATTATGCAGATGACACAACCTTGCTTGCTGAAAGTGAAGATGACTTGAAGCACTTACTAATGAAGATCAAAGACCACAGCCTTCAGTATGGATTGCACCTCAACATAAAGAAAACAAAAATCCTCACAACTGGACCAACGAGCAACATCATGATAAATGGAGAAAAGATTGAAGTTGTCAAGGATTTCATTTTACTTGGATCCACAATCAACAGGCATGGAAGCAGCAGTCAAGAAATCAAAAGACACATCGCATTGGGTAAATCTGCTGCAAAGGACCTCTTCAAAGTGTTGAAGAGCAAAGATGTCACCTTGAATACTAAGGTGCGCCTGACTGAAGTCATAGTATTTTCAATCACATCATATGCATGTGAAAGATGGACAATGAATAAGGAAGACTGAAGAAGAATTGATGCATTTGAATTGTGGTGTTGGCAAAGAATATTGAATACCATGGACTGCCAAAAGAATGAACAAATCTGTCTTAGAAGAAGTACAACAAGAATGCTCCTTAGAAGCAAGGAGGGCAAAACTGCCTCTTACATACTTTGGACATGATGTCAGGAGGGATCAGTCTCTGGAGAAGGACATCATGCTTGGCAGAATACAGTGTCAGCGCAAAAGAGGAAGACCCTCAACAAGGTGGATTGACACAGTGGCTGTAACAATGAGCTCAAGCATAACAATTGTAAGGATGGCGCAAGACCAGGCAGTGTTTCGTTCTGTTGTGCATAGGGTCGCTATGAGTCGGAACCGACTCGACGGCACCTAACAACAACAACAACAGCTTAGTGGACTGTGAGACAATATACTTCTTGTTAAAGCCATCCACTTGTGGTATTTCTGTTATAGCAGCACTAGACTAGTAATACAGAATTTGGAACCGAGAATGGGGTGCTGCTCTAAAGGATTCCTAAAATATGGAAGTGGTTGTGAAACTCAATGAACAGAGGCGCAGTAGTGGCAGAGGATCACCAGCAAAGAGGACCACCAGCAGCAGAGAACCTGCACTACAGAGAAGCGGGAACATCAGAGAACCAGCAACAGCAAAACCAGGAGACCAGCGCGACACAGCGCTGGAGATGACACACAGAGTGAGAAAGCTGAGTACCTGTGCACAGGAGGCTTCCTGGCAGAGTTAGGTGGCCCTAGCGCTTATTGGTGGAGCTAGGCTTGCGGACTTATGGAGCGATAAAGTTGAGTGGCTGTGCTCAGGAGGCGTCCTGGTGGAGTGGGGTGCTTTCAGGAACTTATCGGTGGAGGTATAGACATTTGGAATGCTTGCCACAGCAGGGCAGATGTGGGCAAGAGGCCTGAGGAACCGAGAGGCCAAGAAACCAGGAAGCAGAAGCCGAAGAGGCAGGGATCACAAGAAGCCCAGCTGTCTCATTCACAAAAGGTACAGCCAGGACCTTTGGGGTTTCACAGGGTGGAGCCATGGCTTCTGGTGTTTCTAAAGGTGTAGTTGCCACTCGGATGGACTAGGAGAATGGTGGGTCTAAACCCGAGGGAGGAGAGTTGCTGTCTCAGCAGCCCCGGAAGGAGGAGCTGAAGCCCAGGGCCTAGGGCCCTCCACTTAGAATCTGGAGAGTGTGGCCAATACCTAAAGTCTAGAGGGCAGGACCATTGTGTAAATAGTCTAAGAGAACGGAGGATTATTTTCAGAACCTTGAGAGCTAACGTAATGTGTTCTGTTGACTTGCTTGGTGCCTGTTATCACTTCTTTTTCTCCAGTTTCTCCCATTTGTAATGGGAATGTCTAGCTTGTGACTGTCCTGCCATTGTACCTTGGGAAGCAGATAAGTTGTATTCTAGATCTCACAGATGAAAAGGAGTTTTTGGATTTTAGACTTGGAGTTTAGACTTTTGCTATGATATGATGGGATGAATATGTTTTGCAGGTTGCAATGATATGATTTTTCGGAGGCCAAAGGGTGGAATGTCATGGACTGAATTATGTTCCCCCCAAAATGTGTATATCAATTTGGCTGGGCCATGATTCTCAGTATTGTGTAGTTGTCCTACATTTTGTGATTGTAATTTTATGTTAAGAGGATTAGATTGGGATTTTAACACCCTTACTACGGTCACATCCCTGATCCAACGTGAAGGGAATGGTGTGTCCTGCACCACCTTTTATCTTACAAGATATAAAAGGAAAGGGAAGCAAGCAGAGAGTTGGGGACCTTATACGACCAAGAAAGCAGTGCTGAAAACAGCCCAGGGTTCCTGTGTAGAGAACCTCCTTGTTCAGGGGAAGATTGATGAGAAAGCCTCCCAGTGGAGGTGATGCCTTGAATTTGGTCTTCTAGCTTACTGGACTGTGAGAGAATAAACTTCTCTTGTTAAACCCTCCACTTGTAGTATTTCTGTTATAGCAGTACTAGATGACTATGACAGATACCAATTGGCATAATATAATTACCAAGCTACCATAACAGGTAATAATACAAATATATTTTTAAAAATGTTAAAGCAAGGGCAACCAGTCCAATTTTTATTGCAGGCTGCATAGGCAATTTCAGGTCAGGTCTGAAGATCTCAGGAAAGCAGTCATCCAGCCCTTATCTGCTTCTCTTCCTGGCAACGTTTAAATTTTAATTTAAAAACTTCATGTGGCTCACAGTCCATTTGAGAGTTGGGCTTTCTTCAGTTGGGATCAATGAATCCAAGCCTCAACTTCCTGTAATTTAGTGGCTCAAGGATTAGTGAGAAAGACCAAATAAGGTCCTTTATTTTTATTATGCTTTAAGTGAAAGTTTACAAATCAAGTCAGTCTCTCATACAAAAATTTATATACACCTTCCCATGTACTCCTGGTTGCTCTCCCCCTTGTTAGAGAGCACACTCCTTTTCTCCACTCTGTATCCCGCGTGTCCGTTCAGCCAGCTTCTGTCCCCCTCTGCCTTCTCCCCTCCCCTCCAGACAGAAGCTTCCCATATAGTCTCATGCATCTACTTGAGCCATGAACCTCACTCCTCACCAGTATCATTTTCTGTCTTATAGTCCAGTCCAGTTTCTGTCTGAAGATTTGGCTTTGGGAATGGTTCCAGTCTTGGGCCAAGAGAAGGTCTGAGAACCATGACCTCTGGGGTCCTTTCAGTCTCAGTCAGACCATTAAGTCTGGCCTTTTTTATGAGAATTTGAGGTCTGCATCCATTTCACTGCTCTCTTGCTCCATCAAGGATTGTCGGTTGTGTTCCCTTTTGGGACAGTCTTCGGTTGTAGCCAGGCACCATCTAATTCATCTGGTCTTAGGCTGATGTAGTACCTGATTTACCTGGCGCTTTCTGCCTCTTGGGCTCATAATTACTTTGTGTTTTTGGTGTTCTTCATTCTCCTTTTCTCCAAGTGGGTTGTGAACAAGTGATGCATCTTAGATGGGCGCTTGCTAGCATTTAAGACCCTAGACACTGCTCACCAAAGTGGGATGCAGAGAGTTTTCTTAATATATTTTATTATGCCAATTGACCTAGTTGTCCCCTGAAATCATGGTCCCCAGACCCTTGCCTCTGCTAATCTGGCCTTCAAAGCATTCGCTTTATTCAGGAAACTTCTTTGCTTTTGGTTTAGCCCAGTTGTGCCGACCTCTTCTGTATTGTGTGTTGTCTTTCCCTTCACCTAAAATAGTTCTTGTCTACTATCTAATTAGTGAATATCCCTCTTCCTCCCTCCCTCCCTCCCCACCCTCATAACCATCAAGAATGTTTTCCTCTCTGTTTAAACTATTTCTTGAGTTCTTATAATAGTGGTCTCATACGATATTTGTCCTTTTGCAACTAATTTCACTCAGTCTAAAGCCTTCCAGTTTCCTCTGTTATGAAATGTTTTGCGGATTTGTAATCGTTCTTTATCGATGTATAGTATTCCATTGTGCGAATATACCATAATTTATCCATTCATCCATTGATGAGCACCTTGGTTCCTTCCATCTTTTTGCTATTGTAAACACTGCTGCAATGAACATGGGTGTGCATATATCTGTTCATAAAGGCTCTTATTTCTCTAGGATATATTCCAAAGAGTCGGATTGCTGGATCGTATGGTAGTTGTATTTCTAGCTTTTTAAGGAAGCACCAATCCATTCTCCAAATTGATTTTACCATTTTACATTTCCAGCAGTGATGTATAAGTGCTCCAGTCTATCCACAACCTCTCCAACACTTATTTTTTTGTGTTTTTTGGATTAATACCAGCTTTGTTGGAGTGAAATGGAATCTGGTTGTAGTTTCGATTTGCATTTCTATACTGGCTAAGGATCGTATTTCCTCATGTATCTGTTAGCTGCCTGAGTGTCTTCTTTGTTGAAGTGCCTGTTCATATCATTTGCCCGTTTTTTAATTGAGTTATTTGTCTTTCTGTTGTGGAGTTTTTGCTGTATCATGTAGATATTAGAGATGAGATGCTCATCAGAATTGTCGTAGCCAAAAACTTTTTCCCAGTCTGCAGATACTCTTTTTACTCTTTTAGTGGAGTCTTTGGTTGAGCATAGGTGTTTAACTTTTAGGAGCTCCCAGTTATCTAGTTTCTCTTCTGATGTTTGTACATCGTTAGTAATGTTTTGTATACTGTTTATGCCATGTATTAGGGCTCTGATTGTTGCCCCTGTTTTTTCTTCTATGGTCTTTATCATTTTAGATTTTATGTTTAGGTCTTTGGTCCATTTTGAGTTAGTTTTTGTGCGTGGTGTGAGGTATGGGTCTTGTTTCTTTTCTTTTCGTTTCTTTTCTTTTGCATATGGATATCCAGTTTTGCCAGCACCATTTGTTGAATAGACTGTCTTCTCCCCATTTAACTGACTTTGGGCCGTTGTCAAATAGCTGCTCGTAGGTGGATGGATTTATGTCTGGTTTCAAAATTGTGTTCCATTGGTCTATGTATCTGTTTTGTACCAGTACCAAGCTGTTTTGACTACTGTATCAGTATAATATGTTCTAAAACCAGGTAGTGTGAGGCCTCCCACTTTGTTCCTCTTTTTCAGTAATGCTTTAATTCTCCGGGGTCTCTTTCCCTTCCATATGAAGTTGGTGATTCGTTTCTCCATCTCATTAAAGAATGTCGTTGGAATTTAGATCAGAATTGCATTTTATCTATAGATTGTTTTCGGTGGAATAGACATTTTAACAATGTTGAGTCTTCCTATTCATGAGCAAGGTATGTTTTCCACTTACGTATGTCTCTTTTGGTTTCTTGCAGTAGTGTCTTGTAGTTTCTTTGCATAGGTCTTTTGCATCTCTGGTTAGATTTATTTGTAAGTATTTTATCATCTTGGGGGCTATAGTAAATGGTATAGATTTGCTGATTTCCTCTTCTATTAGTTTCAGTAGTTTCTTGAGGATTCTTTAGGGTTTTCTGTGTATAAAATCATGTCATCTGCAAATAGAGATACTTTTACTTCTTCCTTACCAATCTGGATCCCTTTATTTCTTTATCTAGACTAATTGCTCTGGCTAGGACCTCCAGTATAATGTTAAATAAGAGTGGTGATAAAGGGCATCCTTGTTTGGTTCCTGATCTCAAGGGGAATGTTTTCAGACTCTCTCCATTTAGGATGATGTTGGTTGTTGGCTTTGTATAAATGTCCTTTATTATTTTGAGGAATTTTCCTTCTATTTCTAGGGGAGGACCGTTGGTTTTCCAGTGATAATTTCTTATGGGGTCAGTTTATGAGGTCTAAATGAGGTAGTTCTTAAATTTAAAAGGACCAGATGCAGCACCTCAGTTGAAGGCAATTGTAAAAATTTGGAAAGCTTGGCTAGTTGAGTTATTATTATACCATAAATTCTTTCAACTAGACCAGAGGATCGAGGGTGATAAAGACACTGAAGTCTTTGAAAAATGGGGAAGATTTTACATATTTCCTTAATTATTTGTCCGGCAAAATGGGTGCCTCAGTCACTACAAAGGACCCTTGGGACTTCCCAAGTAGGGATAATGTTCTCAAGAAGTTTCTCTGCCACAAACGTGGCAGTAGCTTGAAGACTGGAGAATGTAGCTACCTAGTGAGAAAATCTAGAAATCATTACTAATACGATCTTCTAACCACCTGAGGGGGAAAGTTGGATAAAATCAATCTGTCATTCAAACATTGCTCTTGATGGCAAGGGAAATCTCCCAGGTGGAGCTTTATAAGTTTTACCTGAATTAAATCAAGAGAAAATTGAACGTTGAGAAGTCACTTGTTCAATGACATCATAAAAAACCCCACCAGTACGTCTTTAAAATCTCTGTCATCTTGTCTCTTTCCAAATGGGTATTCATCTGTAATGCCTCCAGTACAGGTGCTTGCAAGGATTTAGGGAGAACTAAGTTCTCATTGGGTACCATTCATATTCCAGAGTTAGGGCATTGGAATCAACAATGTTTCTTCCATTTTTCAACCTTATCACGTGGAGCTGATTTTTCATGTTCAAATAAATCCTTTAAGGCGATTCCTCCAGGCCTAGAAGAACTCTCTACAAGCATGTTAAAAGGTTTTTCATCATCTGAAACACTCCCCCAGTGTAAGGGACCATACATAACTGTAAAAACTTGTGAAGAGCATTGACAAGATTGAAACTAGGGTGAGTATGATCTTCAAAATATGAGAAAAAACATGTTCTGCAGCGACAGAAAAATCTCCCTACCAAAGGGATTCTAAAGCCCTGATTAGTTCATCTGTCATTATTCCTATATTATCATGCCAGTGATTTCTAACCATAGGAACATGTAAGTATTCTGGCAAGATGAGTTTTTCATTAGGCCCAATGCACAATTCAGTGGTTGGATCTTGATGACAGCCAGCCTGTTCATATTCTCTAATCTCCTCTGCAGGCACTAGTTGGTGTTTAAAAAGTGATTCTGGAATTTCTCTTGGGTCAGATTTTGGTGAGCAGCATTTTACAGGCGACATATTTACAGGCATCCTTAATTGTTTTATTGTTATTGCCATTATCTATTCCCTCCTTATCATCATGATCACAAGTGGAATTATCATGGTTATGAATGTCTTTAAAGGATTGGGAAATGGCATGTTTAGCTCTGCCAGTTGTGTCATTTCCTTTATTTTCCTGTGTTCATGGAGCGCCTTTGGGTTGATGGGCCTGAATTTTAATTATAGCAAACTCAGAAGGGAGCAGATGGGCTCCTAAGAGGTCTCCTATTAATGGCCCATTTTTAATTTGTGTTTCAGAAGTAGTTAGGAATCCCCTTTCCATAATGTGACAAATCGTGAATAACTCCAGAAACTTACCTAGAGTCCATAAAATAGTCATTGACAATCCAGAAACCAATTTGCAAGCCTTCGTGAGTGCAATTAGTTCAGCTTGCTGAGTTGAAGTGACTTCAGGAAAGATGCCACTTTTGAGGACCTCAGTAGAGGTCGTCACAGCATATCCTTCTTGGTAATGAGAGCTGGTAGGTTCAGGCTTTAAATATGGCCCATCAATAGATAGAACTAAGTTAGGATTCGATAACGAGATTTCTCGTAAATCTGGTCTAAGAGGCAAAAGCTGTTCAGTAAGATCTAAGTGATCATGGGGTAGATGGTCATCATTATTAAGTAAAAGTAACAATGAAGCTGGATTCAGAGAGGTTATAGTATGTAACCAAATATTAGAAGCAACCAAAAGGAGAACCTCATAAGAAGTCAGCCTGCTGGCCAATAGGTGTTGAGTAAGTGTTGAATTTAAAATCGCTGACACCAAATGAAGGACATAAACATCAAGAAAATTTCCTAAAATAATATCTGCTGTGGTCTCGACAAGTCTAGCAGTTGCAGCAACTGCTGTAAGGCAAGCCCTTGTGACAGAGTCTGTATGGATGTTGTAATAACCAGTGAGTCTCAGTTGTTCTCATGTTTTTGAATGAGAACTCTGAGAGCGTTTCCAGAAATCTTGTGAACAAAGAGTGAAAAGTCTAAATTATAATTAGGAAACCCTAGAACATGAGTGTTAATTAATGCTTCTTTTAATTGAGTAAGGACCTTTTGGCCATCCTCAGGTAGCTGGAAGGGGTCAGGCTCTGAACTCTTCAGATAATGGTAAAGAGGTTGAGCTAGCAAAGAAAAATTATTAATCCTAGTTCTGCAATAGCCGTAGAGTCCTTGAAATACTCTTATCTGTTTCTTGGTGTAATGAGTTTAATTGTGTCCCCCCAAAATTTGTATCAATTTGGTTAGGCCATGATTTTCAGTATTGTGTGGTTCTCTTCCATTTTGTGATTGCAATTTTATGTTAAAGAGGGTTAGGGTGGGACTGTAACACCCTTACTAAGGTCACATCCTGACCCAATGTAAAGGAAGTTTCCCTGGCTTGTGGCCTGCACCACCTTTTATTTTACAAAAGGTAAAAAGAAAGGGAAACAAGCAGAGAGTTGGGCACCTCATAACACCAAGAAAGCAGTGCCAGGAGCAGAGTGTATCCTTTGGACCCAGGTTCCCTGCTCAGAGAAGCTCCTAGTCTGGGGAAAGATTGATGAGAAGGCCGACAGAGTGAGAAAGCCTTCCCTCGAGGTGATGCTCTGAATTTGGACCTTTAGCCTACTTTATTGTGAGAAAATAAATTTCTCTTTGTTAAAGCCACCCACTGTGGTATTTCTGTTATAGCAGCACTAGATGGCTAAGACGCTTGGTAGTGGGGACAGGATAAGCTAAGACAGTGTCTTTCTTGCGGGGGTCTGTAATGACCCCTTTTGTTTAGATAATATGTCCCAAGTTCTTAACAAAAGGTTGGACTAACTGTAATTTCTCTCTGGAGGCTTTGTGACCTCTTCTAGTCAAATGTTGTAACAACAGGATACTATCAGTAAGACATACCTGTTGAGAGTTAGAGTAGACCAGTATATCACCCACATATTGTAATAATGTAGACTCCTGAATGAGCTGTAAAGTTTGTTAATCCACATGTAAAATTTGAGAGAAATAGGTGGGGGACTCGGTAAAACCTTGGGACATGACAGTCCAGGTAAATTGTTGGCTCAGCCAAGTGAAAGCAAAGAAGTATTGACTGTCTGGATGGATTGGAATGCTAAAAAAAGCACTATGAAGATTGACTACTGTTAAAGTGAGTCTCTTCACAGAGAACATTAGAGAAGATCAGGTGAGGGTTAGGAACTACGGGGAATCTTGGAATTACTATATAACTAATAGCATGCAAGTCTTGTACAAATCTCCAGCCCTGATTTTGGGTTTCTTAACAGGGAAAGCTGGGGTGTTGCAAAGACTGGTGCAAGGGATTATTAAGCTGTTAGCCGAAAAAAGACTCGGATTATAGGAACAAGTCTTTCCTTAGCTTCTCACTTGAAAGGATATTGAGAAATTTTAGGTAAGGGTTTAGAGTTATCTATTTGAATTTTAATTGGTTCAGCTGATAGGACCTGACCAATACCGGTAGAAGTAGTGTCCCATAAATTTTCAGGTACAGAAGAAAGATATTCCATAGGATTGGATATGGTAGGAGAATGACCTTCTTGTCTTGGTAAAGTAAGTGCTTGTAAATAGCAATAGGCCTCTTCACTTAAAGTGTTTTCTATCATACAGCCTATCTGGTGATTGGCTTCAGGCAAACCTAATAGCATTTCTCCTGTTTCTGAAAATTTTATCTGGCAATTCCATTTGGATCACAGATCTCTTCCTAGTAAATTTACTGGAGTAAAATAGGATATATGCCCTCTATAGGACCCAAAGAGACAGAAGCAGGCTGGGAATGGGTTAAAACCGTTCTTGATTAGTAACCCCCACAACCCCACAAAGGACTTTTGTAAATCATGCGGGGTTTATCTCAGATAAAGCAGTACCTCTATCAATTAGAAATTTACATGGTTCTTCATTTATTTGAATAGTAGTTTCACCTTGAGACCTCAGTGCTACCATAGGAAAAGCCCTGATTTGTCCCCAGAGCCTCTTCATTCTATCTGCTTCTGGGCTACATCTAGTGCTAGGTTGCCCAGTTTATTTTTTAGTATTAAACATTCCCTTTTAAGGTGTCCAGCTTTCTTACACTAGTAACAAACAACGGACAAGTTACTGGGTGCAGTCAATCATATGTCAGGTGGACCTGTTCTGTGTGTGGAAATTATTCTAAGGCTGGGCCTGCAACTGCCATAATTGCAGAGCCATAAGTTGATTTTGTTTAGCTTTAGTTCCCTGTTTAGCTTCCCTAGATTGCTGTTTAAGAGTTTGAGACAGCTTATAGGCTAGAGTGGCTAACTGTGAAGTGTTTTCGTTTCCTCAATCTAGTTTACGGCATTTTACTAACTCGCAAGCTCCAGATGGAGACCAATGACGAGAAGGGATCCAGACACTTTTCAAGAATCAGAGCGTTCTTGAAAAAGTTTGGTCAAACAGTCCTTATAATCATAAACATTTTAATCTTCATTTTGTTTGTAACACTGAACCTTGGTCCAATCTGTTTTCTGGGGAAAACGTTTGGAATAGCGTCAATAAGCCTTGTGACAATAGCTCAGGTCTGTGCTACTATTTCCATGCCAGGAATGTTAGGCTGTGTCATGGATTGAATTGTGTCCCCCCAAAAGATCTGTCTGCTTGGCTAGGCTGTGATTTCCAGTATTGTGTGATTGTCCACCATTTTGTCATCTGATGGGATTTTCCTATGTATTGTAAATCCTACCTCTATGCTGTCAATGAGGTGGGATTAGAGGCAGTTATGTTAATGAGGCAGGACACAATCTATAAGATTGGGTTGCGTCTTAAGTCAAACTCTTTTGAGATAAAAAAAAAAGAGAGATGCAAAAGAGAAATGAGCAGAGAGACGGGGGACCTCATACCACCAAGAAGCAAGAGCAAGAAGAATAGTGTGTCCTTTGGACCCAGGGTCCCTGTACTGAAAAGCTTCTCAACCAGGGGAAGATTGATGACTAGGACCTTCTCCCAGAGCCGATAGAGAGAGAAAGCCTTCCCCTGGAGCTGGCACCCTGAATTCAGACTTCTAGCATCCTAGACTGTGAGAAAATAAATTTTTCTTATTAAAGCCATCTGCTTGTGGTATTTCTGTTAAAGTAGCACTAGATGACTAAGACAGGTCAGATGATGAGGGATTCTATAGGAGTTGTCCATCCACCTTTGAGCATCACCTGGCCGTATCTGTGAATTTATTAAGTTATATAAGTCTGCCAGACCAGGTTCATAGGTATCAGCCAAGATTCTAAATTATTGAGTGAATTTGTGAGAATCTTCAGAAGTGTTAAGAAATTCCATCACAATAGCGTGAAGTTCCATTTTTGACCGGGGGCAAAAGTAACTTGTAGAGGCTTCCGAGCCTCTTCAGGATATTTAATTTTAGGAATCATTTCACAGACAGGTTTTACTTCTTCTAGAGGCTCCTTGAGATAATATGGAGGTTCAGTAGGGTGGGTATCTCTAACTTCTAGGTAGGCAGAGAGGATTACAGAGGAGTAATTACTGGAGGGGCAGAAGGAAAGGAAGGGAGCAGGACATCAGAGGCTGGGGGTTAGACTGTCAACACTGGGGACTTCACCATTTTGGGAAAGTGAGATGTTTTGGGAAGGGAGCCATCTTGGGAGAGGGAGCCTTCCCGGGGAAGGGAGCGATTTTGAGAAAGGAGGGTGTCTTAGTCATCTACTGCTGCTATAACAAATACCACAAGGGGATGGCCTTAACAAAGAGAAGCGTATTCTCACAGTCCAGTAGGCTAGAGCTCCACACTCAGAGTGCTGGCTCCAGGGGAAGGCTTTCTCTCTCGGTCAGCTCTGGAGGAAGGTCGTTGTGACGCATCAGTCTTCCCTTGGTCTGGAAGCATCTCAGCGCAGGAACCTCAGATCCAAAGGATATGCTCTGCTCCTGGCACTTCTTCCTTGGTGGTATGAGGTCCCCCTGTTTCTCTGCTCACTTCTTTCTTTTATATCTTAAAAGACATTGGCTTAAGACACTAATCTTGTAGGCCTCATCAATATAACTGCCACTAATCCACCTTACTACATCATAGTGATAGGATTTACAACACATGGCAAATCACATCAGAAGATAAAATGGTAGACAATCATACAAGGGAACCATCATCTAGCCAAGTTGACAGATATTTTGGGGGGCACAATTGAATCCATGACAGGGGGTATAGGGGCTGCTGGGTAGATAGTCATCAATGTTACAGAACTCTGACACTAATTAATTTGTTTAGCTAGTTTCAAAACAGTTTCCTGCAAGGAGATGAATCTATCATTACAATATCATTTGGACGCTTCCAAGTACTAATTACAAAATGCCTCCCATTGCTTTAGTTTTACTTTTTAAAACTTTATCCTCTAATTTGTTGTGTAGACAGTTCAATTTAGTTAATGAAAATGACCCCCACGATGGTCATTGGTGCTTTAAACTGCCCTTCATAGGCATATGCCATCAGCTTAAATATAAGACTGAACTGGGGCCATAATGCTTAGTCATAGAATCAGCAGGAGTTCCCTTTGGGGATCTTGATTCAATCTTGGATATGGTATTCCTCATTTCAGGAGAAACTTGCTAGTGTTAAAGACCTGAATGCATGCAAAAAACCTTACAGTGCACCAGAAAGAAAAGGGAGTTCAGTAAAGTAGACTGGCCACAAGATGGCAGCCCCTCCAAACTTAATTTGGTAATGCATCCAGTGAGACATTCAGGACAGGAGCAGAAAAGGAAAGTATAGAGAGAAGATAGCCAATAAATTTCTCAAAGAGCCATCTTTGCACTAAGTGGAGGCTTCAATCTGAAAGGCTTATGTCCAGGGAACTCAGAGAATTCTAAGGGATGGTTCTGGGTAAAAGGGGCTATTGCTGGTACTAGGGCGAGCTGGTTCCACAACTTCTCAAGAACGCAGTAGATAATATTCCTTCAGAATCCTGCTGGTGACACCATTAAATATCTTAAAGTAACTGTCTGTACTCTGATTAATGTAAAGTGGAGAGATTTATTGAAAGAAAAGAGGCAGCTCAAACTGAGAATAAACTGAACTCCATGCGGTGGAACCTGGTAATTCAAAATGGCCAGTCAGCAGTGACATTTTATAGGAGATGAAAAATGGATGTGAAACAAGTTACTTGATTAGTATTTACAAACTTTGGTCATTGAAAGACATTACTTGCTTGATAATTACAGGCTTAGTTCATCAAAAAACATTACTCGATTGGTAGTAGATTATTTTGAGGCAGGGCTTCCGGTGGTAGGAACTTGTTGAAACAAATGTTTCTGTGGCAGGAACTTATGAAACATGAATTCCTGTAGCAGAACTTCTATGGAGAACTTCCTGTGCCAAGCTCTGTAAGGTGATTTGTTTAAAAGCGTATATGACTCTTTCTTAGATTGGTTACAGTGTGGCAATTACACAGGTATGTGACAGGGAGGGGTCACAGTGTAGTTATGTCATCATTATCAGACATTCTTAGAAGCAGTACAAAAGATGGCTGCTGCTAGGGTGAAAACGGAGTCAACAGAGCATTGCACTCAGTGCTTAGAACCGACCATTTCAGATCATATGAGGTACCTCAATTTTTCTTTAATTTCCTCACAGAAGATGAATGGATAAACAAACGATGGTACATATGCACAATGGAATATTATTCAGTGACAGAGAACAACGATGAATTTGCAAAACATCTGACAACATGGATGAATCTGGAGGGCATTATGCTGAGTGAAATAAGTCAAGGACAAATACTGTATGAGACCACTATTATAAAAACGCATGAAAATATTTGTACACAGAAAAAAAAATCTTTGATGGTTATGAGGGAGAGCAGAGGAGGAAAGGGAGAAACACTAACTAGGTAGTTGTTGTTAGGTGTCATCGAGTCAGTTCTGACTCACAGTGACCTTATGTACAACAGAATTAAGCACTGCCTGGTTCTTTGTCATCCTTACAATCGTTGTTATGCTTGAGCCCACTGTTGCAGCCACAGTGTCAACCCATCTTGTTGAGAGTCTTCCTATTTTTCGTTGGCCCTCTACTTTACCAAGGATGACAGTAGATAAGTGATAATTTTGGTAAAGGATAAGACAGTACACGATACTGGAGAAGTCAGCACAACTTGACCAGGGCAAAGTTGTAGAAACTTCAAAGACAAATCCAAATGCCCTGAGCAACCAAGATACTGGCTGAGAGCTGGGGACCATGGTCTTGGGGGACATCTAGCTCAATTGGCATAACATAGTCTATAAAGAAAATGTTCTATATCCTACAATGGTGAGTAGCATCTGGGTCTTAAAAGCTTTAAGACACATCAACTGATACCATCCAGACTGGAGCAAAGAAAAATGAAGAAAACCGAAGACACAATGAATACATTAGTCCAAAGGACTAATGGACCACAACTACCACAACCTCCACCAGACTGAGCCCAGAACAACTAGATGTTGTCTTGTTTCCACCACCGACTGCTCTGACAGGGATCACAATAGAGGTTCCCAGACAGAACTGGAGAAAAATGTAGAGCAAAACTCAAATTCACCAAATAGACAAACAAATAAAAAACCAGGCTTGCTGGTCTGACAGAAATTTGAGAAACCTTGAGAGGATGGCCCCCAGACATCCTTTTAACTCAATACTGAAGTCACTCCTGAGGTTCACACTTCAGCCAAATATTAGACAGGTCTATAGGGCCAACAATAACACACATGAGGAACATGCTTCATAGTTAATTAAGACAGAGGTACCCAGGCTGTGGAAAAGTCCGCTGCCTGAAGCAGCTTATGTGGCACTCCCTGTATCTTTGCATTAGAATTCTGATTCCATTGCTTGGCACACCCCATAACTTTACACTAGAATCCTGGTTCCCCTCTCCTTAACTGCTGCCCCCAAACTAGAGGAAATTGATGGGAACTGGTTCAGGCACCATATTGACATTGGGGATAAACTTTTAGACCTCATACATAGTAACTTCCCTACTTCTGGGTGAAGTTTAATTGCCATTTTCTGAAGACATGATGCATGAAGTTATATGCAGACCCCATTGCACTTGTGTAGTATGGTTAAGAAAGTTGCTGATGTGACTTATCTGAATTTCCTACTTGTAAACCCCTTAAAAGTAACCTCCCCCCTTGCCCTAGGTGAGCAGTCTTGACGGCAGCAGCTGCACTTGTTTCCTTTCCGTGTGCAGTGAAATAAAGGCACCTTTCCATTCTCCCACCTCATTCTCTTGTTTATTGGCTGAGAGAGTTGAACTGAGCAGAACCTGGGGTTTCTACCAGGTAACATTTCTGGCAAGTCAGCCAGGAGTCATCCCCTCAGTTCCCGAGGTAGATCGGACAACAGACTGGCCCTGATGTCTGGCACCACCAGGAGATTTCTCCCACGGACCTTGAAGCGACTCTGGAAGCCGATCCACCTCAGACCCAACAGTGATTTCGTGGGAGACAAGAAATGTGCCTGGGTTATTTGTAAGTACCTAGGTTAACGCCTTAGAAGAGCCCCAAGAAGTGGGAGGAGTTGACCGCTAAGGGCATTAAAGGCTCTAGGCATCTAGAATTTTGGGCAAATAACAGGGTAATTCCTAGGTAAGCCTTAGACGGGTCCCAAGAAGAGGGAGAAATTGATTGTTGAGGGTGGAAAAGCTCTAGGTTTCTATTATTAGGTTGGTACACTGAATTAGATTGTGTGGGTGTGTAAGTGTGTGTGTGTCTGGAGAATGCAGCACGCTCAAGGAATCTAGAAATGTAGCCCGCTAGGACACATTCTTAAGAACTGGGAATATTTTAGGTCAGACCCTATGGAAAAGAAAAAACATGATTTACTTAACACTGCATGGCCTCAATATGAATTGGCAGATGGGGAAAAGTGGTTAGCAAATGGGTCTCTAAATTATAATACTATCCTCCAACTTGGTCTTTTGAGTACTTGCCAAGGTAGATGAGATGAAAAATATTATTTGGAAGCCTTTATGACTCTGTATTGGGACAAGAGATTGCAGAAGAAATGTAAAATTCTGGTCCAGAAAGGGGACCAGTGAATCGCAACTGCCAGTTCTCCCCTCTGACCCCGAGGAAGAATCTTCATTGCCCTTGCCTGCCAGTATCACCACCCTCTTATGCTTTTGCCCCAGGAGAAGTGGCTGCACTTGTATGGATTCCCACCAGTAAACCCTCTCAGTCCCTATATCCATCCTTTCCAAGCCATTCTGCCCTGGCGTTGGGCTTGCAGGCCCATACGAGTAGTGGAATTGTCTTTGGGTGCCCCAATTCTGTGACTAGGAAGAATGAAAGTAATGCAAGAGTGACTGATTATTGGGAGAGCCATAGTACAGCCAAGCCCAGGGGCATGCACCCCCTCCAACAAGCCCCAGCAGGAGACGCCAGCATGGTTTGTGCCCACCAGTCTTTCTCAACAACTGATCTTTATAAGTGGAAAAACCACTGCCCTAGGTTTTGGGAAAACCCTAAGAGAATGCCGGATTTTTTGCCTCCCTCTTCCACAGTCGTAACTCTAACCGGCCCGATTGTCAGCTGCTGCTAGATGTGCTCCTGATCCCCAAAGAAAGGCACATGGTCTTAGAAAAGGCTAGGGCTGAGGCCAACAGGTGCCATGAAGTGCAGATAGTAAGTAAATCAGCCAGGGGCAGGGACTTTCCCCGTAGGGAACCCTGGTAGGATCAGAATATGGCCGAGGGATGGACCTGCCATCCTTATCCTAGGGAGTGCCTTTTTGAATGGCTGAAGAAAGGGGTACCTAAACAAAAACAACAACAAAAAAACCTTAGCAAAAAATGTAGGAGCAAACGAGAACCAATTGCAGGTTCCTCTAAGGTTCTGGAAAGAATTTATGAGGCTTTTTTGACAGTTCACAGACATGGACCCTGAGAGTCCCCAAAATGCTCACATGGTGAATATGATTTTTATTTGGCAGAGTACCCTGGGTAAAAGGAGAAAACTCAAAAAACTTGAGGGAGGTGTGGCATTGGGGATCTCAAGTCTTATTGAACTTGCCTGCCAGCAATGGCCCCTTTTACCCAGAACCATCTCTTAGAATGGCCCCTTTTACCCAGAACCATCTCTTATTGAACTCACCCTAGTACCAGCAATGGCCACTTTTACCCAGAACCATCTCTTAGAATTCTCTGAGTTCCCTGGACATAAGCCTTTCAGATTAAAGCCTCCACTTAGTGCAAAGATGGCTCTTTGAGAAATTTATTGGCTATCTTCTCTCTATACTTTCCTTTTCTGCTCCTGTCCTGAATGTCAATTGGGACCAGGAATGGGAAAAAAGAAAAATCACCAATCAGAAGAGACAAGCCACATTCCTGGCTGCCATCTTGCAGGGAAATGACCCATCTCCTGGTGGCCCGAGGAGGGCTCCTTAGGAGAGAGGGAGGTGAAAGGCCCAACCTGCATTAAGCCGAAACCAGTGTACCTAGTGCAAAGAGAGAGGGTATTGGCAGTCAGAGTGCCCTAAATTCCTACCCATAGGTAAGAAAGAACCTGAGGCTGCCATTGCCCCATAATGTTAATGGGGGAAGGCTTGGATTGAGGAAGACTGGAGGTGAGTCCCCCACCTAAGCCTCTGGTAATAATGAAAATGGGGGTGGGGAGGGACCTGTACAGCTTCTAGTGGATACTGGAGCAACCCACCCTGTCCTGACCCAGAAAAAGATGGCCTCGATGAAACAGTGTCATGACAGTCTTGGGTAAGAGGGAGAACCCTCCCTTCCTCCAGCCTCTAACCTGATCTATACAAGGGAAGTCATTAGCATGTTCTTTTCTCTACATGCCTGTCTGTCACATTACCTACCCTGCTGTGAAGAGTTATGTGCAAGCTGCAAGCACAAATTTCTTTTGATGAAGGGACCGTGCAGATTCAGGATATTGGATCTCAGAAGAAAAAGTTCAGGTCAACCAAAAGGAGATGATTTATCTGGATTTTAAAATCAGACAGGGAGAGCAAGAATTCCTCTCTGCCCAAGAAGACAATATCTGCATATTGGTGGCCCGTACCAACCAGAGACAGCTCTGAGGTATGTTGAGAGAGGCTGATTTTTACCACATCTTGATCTCAAATTTCAGACTTATTGTCAAGCCTTTACACCTAGCCTTAGAGGGAAAAGACACAGACACCTTAGCATGGACTGGGAAAGAACAACAGTCTTTAGATAACATTATGTGGTTGGGTTAAGAGACATTTAATTGGGGAGGCAGAGCCAAGATGGCGGAATAGATAGATGCTTCCAGTGAGCCCTCTTACAACAAAGACCCAAAAAACAAGTGAAACGAGTATATTTATGACAAGCTAGGAGCCCTGAACATCAAAGGCAAGCTTAGAAAACGAACTAAGGGGGAGGGGGAGGAAGAGACGGTTCAGAAGCAGAGAGGAGTTACCAGACCTGAATTGTGGGAAGCCCTCAGGCATGAATCCTGGAGCGGCGGTGGCAGGATGCTACTAGCATTTGGCTGCAGTTCCCTCATGAAGAAGCAGCAAGCCACACAGCCTACTCACACCTCCAGAACCAGAGAATAACAGCGCTCTTGGCAAAAGCTAAGTTTTTGCATACATTTTACCATCCCCCCCCCACCCCCCGCTCCCAAGCTGGCTTCAGCAGCTGATTTCCCTGGGCCTGAGATAGGCCCTGTTAAGTGCCTAGAGCCATCCTCACGGCCTTGGAGAAGGAAGAAATTTGCAATTGGGGGGAAAGATAATTTGCCAGCTCCACTAACCAGGGGAGCTCAAGACAGAAGTGGCTCCTGTCCAGGCATAAATGGTTTGTGGACTTTGAGTATATTTCCCCTCTGCATGGACTTGTGTGGGCCTATTTCAGGAGAATAGGCCGTTGTTGGTAGACTCCAACCATTTCAGCTATGCAGTGGAGAGATGGGTGTTTGATGTTTGACGTTGCTTTGCCTATTAAACAGGATCCTTACCTACCTACACCAGGGGCCTAAGGACTGGTGGCTCCACTAAGCTCACCCAGCCGCCCATGACACGGGTGCAAGGATAACTGGTACCTCCCAGTCCTTATAAACAAAAACATTAGGTGCCCTTGGCCTGTCTACAGAACCCACCCACCTGTACACTCTAGGAAATGGGCAGGCTCTCCTCAGGAACACATGGGGGATGATTCTCAGCCCCTTGCCTTGTTCACAGTGTGACCCCTACTGCAACCAGATGCTGGTACCTGCACCAATCACCCCTGCCCCTCTAAGACTGTAGGACAGAGCCTGTACCACACACTTGATGATCAGCTACCTGGACACCTGAGCTGAATTCAAAAACAATAGTGAACGGACTTCTAGAATGATAACAGCTCTAGCCATCTGGGGACAGGATGTCAGAGCTCCAAAGGCGAAAATAAGCTAGCTCACTCAAGCAACCCATTTGGGCATATTGAAACAAAACAAAGCAAGAAGCTATGACACAGTAAGCAAGCATAAACTAATACAATAACTTATAGATGGCTTGGAGACAACAGTCTGTATCAAGTCACATAAAGAAACAGACCATGATCACCTCAACAAGCTCTCAAAATAAAGAATCCAGGCATCTTCTAGATGAAAGTGCCTTCCTGGAATTACTAGAGGCAGAATACAAAAGATTAATACACAGAACCCTTCAAGACATCAGGAAGGAAATCAGGCAATATGCAGAACAAGCCAAGGAACACACAGATAAAGCAATTGAAGAAATGAGAAAGATTATTCAGGAATATAATGAAAAATTTAATAACCTGGAAAAATCCATAGACAGCAATCAGAAATTCAGAAGATTAACACTAAAACTACAGAAGTAGACAACTCAACAGAAAATCAGAGGAGCAGAATTGAGCAAGTGGAAGGCAGAATTTCTGAACTTGAAGACAAACCACTTGGCACTGATACATTTAAACAAAAATTAGATAAAAGAATTTTTAAAACAATGAAGAAATTTTAAGAATCATGTGGGACTCTATCAAGGGAAATAACCTACGAGTGACTGGAGTACCAGAATAGGGAGAGATAACAGAAAATACAGAGAGAATTGTTGAAGATTTGTTGGCAGAAAACTTCCCTGATATCATGAAAGATGAGAAGATATCTATCCAAGATGCTCATCGAACTCCACATAAGATAAATGTTAACAGAAAGTCACCAAGACATACTGTAATCAAACTTGCCAAAACCAAAGATGAAGAGAGAACTTTAAGAGCAGCTAGGGATAAACGAAAAGCCACCTATAAAGGAGAGTGAATAAGAATAAGCTTGGACTACTCAGCAGAAACCAAGGAGGCAAAAAGGCAATGGGATGACTCGAATAACAATTGAAGGAAAAAAAAATGCCAGCCAAGAGTCTAATATCAAGCAAAACTGTCTCTGAAATATGAAGGTGAAATTAGGACATTTCCAGATAAACAGAAGTTTAGGGAATTTGTAAAAACCAAACCAAAACTACAAGAAATACTAAAGGAGTTCTTTGGTTAGTAAATCAGTAATATCAGATATCAACCCAAGACTAGAGCACTGGGCAGAGCAATCAGAATTCACCCCAGACAGGGAAATCACAAAAATCAATTAAGATTAAAAAAAAAGCTCAAAACAGGGAAACAGCGATGTTATTATGTAAAAGAAGACAACATTAAAACTAAAGAGGGACTAAGAAATGTAGTCATAGATCTTCCATATGGAGAGGAAGACAAGGCGATACAAAGAAATAAAAGTTAGGTTTAAATGTAGAAAAATAGGAGTAAACAATAAGGTAACCACAAAGGAGACAAACTATCCTACTCATCTAAATAACATACAAGAAAAAAATACTCAGCAGAAACAAAATCAACAACAAATATGAGGAAAGGACAATATATAATCTACTCAGCATATAAAATTAAGTGGGAAAAAGAAATTGTCAACAACACACAAAAAAAGACATCAAAATGATAGCACTAAATTTATACCTATCCATAATTATGCTGAATGTTAATGAACTAAATGCACCAATAAAAAGACAGAGAGTGGCAGAATGGATTAAAAAACAAGATCCATCTATATGCTGAGTACAATTCACATACCTTAGGGACAAAAACAAATTGAAACGCAAAGGATGGAAAAGAATATATCAAGCAAACAACAATCAAAAAAGAGCAGGAGTGGCAATATTAATTTCTGACAAAATAGACAAAGTTAAATCCATCATAAAGCAAAGGAAGGACACTATATAATGATTAAAGGGACAATACACCAAGAAGATATAACCATATTAAATATTTATGCACCCGATGACAGGGCTGCAAGGTACATAAAACAAACTCTATCAGCATTGAAAAGTGAGATAGACAGCTCCACAGTAAAAGTAGGAGACTTCAACACACCACTTTCAGTGAAGGACAGGACATCCAGAAAGAAGCTCAATAAAGACACAGAAGGTCTAAATGCCACAGTCAAACAACTTGACCTCATAGACATATACAGAACACTCCACCCAACAGCAACCAAGTATACTTTCTTTTCTAGTGCACATGGAACATTCTCTAGAATAGACCACATATTGGCCATAAAGCAAGCCTTAGCAGAATCCAAAATGTTGAAATATTACAAAGCATCTTCTCTGACCATAAGGCCATAAAAGTGGAAATCAATAACAGAAAAAGCAGGGAAAAGAAATCAAACACTTGGAAACTGAACAATGTCCTGCTGAAAAAAGACTGGATTATAGAAGACATTAAGGATGGAATAAAGAAATTCATAGAATCCAATGAGAATGAAAACACTTCCTATCAGAACCATTAAGACACAGCGAAAGCAGTGCCCAGGGATAATTTATATCAATAAATGCACCCATACAAAAAGAAGCGCCAAAATCAAAGAATTATCCCTACAACTTGAACAAATAGAAAGAGAACAACAAAAGAAACCCTCAGGTACCAAAAGAAAACAAATAATAAAAATTAGAGCAGAACTAAATGAAATAGAAAAAACGATTGAAAGAATTAACAAGACCAAAAGCTAGTTCTTTGAAAAAAATCAACAAAACTGACACACAAAAAAAAAAAAAAACAGGAGAAGAAGCAAATAACCTGAATAGGAAATGAGATGGGCGATATTATGACAGACCCAACTGAAATTAAAAGGATCATATCTGATTACTATGAAAAATTGTACTCTTAACAAATTTGAAAACCTAGAAGAAATGGATGAATTCCTAGAAATTCACTACCTACCTGAACTAATACAAACAGAAGTAGAACAACTAAATAGACCCATAACAAAAGAAGACATTAAAAAGGTAGTCAAAAAACTCCCCCCAAAAAAAAGCCCTGGCCCGGACGGCTTCACTGCAAAGTTCTACCAAACTTTCAGAGAAAAGTTAACACCACGACTACTAAAGGTATTTGAAAGCATAGAAAAGGACACAATACTGCCAAACTCATTCTATGAAGCCAGCATATCCCTGATACCAAAACAAGGTAAAGACACCACAAAAAAAGAAAATTATAGACCTACATCCTTCACGAACTTAGATGCAAAAATCTTCAACAAAATTCTAGCCTATAGAACTCAACAACATATCAAAAAAATAATTCACCATTTGCAGGGATGGTTCAACATTAGAAAAACAATTAATGTAATCCACCACATAAATAAAACAAAAGACAAGAATCACATGATTTTATCAATTGATGCAGAAAAGGCATTTGACAAAGGCCAACACCCATTCATGATAAAAACTTTCAGCAAAATAGGAATAGAAGGAAAATTCCTCAACATAATAAAGGGCACTTATACAAAGCCAACAGCCAACATCATCCTAAATGGAGAGTGTCAGAAAGCATTCCCCTTTAGAACGGGAACCAGACAAGGATGCCCTTTATCACTGCTCTTATTCGACATTGTGCTGGATGTCCTAGCCAGAACAATTGGGCTACATAAAGAAATAAAGAGCATCCAGATTGGCAAGGAAGAAGTAAAAGTATCTCTATTTGCAGATGACATGATCTCATACACAGAAAACACTAAGGAATCCTCCAGAAAACTACTGAAACTAATAGAAGAGTTCAGCAGAGTATCGGGATACAAGATAAACATACAAAAATCAGTTGGATTCCTCTACACCAACAAAAAAAACATCGAAGAGGAAACCACCAAATAACATTTATAGTAGCCCCCAAGAAGATAAAGTACTTAGGAGTAAGTCTCACCAGAGATGTAAAAGACTTATACAAATAAAACTAGAATACACTTCTGCAAGTAACCAAAAGAGACCTACATAAGTGGAAAAACACACCTTGCTTTGTGGATAGGAAGACTTAACATTATAAAAATGTCTATTTTGCCAAAAGCGATCTATAGATTTAATGCAGTTCTGATCCAAATTCCAACAACATTCTTTAATGAGATGGAGAAACAAATCACCAACTTCACATGGAAGGGAAAGAGGCCCTGGATAAGTAAAGCATTACTGAAAAAGAGGAACAAAGTGGAAGGCCTTACTCTACGTGATTTTAGAACCTATTATACCGCCACAGTACTCAAGACAGCCTGGTACTGGTACAACAAGAGGTACATAGACCAATGCAACAGAATTGAGAATCCAGACCTAAATCCATCCACATATGAGCAGTTGATATTTGACAAAGGCCCCAAAGCAGTTAAATGGGGAAAAGACAGTCTTTTTAACAAATGGTGCTGGCATAAGTGGATATCCATCTGAAGAAAATAAAACAAGATTCATACCTCACTCCATGCACAAAAACAAGCTTAAAACGAATCAAAGACCTGAATATAAAATCTAAAATAATAAAGATCATGGAAAAAAAAGGGACAGTGTTAGGAACCCTGATACGTGGCATAAACAGTATACAGAACAGTACTAACAATGCAGAAGAAAAACTAGATAACTGGGAGCTCCTAAAAATCAAACACCTCTGCTCATCCAAACCTTCACCAAAAGAGTAAAAAGATTACCCACAGACTGGGAAAAAGTTTTTAGCTATGACATTCCCAAACAGTGCCTGATGTCTAAAATCTACCTGATACTGAAAAAACTCAACTACAAAAAGAAAAATAACCCAATTAAAAAATGGGCAAAAAATGTGAACAGACACTTCACTAAAGAAGACATTGAGGTAGCTAAGAGATACATGAGGAAATGCTCACTATCACTGGCCATTAGAGAAATGCAAATCAAAACTACAGTGAGATTCCATCTCACTCCAACAAGGCTGACATTAATCCAAAAGACACAAAATAATAAAGGTTGGAGAGGCTGTGGAGAGACTGGAACACTTATACACTGCTGGTGGGAATGTAAAATGGTACAACCACTTTGGAAATTGATTTGGCGCTTCCTTAAAAAGCTAGAAATAGATCTACCATCCAAAAACAAAACCAAACCCAGTGCCATGGAGTTGATTCCGATGCATACAATCTAGCAATCCCACTCCTTGGAATACATCCCAGAGAAATAAGACCCTTTATGTGAACAGATATATGCACACCCATGTTCACTGCAGCACTGTTTACATTAGCAAAAAGATGGAAGCACAAGGCGCCCATCAGTGGACGAATGGATAAATAAATTATGGTATATTCACACAATGGAATACTATGCATTGATAAAGAACAGTGATGAATCTATGAAACATTTCATAACATGAAGGAATCTGGAAGGCATTATGCTGAGTGAAATTAGTAGTTGCAAATGGGCCAATATTGTTTAAGACCACTATTATAAGAACTCGAGAAATAGTTTAAACAGAGAAGAAAACATTCCTTGATGGTTACGAGAGGGGGGAGGGAGGGAAGGTGGGAGAGGGGTATTCACTAATTAGATAGTGGATAAGAACTACTTTAGGTGACGGGAAAGACAACACACAATACCGACTAGGTCAGCACAACTGGACTAAACCAAAAGCAAAGAAGTTTCCTGAATAAACTGAATGCTTCTAAGGCCAGCGTAACAGGGGCTGGGTTTGGGGACCATGGTTTCAGGGAACATCTAAGTAAGCTGGCATAATAAAATCTATTAAGAAAACAGTCTTCATCCCACTTTGGAGAGTGGCATCTGAGGTATTAAACACTAGCAAGTGGCCATCTAAGATGCATCAATTTGTCTCAACCCACCTGAACCAAAGGAGAGTGAATAACGCCAAGGACACAAGGTAATTACGAGCCTAAGAGACAGAACCCAGAAACCCAGTGCCGTCGAATTGATTCCAACTCATAGCGACCCTATAGGACGGAGTAGAACTGCCCCATAGAGTTTCCAAGGAGCACCTGGTGGATTTGAACTGCCAGTCCTTTGGTTAGCAGCCGTAGCACTTAACCACTACACCACCAGGGTTTCCAAGAGACAGAAAGGGCGACATAATCCAGGGACTACATCAGCCTGAGACCAGAAGAACTAGATGGTGCCTGACTACAACTGATGCCTGCCCTGACAGGGAACACAATAGAGAACCCCTGAGGGGGCAGGAGAGCAGTGGGATGCAGACTGTAAATTCTCATAAAAAGACCAGACTTAATGGCCTGACTGAGACTAGTAGGACTGCAGTGGTCATGGTCCGCAGACGTTCTGTTGGCCCAGGACAGGAACTATTCCCATAGCCAACTCTTCAGACAGGGATTGGACTGGACAATGGGATGGAAAGGGATGCTAGTGAGGAGTGAGCTTCTTGGATCAGTTGGACACTTGAGACTATGTTGGCATCTCCTGCCTGGGGGGGGAGCTGAGAGGGTAGAGGGGGTTAGAAGCTGGCGAAATAGACATGAAAAAGAAAGTGGAGAGAGGGAGTGGGCTGTCTCATTAGGGGGAGAGCAATTGGGAGTATGTAGCCAGGCGTATATAAGTTTTTATATGAGAGGCTGACTTGATTTGTAAACTTGCACTTCAAGCACAATAAAAATTAAAAAAAAAAAAAAAGACATTTAATTGGACCAAAGGTCCAAACCACTATTTTGGAGGTAAAGAGCTGCCCCACTTGCAAAAAATAGTCCCAATAACACTACTGAAGCACCCCCAGTTATCTAGTGAACTGGGACACCACCTGGGGACAACTGACAGGCAGATTTCACTGAGATGCTTTGAGCTCCTGGGAATTAAAAGTATCTGCTAGTATTTATTGACACCTTCTCTGACGGTTAAGCTTTTCCTTGCAGGACTGAAAGGGTCATCGAAGTTGTGAAGCACCTCCTGAATGAAATTTTCCCTCGATTTAGGCTTCCTGTCTCAGTTGGCAGTGACAATGGGACTCATTTTGTGGCCGTGGTGGTGCAATTGGTGGCAACTACCCTAGATATTGATTAACTAGATCTTAAACACAGCCAAAAAACCCCAATCCAGGAGAAAAGTAGAGCAGGCTAACCAGACTCTGAAAAGACAGTTAGCAAAGCTATGCCAAGTGACCAAGTTGGTATGGACAAAGACACTGCTTATGGCCCTCTTGAGAGTTCATTCTGCCCCTAGAGACACACTAAAACTTAGTCCATTTGAGCTGTTATATAAAAAAAAAAATCCCTGTTGCCCTCGAGTTGATTCTGACTCACAGCTACCCTACAGGACAGAGTAGAACTGCCCCATAAGGTTTCCGAGGAGCACCTGGTGGATTCGAACTGCTGACTTTTTGGTCAGCAGTGGAACTCTTAACTGCTACACCACCAGGGTTTCTGAGCTATTATATGGGCACCCTTTATTAGAGAACCCCAATATAACCAATGTAGCTTTCCTTAATAATGATCAACCTCCCTCCCTCCACGAGGATGAAGATGTTCAAATTACTAAATACTTGTAGTCCTTTTGGTTGACTCTGTCTTCTTTCCATAGATACTGTCACCTGAGGAGCCCACCTGAACCAGAGGTGCCCCTCCATTCATTCCGGCCTGGTGATTGGGTCCTTCTCAAGGCATAGAAAGCCAACCCCCTTCAGCAGAAGTGGACAGGCCCCTTTGAAGTCGCCTTGGCTACCCTGACAGCTGTCAAACTCAACAGGATCAAAGCTTGGATCCACCACACAAGACTAAAAAACTACCCCAGTAAATGACAAGGACAAACTCGTCAGAACTGTGAGAATTGGACTTGTGAGCCAGTTGAGGACCTTAAGTACTTGTTTGCCCTACACCCTCCTGCACAGGTGAGATTCCCCCAAAGACGTTTAGCACTGCTAACTAACCTTAGTGTTAGTTTTCTGTCTCCTACACCTGTATACTCTACTTGAACAGATTTGCTGGATGGGATTTCAATGCTCTTAATAATTTGCACCAGACAGTTGTAAACCATACTGCATAGGCTAACTATTGCTGGACTTGTTCACACTCCCCTGCACACGTAGAACAAATGTTACCCATATTCCCTGTACCTGTCCATTAATTACTGGCTAAAAGAAGAGGGAACACAATAAATAAATAGGTGCAATTAATAAATAAAAAACAATACCCTATTCAGAGTTCAATACACCACTGTGAGGTCTGCCTAACCATAATACCTTGAAAGTAGATCAGTGGCAACAACGAAAGGCCAACTGGTCAATCCTATGTCCAATATTTGCCCCCTCCCTGAGAACATGCCGAACAATTCCGAGCCAGGCAAGAGTTGAGAATGGACAAATGTGCAAAAACAAAAGAAAGGAATAAGACAGAGGTTCCCAGGCTGTGGAAAATCCCACTGCCTCAGTCAGCTTGCTTGGCATGCCCTGTAGCTTTACATTAGAATCCTGGTTTCCCTCTCCTTAACTACTGCTCCCAAATCAGAAGAAATTGGTGGCAACTGTTTTAGGTGTCATGTTAACATTCCGGATAACCTTCTAGACTTCACACATCGTAACTTCCCCACTCCTGGGTGGAGTTTAGCTGCCATTTCCTGAACACGCAATGCGTGCGGTTGTATATAAAGCCTATGTGCCTGTGTGGTATGATTAAGAATGTTGCTAAGGCAACTTGCATGAGCTTCCTACTTGTAAACCCCTTAAAAGTAATCTCCTTCTCCACCTCGCTGAGCAGTCTTGGCGGCTGCAGCCTCGACTGTTCCTTTTCTTGCACAAAAGGGGAGAGTGTTGACACATTGTAACCAATATCACAAAATAATTTGTCTATTAACTGCTTAATGAGAAACTAATTTGCTCAGTAAACTTTCACCTGAGGCACGGTTTAAAAAATAAATAAAAGGATAATAAATCCAAGATTGAAATAGCTGCCTGAAACTGGGAAAATTCTCACGAAGTCAAGACCCCAAGGCCATACTTAAAGCAAATTGTTTTTTATTTTACCAATTTTCAAAATGATACAATGTGTAGGTACTCAACTGGCTAATCGCCTACTGAGGCAAGCATGCTGGAAAAGTGCATGGGCTTTGGTGTCAGAATTGTATTCATATTCTTGCGTTGTCTGTTCCAGACTGGTTAACTATAGTGGACTCTGATGTGCTGTTTAGATTGCTGGGTGAGATTGAAGGACGTATTTCCTCAGCTGCTGCAAGTGCTGCAGACTGCATCCAATTGGTTGGCATGGGAGTATAAAATCCTGGCCTAATGACTCCTACTTGGGACAGCTTTTACAGCCATGCAGAGCTCCCTGTGGGATCAGCTAAGGCCTCATTGAGATGGCATTGAAGCCCAAGTTCTCCCTTTACCCAATCACTTTTCCTTCCCTTCCCCCTCAGGCATTGACCCTAAGAATATTCCCTAACATATATTCTGCATACAAATCACCTAAGAGTCTGCTTCCTAGAAAGTCAACAGTGACCTTCTACAAGTTATTTAACTTCTTTGACCTTGAGTAAGTTGCCTATAGCAATGACTATCTCATTTAAGATTGTTATTAGGACTACATGAGATAATGTGTTTAAATGGCCCTAGTACAGTCAGAACAGGATAGATGCCCAGTAATGTTAAATTCCTTCTCTTCCACAGCTATTTCTAGTTAAGTCAATATTTCCGAAAGTTCTCACTTGTAAAACCCAAATAATGTCCAGAATCTGAGATTTGAGAGACTGTGGAATCCCTTCAGTTGGTTTGATTAACTTTAGGCAAAACAGGTCCACTCTGGGCCTAGTTATAAAAAAGATGGTTTACAAAATATTACCGCATAGCTAAGTAAGCCAAGCTATGGTTCCCAATGGGTGCTTCTGCACTAGGCTTCCTATGACTGCCAAAAAAATGAATGATAAACATTTTTTGAGTTAAAGACCTCATGTTTGATTTAAACCTTCAGCTTAGGGGAACATGACCCTGCTTTGAAAGCCATTTTGTTTTTTTCTTAAGAGTTTACTCTTTTCTTAAAAATACTACATACAAGAGCAAAGAGTTTCACTATGCAACATATTGGATCACATGGCAAGCATAGCACAGTTCATTAAAATATGAAAAGTCTATAATCTACATGTTACTAAAGGGGCCTAACCCAAGGAGTTTAACCCAGATGAGGGATCTAGGAGTGATTATAATTATTCACTTCTGCAAACATTTATTATGCATAATTCTAGGTCTAGGTTCTGGAAATCTGGAAATAAGACATCATCATCAGCCTTCAAAAACAAATTCATCTTCTAGTCCTTGAAGGTGCTGTCTGTATGGCCTTTTATGTCTCCAAGAAGAGGAATCAGAAATAAAAGCTCAAATTCTCTACTATGGTATACATCCTTGCGATAGTAATAGCATAAATTGATTGTTATCCCTCAATATCCATTCTCTCCTTTTCTTTTCAGCAATAGAACACTTCCCACACATTTTTAATTAGGTATATGGCTGTCTCCATAGAAACCACATTTCCCAGCATCCCTTGAGGCCAGATGTGGCCGTGTGACTATGTTCTGGCCAATGGCATGCAAGCAAGAGTGATATGTGTTATTTCCAGGTCACACCTTATAAAGGGAACCTCATCACTATCTCTTTGCCTTATCTTGTTGGCTGGGAGATGACCCACCAACTAGTGGAAGTCCCATATTGAGAATGTGGAGGCTCCTAAAGCTCTGAATTGCCCACTATCTCTGGACAATTCAGGGATAGCAAAATAAGATAGACTTAAATAGGAAAACCTGGTGGCATAGTGGTTAAGTGCTGCGGCTGCTAACCAAAAGGTCAGCAGTTCGAGTCTACCAGGCATCCCTTGGAAACTCTATGAGGCAGTTCTACTCTTCCCTATAAGGTTGCTATGAGTGGAAACCCTGGTGGCGTAAGGGTTAAGTGCTATGACTGCTAACCAAAAGGTTGGCAGTTTGAATCCACCAGGGGCTCTTTGGAAACTCTATGGGGCAGTTCTACTCTGTCCTACAGTGTCACTATGAGTTGAAATCTACTAGATGGCACTAGGTACCGGTTTAAATAAGAAACAGATTTCAATCTTATTTAAGCTCATACGTTTTAGAGTCTCTTTGTTCTAGCAGCTTAGTCCATATTATGAATAATTTATGCATTACCTTACTTAATCTTTATAATTCTCATATGAGGTATTTGTTAGTATCCTCATTTACAGATGAAGGAACTGATTTAGAGGATAATTTTCCCAAGTTCATTTAGCTAGTAAGTGGAAACTTGGAATTCAAATCCAGATAATCTGCATTTAAGTCAATCCTTTTCTCCAAATGGCTTCATTTCAGGAGCAAATGAAAAACATTCTCTAGTCTAGAAATTAAAAGACCATGGAAACGAAACTAAGAGTTCATAAAGTCAAGTAGTGACAGTTTGAAGTGGTTGTGTTTATCAAATCTTGGGTATTAGAACTGGAGGACCCTTTGAAGCTGAAAACCAGAAGAATTGAAGGTATTAAAAGAAGGAATTGTTCTACTTTGCATAGAAAGTCAACTAAGAGAAATCATTACTTGAAGAAAAAGTGTAGAATGAAATTATAAATCAGCTCAAGGGGATTTAGGTCATTCGCTCACAGTAGACTCAAATTAGAGATGGTTCATGAGTATTTGGGTACATCCTTAACTTGTAATTTTAAGTTTTAAAGAAGAATTCTCTCTTCCCTTAAGGTCCCTCTTGGAGCCTCTCTCAGCCAGGAATCTTGGACGGTCTGGCTGGCACAGCATGGCATTCCTTAAATTCTCACGTTGGTGCTAGCACAGTACACCAAGCTGTGAGCAGCTATGTTGCCAACAACTCCAACAAGGAAGAAGCAGACCATATGGTAAGATGTGACCTCTGTGAATGTCCTTAAATTCATACTGACAAACAACAACAACAAAAAAAGCAGATGCTTAATACCCATGTTTTAAAGTTATGTTACAGTTTGGGTTTTGGAAGACCATCTGATTCATCCTGTATCCAAGACCAGAAAAATGCATATTGCCTTTGAGTTGGTTGCTCTTGGAAGTTTTCTTGTGTGAGAACCCTGAGAATGGAAGAATGATACAATTTAGTTCTTTGTCTTTGAGAGGGGCTATCCTCTCTTATGTGTGGTCTCAAGTTACCTGCCTCCTTTTCTTTCTTCCTATGCGTGTGTGTTTTAGTGCCACTTACACTACTCTCTCCCTACTCCACCTCTGTCTTCCCCTCCCCTCTTACTCTGCATTTCCTTCTTGTGCTGGAGGAAGAAATGTCCCTCCTTTCAAATATCAACCTCTGGACCCCTTTCCTTCCCTCTTTCTCCGGAATATTGCTCCATCAACTATACCTCTTATTTGACTTCTCAACTTTTCCATCTGGTGACTCCTAGACCTTTCTTAAATAAACACACACACATACACCCGTTGTACTGGTTTTGTAATGTGTCAATGTGGATAGGCTGAACTGTATTTCCCAGAATTCCCTTTCCTGTATATTTCTGATTAGAGAGGATCATGAGGGAACTTCTTGTGAGAGACTTGGAGGGTATAAGTGAAGCAGCAGCCATTTTGTAGCTCACACACTTTGTCATTTATCTGCTCACTCACCTCATTGGTGTGAGGCAGCATCCTGGCCTGCAATTGCTCTACCTTCCCTGGGTCCTCCTTTAGCTATCTGACTCCTGGGCCAGGTATACACATTTAGCTCTGCAAGGAAGGCCTCAGCTTTTCCAGGACACCCACACCACTAAGGTCAGAGGAAATGAGGAGTGACACAGGCTTAGCCTATTCTGTGGCTCCAGTCCATGTTTATGGGCTCCAGCCCACTCTTGGTCTTCACTTTACATCCACCGTCCTTTCCATTTAACCTGTGAACTTCATGATCTAGTATCAGATGCAAAGACAGTAGCCTTATGGAGACTGCTTAACAGTCCCATAGTTGCTAAGATCAAATCTCTGTAAAAAAATCCCTGTATATGTTTATTGAATGCTGACTGATACACACTTTCTCTTGACACTTTCACCCAACCTTTCCCAAACTATATACTGCCCACATTCTTTCTTTCATCTCAGCATTCTCAAAAAGTAGTTTGTATTCAGTGTGGTAACTATGTACATATTTATGTAAGTGTTCTCTCTAGATTCTGATGCACAATAATACTTGAGAAGCACTGCTTGACACCCCTGACTCCCCATAATCTGAGCCCTCTTTCCTCATCTTTCCATACTTTCTATACTCCACTAGAAACAGCTCTCTAAAATGGCGTTAGTGGCTTTCTTGTTCGCCCAGTCCAAAAACCTTTCATTTGGCTTTGTTTCTCAAGAGTGGTGTACATTATTGAAAACCCTTTCCTTCTATTCTTTACAACCACATAGGTATATGTAATGCCGTGTTCCACCTAAAGTTTCCTGGCCTGTCCCAGTTAGTGGTTACTTAGAACTCTAACCTAGCTCTCCGCATCACTTCCACTCCTTTTTTGTTTTCTTAACAGCATCTCCCAATTTTACTTTCATATCTCAATTCATCTAAGAAATGTGTTGAACACTTAACTGTGTGCCCTTAAGTGGACCGAGAGACTAAACATCAATTATTCAGAGTGGTAAGTGCTTTGACAGGTGAGTAGTGGTTGCTAAAATAGAAAGAAGAGGCCAGTGTCATATGCCTAGAGGAGTTACTACAGTCTTCACTCAAGCTAGGTAGAGAGTCAAATGAGCATGTTCCAGCAAAAGAAAGAGCCTGGTCAAAAAATTGGAGGTGTGCAGATCAAGGTGAATTCTGGAACCTGCAATTTTTTTTTTTTCACGTGAAGGAATGGCCAAACAGGTAAGTGAAGAGCACATCATGAACAGCCTTATATGCCTTGTTAAGGACTTCATGTTTATACTAAGATGACAGGCATTAGGGAGTCTTAAATGGTGGAAAGGAAGTCGTGTGAGGTGACAGATTTGTGTTTTGGAAATACTATCTTGGTAATGGGGAAAAGGGAGTGATCCTGAAGCCAGGGAAACCATTTAGGAGGTCCTTGCAAAACTCTAGGTGAGCCCCTGAGCCCAGGCTGGGCAACATGATTGAAAAGGAAGAGAAATATCCAGGAGGTGGAAATGACAGAACTTGGTGGCTGATTAGATGTGGGTGGTAGAGATCATTGGGAGAGTGAAGAAAAGTCCAAGCTATTGTGTAGATTTCTAGATAGGGTCATATGCCTTTATCTGAGTGTGGGATTCAAGGAGGAAGAACAGGTTGGGGTGAGGGCAGGCAGGACAAGAGACAGGAATGAAGGGTTTAGTTCTGTGCCCAATCCAGTGGAGATGTCCAGTAGATAGATGAACATAGGGATGGACAGACCTGTTCAGGGGGACTTAGGCCTTGTATACCTTATCTATGCTGTTCTCTTCAGGCAACCCAATCATGGGTGCACCACTGGGCTTTATATGGAGAAATGTCTACTGAACAGATTGGAAGAACCTACTATTGAAACTAACAACTGAACTAATTTATTAATCCTAGCCTCCTAAAACTCTCTCACTCAACCTCAACTACTCCTTTCTACCCTCTCTATTTTCCCCAGTAACACTGAAGAGAAAATTCAGTGAGAATAGAACCTTAAGGGATAGATGCTGGCCTTGGGCGTTGGTACAACTGAAACCTAAAGTTTATTTTATAGAGATAGGTTACAACAACCCTAAAGATTCAAAGGCCAAGGTCATTATTTTCTGATTGGACACTATTAACCCATTCAACCCTTTCCCCAAGCTATTTTATTTTATTGCTAAACCAATGCTTTCCAAACATAGTGTGCATCAGAATTACCTGGAGGGTAGTTGCTGGGTCCTGTCCCCAGAGTTTCTGATTCAGCAGGTCTGGGGTAGGCTTGAGAATTTGCATTTATATTGAGTTCCCATATGCTGATGCTGTTGGTTTGGGACCACAACTTTGACATAGGACATCCTCCTCTAGGCCCCCTCAGGATAGGCTCCTCTTGGCTCTGCCATCTGTCACCACTGACTGTTTCCCTGGACCCCTGCTGGGCCTTTCGCTGTTTTCAGTGTTATAGCTCTTTTAAGGGGCTCTTTGGCTCCTTTCTCTCTATTTCTCTCTTCTTTCTTCCTTTTCTCATTTCTGCTTCCTGATTCCTGTCTGCCTGCTTCTTTCTGTCTGAAAAACCTCTGTGGGGCTGGCTGCATATATACACAACTCTTTGTAAATTTCGAGGTATGGGCTCTCCCTGCAGGGGGCCACGAACTGACCAATCTCCTCTGGGTAGGTCACAGACATTTCATTTGCACTGTTTGCATAGTCCATAGTCACTTCATTTGCATAGGTATATTGACCAATCCCTGCAAGGTGAATACCAATCACTGGGCAGGCTACAGCCCAGAGCCAGACAAAAAATATCAAACCAAGTTATTTACAACTTACCCAGGCAATGTTAATCAACCTGGACAAAAGTAACAAACCCTCTGGGGTGGGAAACGAGGGCAAATATAACTCCTTAAGGTTTAGGGGAAAAATCTCTCAAGCTGTTTTCCTAAAGAACCAAGGCAAAAGGCCACATAAAGGAATTCATTTCACCACTCATTATAAGAGTTACTGTATAAAGTCTTTTCTCCCCTCTTTATTTGACTGTCAATTCCCTCAGGTCTCATACTTCTTTATATCTTCAGAGTCTCACACTGTGCCTGGACAAATAGGCATTTTATGAGTATTTGTTAATTGCCTGTGTCATCTTGCCCAACTTCTATTTCCTTACAGATAAGATTTGCCTCTTTTCAATAAAAAACAAAAACAAAACAAAACAAATTCTACTGCACCACGTAGTTGAAATGCAGAATTGTTTTTGACCCAGCAAATTTCCTTAAGATATGAGCAGTTGGACACTATTTCCAATGAATTGGGCATAGTCCACTCTCTGTTTTTTTATGTCTAGATCAGGAAGCCATTTATCTCTTGGTTGTTGGCAACTTCTCAATAAGAGATATCTCAAGTACAATACTATCACAAGGCATTTGGCAATATAAAGAAGAGTGAAATTATGCAAAAAGAATAAACTTTTTTCTCTACTGGAGGCAGGAAAGGGGATGTGGAGAAGAAAACCACTTAGTAGTTTAAAATGCTCTTTCCTCTTGAGAACTTTCAATAACAACAGTCTTGGTTTATACCAGTTAGCAAAGGGCTCCCAGACACAATACCATTTTATTTCAACCCAGCCTTTCCCTGACAACTCAAATCTTGGCTTAGGCCCAGGACCATTTTCTAGCCCTGATGTGACTTCCCAGTTGAGTTCCAAAGAAGGGAGACTCTCAGAGTAGATTTTTAATTTTTCATAATGTTTTTAGAATTCTTGTGTTAAGATGCCTAGAGACCCACAGGTACCAGATTCTTCAAATAATATTCTATTTAGTTGGCCTGAAAAATATAATCAACCTCGGAATATGAATATGATAACGCTGTAAAAAAATTATAAAGTACAACTACAATTTTCTATTGTTCTTCTAAGTTGGATGCAACCCATAGTGATTTATCTTTCGGAATAAGTCAGTGTGGTGATAAGGCATTAATTTTATAGTGAGATAGCTAGGTAAGAGAGGCTTTAACCTAGCATCTCATTTTATTTAAATGGGATTTATATATTTAGGAAACATTTAGTACTGGTACAGCAGTGCCAAGAACATAACTTGCCAGGGTGCATCACCTGGTTAATCTGTCATAGCACTTTGCCCCACTGAGTCCAAATGCATCTTCAGAATCCTTCTCAACACAACCCTATATTGTGTGGTTAAGAGCCCAAACTCTGAAGTCAGGACAGAGCTGGCTTTGAATATACACTAATGTATTTATTAGAGATATGACCTTAAAGAAGTTACTATTGTCCACCAAGCCTTAGTGTTAATAAGCAGAAGTATTCATAACACCTATCTCACAGGGCTCTAAATGAGCTTAAATGAAAGAATGCACATGCATTACTTAGCACAGGGCCTGGCACAAACAGCTCCAAAATATTAGCTGTTTTCTTCTTACTATTATTATTAATAAGAGGCAAAGGATAAAACTATTTGAGTGCCCTCCCTTCTGCCATAGTGCTCAGACTGTTCTAGGAAAATCTTATTGGTTAGGTTTGAAGTTGCTTAACTAATCAGGCTCTATCCTTTCTGACATGACAGCACATTGGAATGAGCAAACAGTCACCTACCCAATTGGGCTACAACTTTCTGGCTCCAAGCTCAGCCTTTCCTGCAATCTCTGTTGTTGTTGTTAGGTGTAACTGAGTTGATTCTGACTCACAGCAACCCTATGTACAAAAGAATGAAACACTGCGCAGCCCTGTGCCATCCTCACAATCGTTATGGTTGGGCCCATTGTTGCAGCCACTGTGTCAGTCCATTTCATTGAGGGGCTTCCTCTTTCTTGCAGACCCTCTACTTTACCAACCATGTGTCCTTCTCCAGGGACTGGTCTCTCCTGATAACATGTTCAAAGAACGTGAGACACAGTCTCGTCATCCTCACTTCTAAGGAGCATTCTGTCTATACTTCTTTCAAGACAGATTTGTCTGTTATTCTTGCAGTCCACGGCATAGTCAATATTCTTCACCAGCACCGTAATTCAAATGCATCAATTCTTCTTTGGTCTTCATTATCCACTGTCCCACTTACACGTGCATATGAGGTGACTGAAAATACCATTGCTTGGGTCTGGCGTACCTTAGTCCTCAGAGTGACATCTTTGCTTTTTAACACTTTAAAGAGGTCTTTTGCAGCAGATTTGCCCAATGCAATATATTGTTTCGTTTACTGACCTCTAATCTCTGAACCATTCTGCTCACATTGTGGTGTTTCTGGCAAAGGGAAATTTGCCGCTACTGTTAAGTTTGCTACATCCTCTCAACCCCTTGAGGGCCCAGTCTAGAACATAGTCCCACATAATTTATTACGTGCTCCCATCTCTTATTAGCACTTAAAGATATTGAATGTGAGAGCTGCTATTCCCTTCAACTTCTCAAGCATATCTTAAACTCATCTACTTCTTTCCATATACACGCTGTCACTCTCCAATTCAACACAGCATTATTCTTGCCTAGATTTCTGAAATAACCTCCTAAATAGGCTTCCTGTTTGACTCCATCTTGGCTAGTTTGATCTTTTAAAAGTGAAACCTTGACCACCATCTCCACTTAAAATTCTTCAATGCATTCCTAACAAAATACAAAACCAAGAACAAGGCCTACATGGCCCTTTATGTATTTGCATCTGGCTCCTTTTCCAATGCCATCTCACACCCCTCCCCTGGCCTTCAGTATATCCCAGCTATACTGGCATGTTTCAGATCCTCAAATGATATCCTCAGATATCTCTCCTTTCTCAGGGCCTTTACATCTTTACATATGCTGTTCCCTTTGTCTGGAATTCTCTTTCCCCAGCTCTTGATCTGCATGACTCTTGACTCCTCCTTTAGGTTTCAGTCCAACTGTTAGGTGATCAGAGAAGTCTTCACTCATTCTGCCCTCTAATATAAATTATATTCTTCACGTGTTATTATCTCCAGACTATTTGCATTTTTTCTTCTTAAAGTATAACATGATTTGTAATTATATACCTAACTCTACAATTATTAAATGTCTCTATCCCCCTGTATTGGAAACCCTGGTAGATTAGTGGTTAAGTGTTAGAGCTGCTCATCAAAAGGTCAGCAGTTAGAATCCACCAGGTGGTCCTTGGAAACTGTATGGGGTAGTTTGAGTCTGTCCTGTAGGGTCGCTATGAGTCGAAATCGACTCGACGGCAACAGGTTTTTTGGTATCTCCTTGTGCGCTTGTGATGCTTGTGTGTTTAATTGGGAAAAATATTAAGCAGACCTTCACAAGTTAAGAGTAGGATCTTCCCCTTCCTTACCATCACACCACCATGGTGGATTGTCAGGGCCCCTCCCTCCTTTTGGAGAGTTTACCGTGTCCTGGTATTTTGCAGAGGGTGGTATCTGTTCTCATGGGGGTAATTAGATAAGAAGTGAGCTAAATCCAGGGTCAGGAAAAGTGTTCCTGTAGCTGTGTGGTTAATAGTGGTATTAGACAGTATAGGCTAAAATTTCTGTGACGAACAACCCCAACATTTTCGTGGCTTAATACAAGTTTACTTATACTTACCGAAGAGTACAACACAGATGTTTCTGGTCAGGTGACCTTCATGGGTGGATTTCTTCCAAATAGAGAGAGATTTGGGGACCTAGGTTCTTTCCATCGTGTGGCCCTGCCACCACGAGGGCCTTAACAACTATAACAACAAAAAAAAAACCATTGCTTCTAGGTGATTCCAACTCATAGTGCCCCTATAGAGCAAAGTAGAACTGCCCCACAGTTTTCCAAGGAGTGGTGAGTAGCCGAGCTCTTTAACCACTGTGCCACCTGGGCTTCTAAAAGCCCTTCATTTAGACCTGGTAGAAGAGGAAAGAAGTAGCATGGACGATGGCATTGGAAGTTTATATGTACAGGCTAGCAAGTGGTATATAACACTTCCTCCCACAGCCCATTGGTTGCGGGGGAAGCTGGGAAATATAGCCCAATTTTGTGTCCAGGAAGAAAAGGTGGCATGAATGTTGGATGTCTAGGGAAAAGAGGGTTGGTGTCAGCCCAGGTGTGGGTAATGGGTAGTGCCTCCATAAAACGAAAACCAAACCAAACACGTTGCCGTCAAGTCGATTTCGACTCATAGCGACCCCATAGGACAGAGTAGAGCTGCCCCATACAGTTTCCAGGGAGCGCCTGGTAGATTCAAACTGCTGACCTTTTGGTTAGCAGCTATAGCTCTTAACCACTATGCTACCAGGGTTTCCAAAAGCACCCTTGGCTACTACATTGTTCCCACGTGCTCACAATTGCCCTTCACTGTGGCTCTTAGAAGATTATATCTTGTATCCATCCATTGCACTCTTCAGGTCTGGCTTACTCCCTCCTATCCTGGCTGACTTTTCTGTTGCAATTCCCTTGCCCTCTGCCTGTCTTCCTGCTTTCAGCTCAGAGAAACTTTTTCTTTTTTTTCATTTAGTGGAGTGTTTGTGTGGGGGTGAATGCTTGTTTGTGCTATCATTTTGTCTATGTCTAATGTCATTTCATTCCCCTAAAGTATAGGAAGTCTCCTTTTCTTTCTGCTCTCTGCTTTATTACATCTCTCCTATGAGGCAATGAGCAAATCCTAGCTGTTGAGTGGGAGCAGAAACAGAAAGAGTGAACTATTGAGAAAAAATAACATTGGTTAATATTTCAAAAAATTGGTCTACAACAAATATAAGCTCAGTGAAGGTGGAGGCCGTGTCTGTTTACCACAATATCCCCAGAATCTAGCAAATGGGCTTAATAAATATGGAATAAATGAATACATGAATAAGTATATGAATGCTGGAAAAAGCAGCATTTCTTACAGATGCCTTTTGCATCTTGATTCTTTCACACCTTCCCAGACCTTCCGTTTCAAGAAGATGGGAGCAATGCTCTTCATGGCCCACCAAGGAGACTGGAGAGAGCTGTAATTTTAGTGCCCTGGACTCTGCGGTTTTGACTTATTCTCTTATGTCTTTGCACAAACATACATATACACTTGGAAATGAAAATAATCCAATTAAACGGGACAGAGAACAAAAATAAAGGGAAGAGGAATTCAAACACACAGTGCCTGGCACATAAGATCCCTATGAATGTTACTGAATGAAAGAAAGAAAGCCATACCCAGTTTTCCCCGTTCAGAGACTGCAATGGGCAATTCATGAACATAAATTCCAGCATTCTTTACTTAAAAACTTATTTAAGAAGGCTCTGCTGTATCTCATGGGGCAGTTCTACTTTGTCACTGGGGTTGCCAACAACAACATGCTGTAGCCTGGTCATAATGTCACCCTTGTCCTTTAGCAATAGAGTAGTTTTGTTTTTCTAACTAGTCACCGTAACTCTCAAAGACTGAGTGCAGTACAAGGCTGGGGGAGAATTAACTCTCAGGGCAGGGAGAGACAGGATCAAGAGGCATTGGTTTGGTTCCCATCCAGTGCTGAAAAAGAAAATCATGTGCTTTAAAATAGACTCCTTATCACCTCCCCTTCTGCTAGTTTTTTTTTTTTTTTTTTTGGAGGAGGCAGGTAGAATTCAGTGACTTTTTTTTTTTTTTGTATACTATTATCAGCTTTTGTGGCAGATACCGCAGGTTGGCACTCCTATTTCTCATATCGAATTCCCTTCTTTCTGGCCTATATCGATTATATAGGCTGAAAAACAAAATATTCACTTCACCAGCCTCCTTTGCTATCAGGAGAGGTCATGTGACATAGTTCTGGACAAGGGGACATGTTATTCCTCTGCTTCCTCCTTTTTTTCTACGTTGAACGGACAAGACGGCAGCCACTGTAGCTATCATTTTATGACTGTGAGGGAGAGGCGAAGACGCCCATGATATGCCTGCCCAACACTATTAAGCCAGTGAACCAATGCTAGCAGACATCTGCCGTCAGACTTTCTCTTATATGGGGTAAAACAAACCCCTCTTTGTTCAAGCCACCGAAATTAAAATTTTGTTACTTGTAGCCCAGAACATTCCTAACTGACAGCTCCTCTTTGGTAAATTTTCTTTTTCTAGATAAAAAAGTAAGTGAACCAACTATGTTTAAATTAATATGAAATTTTTTTCCATAAAATATTAAAATAAAAGTTTAAAAATTATGGAATTACAGAATAGCCAAACAATTTGGAAAAAGAACAAAGCTAGAGGACTCACACTACCTAATTTTAAGACTTACTCTAAAGCTAAGTATTAATGAAGTATTTATAAGTCAAGAGAGTGTGGTACTGGCCAAAAGATAGACACACAGGTCAGTGGAACAGAATACATCGTCCAGGAAAGATGGAATTGCAAAATATTCATCGCTGTGGAGCATTTCTGCAGAGAGGAAAAACCCAACAACCCAAATTGCCTCTTCTACTTAGAGTTTCAAGTCAGCTTAATTCCCATTGAGGTTTACTTAGCCTGAAATAAATTTTAATCATAATGTATATGCTGAAAAATAAATTCTACTTTATCCTTTCATTGACTAATAAGAAAAACTACAGTTCTCCAATTTCAGGTCTTCTAGCCACCCCTCCAGAGTCTCCCTGGAGTTTTAGGAAAATCTGTTTTTCCCTGAAGTCAGCCAGTCCCAGTGCTGTCCATTCTCAGCATCTCCTATACCACCTCTGTTCAGTCTGGAGAGGGTACAAGGATCATTCTTTCCAGTGCTCCATTCCCTTTACCTGCTATTGCTAATTTTGTTCTCTCCCAAACACATCATACATCCTCATACATCCTCAGTTGTCCTGCTCTGTTATCTGAATGTCTCTTTGCATGCTTATGAAAAGACTGTTCACTTTGCTTTGATTAAAGATATTTTTGCACTGAGATTTCCCAGCTGGCAATATTTGTGTTTTGCATTAAAAACAAAACAATAAGATTTAAATTTACATTAATTAAAATTAAGTAAAACTAACATTTCATTTTCTCCATTGCACTGGCCACATTTCACGCGCTCAGTAACTACATGTAGGTAGCAGGTATTGTATTGGACAATGCAGGTATAGGACATTTCCATCATTGCAGAAAGTTGTATCAGACAGTGCTGCTCTGGGCTGTGCCGGATTAAGGGAGACTAAAGGCATTGCAAGAGCCCTGTTGGCACAGTGGTTAAAGCTCTTGGCTGCTAACTGAAAGGTCAGTGGTTCAAACCCACCAGACACTCTGCAGGAGAAAGACATGGCAGTCTGCTTCTGTAAAGATTCACGGCCTTAGAAACCCTATGGGGCAGTTCTATAGGGTTGCTATGAGTCAGAATCAATCTGACAGCAATGGTTTTTTGGTTTGTTTGTTTGTTGTAAGGAGACATGACAGCTAAAGAAAATGTGTGATACTGGATTGATCCTGAACCAAAAAAAAAAAAGGATATTAGTGGCACATTTGGTAAAATTTGAATAAGGTCTGTGACAGTAGTATTGAATCAATTCTAATTTTAATAATTGTACTGTGGTTATGTAAGATGTTAATGTTGGAGCATCTGAGTGAAAGAGAAATCTTTGTACTATCTTGTAATTTTTTCCTAAGTCTGAAATTATTTCATAATGGAAAGCTAAAAAATAATATATACATGTATGTAAGCATGGCTTTCGCCTGTAAGATACGGCAGTGAGAATAATTTGACCAGCATTTCTCAAACTGAATGAGCATGTGAATCACCGAGGGTATGGTTAAAATGCAGATTTGATTCACTAGGCCTGAGTGGTTCCTGAGATCTTGCATTTCTAACAAATATCAAGACGATGCTGATCCTTCTGGTCCATGGAATATACCCTGAGCTGCAAGGACTTACAGAACTGTCAAAATTCTGACTCTTGTGTCTGTAAACCCTGTGGTAAAGACATTGACACTGAAATGTAGTTCATTAAGGGGGTAATGATCTTCCTGTTTGGATGGGTCATGTTCCATGTATAGAGTGGATTGTGAGTGCTGAAATACTATCTTCCTGCTAACCACTGGTTCGTGGGGCAATGTTGAGCTTTTGTGAACTTGTCAGAGAAAAGAGAAGTCAAAAAGATTTTATGCTTTATTTGCAGAATATATCAACTGATATTTTATCTATGGAGTCCAACTGTAATGTAAAACATTTCAATGTACACTGGTGTTGAGGCTTTTCTATAGTTCGGCTTACAGCTTGGGCCTGACTGCTCCCATCTAAGAAGAGTTGGAAGACTGGTCAATGGATATATATTATATAAACCTTTGTCTTCCTCTTTTTGTGCTGCTTGTATATATGCTGCTCTTCATATCACACAGAAGTATTAAGTTTAGGACACACTGTACACTGATAAGGAAACCCTGGTGGCACAGTGGTTAAGAGCTACAGCTGCTAACCAAAATGCTGGCAGTTCAAATCCACCAGGCGCTCCTTGGAAATCATATGGCACTCCTACTCTGTCTTATAGGGTCACTATGAGTCAGAACCAACTCAGTGGCTGTGGGTTTGGGTACAATGATAAGGTCTCATTAGCATAACAAAGAAAACCCTATTCCCAAATGGGTGTAAGCTATCCCTAGGTATAAGGGTCAGGACTCCAACATGTATTTTGTGGGAATACAATTCAACCCATAACAGGAGCTCTGTTTTTAGTTTTTGTTTTTCAAATCTGGTTGTTCTTTCCTCATATTTTTAAGCCTTTCTTTGTTCTTGAATATATATAACAAACATATTTTCCACTATTCTTAGAAAAGAAGTTTTATATGGGTTTTCTTTTGCTGCCTGTTTTCTTTCTGGCTTTCTCACATGGTGCCTTGTTTCCTAGGGTGTTTCTTGATTTTTTACTGTGAGTTGCTCGATTTCCTTGGAACTTGATCTGTGGAAGTTCTCTGAGGTCTGGGTTAAAGGCGGGTTTCTCCAGAAGGAAAGTTTGTTTGCATCTGTTAGATCCTTAGGAGATGCTACCATTCTGGAACCACTGTAAATTATTGGCCGAACAGTTTTCAGAATTTGGTTGCAAACCCCTATGAAGATTATGAATTCTTATGTGGGGCGTTTTCCTACTTCCTCTTACTGCCAAGTTTTGAGGCTGGCAATTTTCTTTAGCTTCCCCTTAAAGGGGCTTCAGGGAGAGGTTTATTTCTGGTTTACCCTCATATTAAAAGTACAGCCCTTTGGAGAACAGCTTAATGGGAGGGTTCACATTAGACTTTGCACCCTGGGAAGATCTAGGCTTTTATCCTCTGTCCTCAGAGACCTGAGAGGCTGAAAACTTATGTTCAAATTCACCTAGTTTAGCAAATGCCTTCAAGGTCAAAGTCCTCTTTCAATGCTCTCCTTACTTCTCTGGGCTGCTTGTTCATTTACTTTTTTGCCTAAGTAAGCTCATGGGTTAATCAAGTATAATGGCTTTACCTTCATCATGCAGACATCCCATCCCAAATCTACTGGTTTGGGCCTAAACTTTGGCTTGTGGCATTCAAAAGCCAGGTTTTTAAGACTAATACTTTCTCTCAGCCTCTTGATCCTAAGCACTAAGAATGATCTTTTTGTCATCTGCGCTCTTTGTAACCACAACTTCCGGAAACAGTGAGGCCCACTGTCTCAATATACACTTGATTTAAAGCAGGGAATGGATGTGGGGTAAACAAACAAACTGCAAAGGACAGCCACATAAGTTATAAAATAATCCATCTGCTATAAAAATAGATTTTATTAATTTTAGTAATTGTAGAGTATTCCATCATATGGACCACTAATTATTTAATCAATGCCTTATTAATGAGCATATCAATTCTTTTAAATTTTTCCCTCTTACCCATGTTGCCACAATTAATATCACATATCACATATTTATATTTGCATATGTGTATGAAGTCTCTGCAGGATAAATTTCTACAAGTATAATAAAATTGCTGGGTCCAAGGGTATGCACATTTATAGCACAGATGGTTATTGCCTAGGTCAATTTTAAACAGGAAAGTAATATAATGGTCATCTTTCACTAGAGCAGGCATGTGTTTCAGTTTCAAATTCAGGGCAACACACTTGTGTTTTACAGGTATATATAAATCTACCCTCTATAAGGAAAAATCTTCTGATATTCAAGCTGTATAATTATCTTTTGCATTCCCAGCTTTCACTTTAATGGTCTCGAAGGAATGCATATGGAGTGAACTCACGGATCATTAGCAGTGGTACGCCTTCTGTGTTAATTTTAGTCTAGTTAATGGTCACAGATGGGTGCCTAGTTTACACATTTCTCCCTTTTGTTTTAGAGACAGGAGTCCAAATGTCTGCAATCTAATGAACATAGTTATGTTCTACACTCTGAATTAAAATTAGTCTTTGGATTTCATATAGACTCACACCCTAAAATCCCAAAACATTAGCACTAGAAGGGATCTTATAAGTCTATAACTGGAGTGCCCCAATTTTTGGTTTGGGATGCAAATAAGGCACCACTGTGAGGAGGTCCCAAAGCTGAACCTGTGAGCTCGCACCTGCCCAGTGAGCAGGAAGTACAGTGTCCCTCCCCTGGAGCCACTCTCCCCTGATATATCCCAGGGCCAATCCTGGTCACTTCTGTTTCTCCTCTTGCTCTCCCAACTCAGATGCGCTCCAAGGCCAGGGAACCCTAGCACCCTACCAGAGGCTGGTGACTCCAGAACCTTCTAGTGTAGACCCTTGTTTGGGCCACCACTCTCTTCTTTAAGGGGCCAGGGAGAAAAATTCCCAGAGTGGGTTCCAGTCACGCTTTGCCTGGACTCTCATAGCTCTCATTCACTCACATAGCCATTTGCCCAGCACTCAAACCTGCTACCTGATTCCTGGGCTGGGACCAGTTCCAGTGTATACTGCCTTACAGTCCCCAAAGCACATTCCCTTTCAAATTCCTGTGTCTGTGCTGAGGCCAGGGTGCTGCTCATCTATTTTTTTTTTTTTTCCTTGTGTTGAGAGGTCTTGTGGTCCTTCCCTGACTCTGGGCCTTGCTCAAGGCCACTCTCAATACACCCTGACTAGTTTTAATTTCTGAGCCAAAGCTTGGAGGGTGTGATCCCTTCCCACCTCCATCCACTAGGAGTCTCTTGGGCTCCAAATGCAAATTTGGCTACTTCTTCCCCAGTCATCTTCAGGCTCCACACATCAATATTTCTCTGTCATGGATAGATGTTAAACTCCATTTTACCCACCCACCCTATTTTAGATCAATTAGTCTAATTCCCTTATTTTAAAAATGAGGAAAGTGAGGCACAGAGAAGTTACTTATCCAGGGTCACTGATCAGTTCATGATAGACCAGAGAGAAGAATTCTTTTCTTCTAAATCATAATCCAGGGTTTCATTATTACCACTGCCAGCTCGCTTCAAAACCAGATAATTTTATCAAGAGATATTTGTTTTGTGGTTTTTCTCCACTGAGTTTTGAAATCCTAAGCAACTTTTTCTCTAGGATTCTTGGCCACATTCCATGCTGCCAAGGTGAAATATCCTGAGACACCTTTCCTATTTACACAGTAGTGATTTCCAGAATCAAAACCAAACTGCTCATTGCATCAGCTGCTGTTTTGGAAAGTCCACACCATTGTTCCCCTTTATTAGAACAAGCTAGTGTGAGCACATTTATTGCCCTAGAATGTGCTTTGTTGTTTCTCTGTGACCCAATGAATCTAGAAAACTCTTGTGCTGCAGCCCAGCATCTGATGTGTGTTTCAACAGTTCCTCTGAACTCTTCATTAAGTCAAACGTTTTCTAAATGTTTCAGATCCAATTTAATCTTAAACATCTTTCTCTTCATGGGCAGCTAAGACAGCAACAGGAAAGCAGTTTGAGTAAGAAATTATTCTGGAAAGCAATCTTTTTTTTTTTTTTTAAATAACTTTTATAGTGCTTTAAGCGAAAAAGTTTACAAATCAAGTCAGTCTGTCATATATAAGCTTATATACGCCTTACTACATACTCCCATTTACTCTCCCTCTAATGAGTCAGCCCGCTTCCTCCTTCCAGTCTCTTGTGACCGTTTTGCCAGTTTCTAACCCTCTGTACCCTCCCATCTCCCCTCCAGACAGGAGATGCCAACACAGTCTCAAGTGTCCACCTGATACAAGTAGCTCACTCTTCATCAGCATCTCTCTCCAACCCATTGTCCAGTCCCTTCCATGTCTGATGAGTTGTCTATGGGAATGGTTCCTGTCCTGGGCCAACAGAAGGTTTGGGGACCATGACCGTGGGGATTCTTCTAGTCTCAGTCAGACCATTAAGTCTGGCCTTTTTATGAGAATATGGGGTCTGCATCCCACTATTCTCCTGCTCCCTCAGGGGTTCTCTGTTGTGCTCTCTGTCAGGGCAGTCATCAGTTGTGGCCGGGCACCATCTAGTTCTTCTGGTCTCAGGATGATGTAAGTCTCTAGTTCATGTGGCCCTTTCTGTCTCTTGGGTTCATAGTTATTGTGTGACCTTGGTGTTCTTCATTCTCCTTTAATCCAGGTGGGTTGAGACCAATTGATGCATCTTAGATGGCCACTTGTTAGCATTTAAGACCCCAGACGCCACACTTTAAAGTGGGATGCGGAATGTTTTCATAATAGAATTTATTTTGGCAATTGACTTAGAACTCCCCTTAAGCCATAGCCTACAACCCCCCGTCCTTGCTTCTCTGACCTTCGAAGCATTCAGTTTATCCCAGAAACTTCTTTGCTTTTGGTCCAGTCCAGTTGAGCTGACCTTCCGTGTATTGAGTATTGTCCTTCCCTTCACCTAAAGTAGTTTTTATATACTAACTAATCAGTAAATAACCCTCTCCCACCATCCCTCCGTCCCCCCATCGTAACCACAAAAGAATGTGTTCTTCTCAGTTTATACTATTTCTCAAGATCTTATAATAGTGATCTTATACAATATTTGTCCTTTTGCATCCGACTAATTTCACTTAGCATAATGCCTTCCAGGTTCCTCCATGTTATGAAATGTTTCACAGATTCCTCACTGTTCTTTATCGATGCGTATATTCCATTGTGTGAATATACCATAATTTATTTAACCATTCATCCGTTGATAGACACTTTGGTTGCTTCCAGCTTTTTGCTATCGTAAACAGTGCTGCAATAAACATGGGTGTGCATATATCTGTTCGTGTAAAGGCTCTTATTTCTCTAGGGTATATTCCAAGGAGTGGGATTTCTGGGTTCTATGGTAGGTCTATTTCTAACATTTTAAGAAAGTGCCAGATAGATTTCCAAAGTCGATGTACCATTTTACATTCCCATCAGCAGTGTATAAGAGTTCCAATCTCTCTGCAGCCTCTCCAACATTTATTATTTTGTGTTTTTCGGATTAATGCCAGCCTTGTTGGAGTGAGATGGAATCTCACCATAGTTTTAATTTGCATTTCTCTAATGGCTGATGATCGAGAGCATTTTCTCATGTACCTGTTAGCTGCCTGAATATCTTCTTTAGTGAAGTGCGTGTTCATATCCTTTGCCCAATTTTTGATTGGGTTGTTTGTCTTTTTGTGGTTGAGTTTTAACAGAATCATATAGATTTTAGAGATCAGGCGCTGGTTGGAGATGTCATAGCTGAAAATCCTTTCCCAGTCTGTGGGTGATCTTTTTACTCTTTTGGTGAAGTCTTTAGATGAGCATAGATGTTTGATTTTTAGGAGCTCCCAGTTATCTGGTTTCTCTTCATCATTTTTGGTAATGTTTTGTATTCTGTTTATGCCTTGTAATAAGGCTCCTAAGGTTGTCCTTATTTCTTCTTCCATGATCTTTATCGTTTTAGTCTTTATGTTTAGGTCTTTGATCCACTTGCAGTTAGTTTTTGTGCGTGGTGTGAGGTATGGGTCCTGTTTCATTTTTTTTGCAAATGGATGTCCAGTTATACCAGCACCATTTGTTAAAAAGACTATGTTTTCCCCAATTAACTGACACCGGGCCTTTGTCAAATATCACTTGCTCACATGTGGATGGATTTATATCTGGGTTCTCAATTCTGTTCCATTGGCCTATGTGCCTGATGTTGTACCAGTACCAGGCTGTTTTGACTACTGTGGCTGTATAATAGGTTCTTAAACTAGGTAGAGTGAGGCCTCCCACTTTCTTCTTCTTTTTCAGTAATACATTGCTTATCCAGGCTTCTTTCCCTTCCATATGAAGTTGGTGATTTGTTTCTCCATCACATTAAAAAATGTCATTGGCCTTGGGGGCCAAGATGGCTGATTAGGTAGACGCTACCTCGGATCCCTCCTTGCAACAAAGACTCGGAAAAACAAGTGAATCGATCACATACATGACAATCTACAAACCCTGAACAACAAACACAGATTTAAAGAGTTGACCTGAGTGACAGAGACCGAGAACGAACAACTACAGGGAAGCAGAGACTGTTTTCGGAGCCTGGAGCCAGCGTCCCAGTCAGGTAACCTTGGCGCCAGGCTTTGCACTGGGCACAGGGGAGCTGAACACAACATCCTGTGATGGCGCAAACAGGGGGTGCAGCCCTACCCCCCTGAACTGACCTCTGGAGGGGGCCCAGCCGGTCAGCGTGGGTGGCAGGGCGACGTGGCTGGCGGGAGGAGAAGTCGCAGGGAGGCAGCGACTGGTTTTGGAACCGGGAGTGCAGAGTCCCAGCCAGGGAACCTTGGCGCAGGGCTTTGGACTGGGCCCGGGGCAGGGGGGCTGAGCAGGACATCCTGTCACGGCGCAAACACGGGGCGCAGCCCTATCCCCCTGAACTGACCTCGGGAGGGGGCCCAGCGAGTCTGCGGGGGCAGCGTGGTGACGTGGCTGGCAGGAGGAGAAGTCCCCAGGAGGCAGCGACTGATTTTGGTGGCAGGAGTGCAGCATCCCAGCTGGGGAAACTTGTTGCTGGGCTTTGGACTGGCAGCGGAGGAACTGACCGCGGCTTCTGTGGGCCAGACCCTCGGGGGCAATCTCTACCCAGCCAGCACACATAGGCAACAGGTCCCTCACGAATCTCAGATAAAATAGTCATCCCAAGCAAGATAAGCAAATTTGTCTATATTCTGGGGTGCTACTCTCTTCTGTTTTTCTGAACCCTCCCCTCCCCTTCCCAGGCGGCTTCATTAAAATTGGAATTTCCTGAGCCAGAGGGAGAAAAGCTCCGTGGCTTTTCTTTTCCTTTTTTTTTTTTTTTTTTTTTGCTCTTTTCCTAACCCATTCTTCTGGCCTGAGAGAAGCAACCACAAAAAACCCAGGGACCAAAAACCCTTCCCTAATTGGACTAAAAACACAGAAACTGCTACAGCCAAGCATATATGATCCAAATCTCGGACTTTCATCCTTACAGGGAACAAGGTGGCGGTTATAATCCAAAGGCAGTTCTGATAGGGATCTGATTGCATTTTTTTTTAGTGGATTTTCTGGAAAAACAAGTTTCCCAGGTGTGATATCTCTGCTTATTCAACAGAGCCCTAACTGACCCACAACAGGGAACTGAGGGCTGAAGCTCCCCCCAGACTACCTAGCCTCTTGCCTTAGGGGTCTAAGGAGGGTGAAACCTACCAATCAGTAGAAGTACTTGCATTGGGGGCCTAAGGTACAGCTGCAGTGCCCTCCCACCAAGATGCTACAGGAATAGAGACACACCTACCTCACTAACACTTGGGGGAAGCCTGTCAGCATCCTGCCCCCCCAGAGGGTGAACCCCAGCTGCTAATAGAATCTGGTGCACACAACTATCACCACTACTTCTCGAGGTGGATAGGTGTTAGGGTGCAACACACACTTGATGACCCAAAATCAGATTCTACTCAAGAATAGTGAGTAGACTCAGGCATATATATCTGGTAACAGCCCAAACCAGCTAGTAATAGGTCATAAGTAAGTCAAGGGCTACAACAAACAAGACAGCACAATCTAGTAGCCCATCTATGTATATTGAAAGAAAACAAAACAAGATAAGACTCAGTGAGCAATTACAGAATAAACCACTATTATTTTATATCCTAGTGATGGCTCGGAGACAGCAGTCGATATCAAACCACATAAAGAAGCAGACCATGACAGCTTCTACAACCCCCCAAACAAAAGAATCAAAATCTTTCCCAAATGAAGATACAATCCTGGAATTATCAGATACAGAATATAAAAAACTAATTTACAGAATGCTTCAAGACATCAGGGATGACCTCAGAAATGAAATAAGGCAAACTGCAGAAAAAGCCAGGGAACACACTGATAAAACAGTTGAAGAACTCAAAAAGATTATTCAAGAACATAGTGGAAAAATTAATAAGTTGCAAGAATCCATAAAGAGACAGCATGTAGAAATCCAAAACATTAACAATAAAATTACAGAATTAGACAACGCAATAGGAAATCAGAGGAGCAGACTCGAGCAATTAGAATGCAGAGTGGGAAATCTGGAGGACCAGGGAATTAACACCAACATTGCTGAAAAAAAATCAGATAAAAGAATTTTAAAAAATGAAGAAACCCTAAGAATCATGTGGGACTCTACCAAGAAGAATAACTTGTGTGTGATTGGAGTCCCAGAACAGGCAGGGAGGACAGAAAACACAGAGAAAATAGTTGAAGATCTGCTGGCAGAAAACTTCCCTGACATCATGAAAGACGAAAGGATATCTATCCAAGATGAACCCCATTTAAGATTGATCCAAAAAGAAAAACACCAAGACATATTATCATCAAACTCGCCAAAACCAAAGATAAAGAGAAAATTTTAAAAAGCAGCCAGGGAGAAAAGAAAGGTTTCCTTCAAGGGAGAATCAATAAGAATAAGTTCAGACTACTCAGCAGAAACCATGCAGTCAAGAAGGCAATGGGATGACATATACAGAGCACTAAAGGAGAAAAACTGCCAGCCAAGGATCATATATCCAGCAAAACTCTCTCTGAAATATGAAGGAGAAATTAAGATATTTACAGATAAACACAAGCTTAGAGAATTTGCAAAAACCAAACCAAAGCTACAAAAAATACTAAAGGAAATTGTTTGGTCAGAAAACCAATAATATCAGATATCAGCACAACACAAGGTCACAAAACAGAACATCCTGATATTAACTCAAATAGGGAAATCACAAAAACAAATTAAGATTAATTAAAAAAAAATGCTCATAACAGGGAATCATTGAAGTCATTATGTAAAAGATCACAATAATAAAAAGAGGGACTAAATACAGGTGGCATAGAACTGCCATATGGAGAGGGATACAAGGCGATATAGGACAATACAAGTTAGGTTTTTACTCAGAAAAATAGGGGTAAATATTAAGGTAACCACAAAGAGGTATAACAACTCCATAACTCAAGATAAAAGCCAAGAAAAACGTAATAACTCAACAAACATAAAGTCAAACACTATGAAAAAGAGGATCTCACAATTTACTAAGAAAAAAGTCTCGGCACAAAAAAGCAAGTGGAAAAATGAAATTGTCAACAACACACATAAAAAGGCATCAAAATGACAACACTGAACACTTATTTATCTATAATTACGCTGAATGTAAATGGACTAAATGCACCAATAAAGAGACAGAGAGTCTCGGACTGGATAAAGAAACACAATCCGTCTATATGTTGCCTACAAGAGACACACCTTAGACTTAGAGACACAAACAAACTAAAACTCAAAGGATAGAAAAAAATATATCAAGCAAACAATAAGCAAAAAAGAAGAGGAGTAGCAATATTAATTTCTGACAAAATAGACTTTAGACTTAAATCCACCACAAAGGATAAAGAAGGACACTACATAATGATAAAAGGGACAATTGATCAGGAAGATATAACCATATTAAATATTTATGCACCCAATGACAGGGCTGCAAGATACATAAAACAAACTTTAACAGAACTGAAAAGTGAGATAGACACCTCCACAATTCTAGTAGGAGACTTCAACACACCACTTTCGGAGAAGGACAGGACATCCAGTAAGGAGCTCAATAAAGACACGGAAGACCTAATTACAACAATCAACCAACTTGACCTCATTGACTTATACAGAACTCGCCACCCAACTGCTGCAAAGTATACTTTTTTTTTTTCTGGCGCACATGGAACGTTCTCTAGAATAGACCACATACTAGGTCATAAAACAAACCTTTGCAGAATCCAAAACATCGAAATATTACAAAGCATCTTCTCAGACCACAAGGCAGTAAAACTAGAAATCAATAACAGAAAAACTAGGGAAAAGAAATCAAATACTTGGAAACTGAACAATACCCTCCTGAAAAAAGACTGGGTTATAGAAGACATCAAGGAGGGAATAAGGAAATTCATAGAATGCAACGAGAATGAAAATACTTCCTATCAAAACCTCAGGGACAGGGCAAAAGCAGTGCTCCGAGGTCAATTTATATCGATAAATGCACACATACAAAAAGAAAAAGAGCCAAAATCAGAGAACTGTCCCTACAACTTGAACAAATAGAAAGTGAGCAACAAAAGAATCCATCAGGCTTCAGAAGAAAACAAATAATAAAAATTAGAGTTGAACTAAATGAATTAGAGAACAGAAAAACAACTGAAAGAATTAACAAAGCCAAAAGCTGATTCTTTGAAAAAATTAACAAAATTGATAAACCATTGGCTAGACTGACTAAAGAAATACAGGAAAGGAAACAAATAACCCGAATAAGAAAAGAGATGGGCCACATCACAAGAGACCCAACTGAAATTAAAAAAATCATATCAGATTATTACGAAAAATTGTACTCTAACAAATTTGCAAACCTAGAAGAAATGGATGAATTCCTGGAAAAACACTACCTACCTAAACTAACATATTCAGAAGTAGAACAACTAAATAGACCCACAACAAAAAAAGAGATTCAAACGGTAATCAAAAAATTCCCAACAAAAAAAAAGCCCTGGCCCGGACGGCTTCACTGCAGAGTTCTACCAAACTTTTAGAGAAGAGTTAACACCACTACTACTAAAGGTATTTCAAAGCATAGAAAATGACGGAATACTACCCAACTCATTCTATGAAGCCACCATCTCCCTGATACCAAAACCAGGTAAAGACATTACAAAAAAAGAAAATTACAGACCTATATCCCTCATGAACATAGATGCAAAAATCCTCAATGAAATTCTAGCCAATAGAATTCAACAACATATCAAAAAAATAATTCACCATGACCAAGTGGGATTTATGCAAGGCTGGTTTAATATTAGAAAAACCATTAATGTAATCCACCACATAAATAAAACAAAAGACAAAAACCACATGATCTTCTCAATTGATGCACAAAAGGCATTTGACAAAGTCCAAGACCCATTTATGATAAAAACTCTCACCAAAATAGGAATTGAAGGAAAATTCCTCAACACAATAAAGGGCATCTATGCAAAGCCAACAGCCAACATCACTCTAAATAGAGAGAACCTGAAAGCATTTCCCTTGAGAACGGGAACCAGACAAGGATGCCCTTTATCACCGCTCTTATTCAACATTGTGGTAGAAGTCCTAGCCAGAGCAATTAGGCTAGACAAAGAAATAAAGGGCATCCGGACTGGCAAAGAGGAAGTAAAATTATCTCTATTTGCAGATGACATGATCTTATATACAGAAAACCCCAACGAATCCACCAGAAAACTACTGAAACTATTAGAAGAGTATGGCAGAGTCTCAGGTTATAAAATAAACATACAAAAATCACTTGGATTCCTCTACATCAACAAAAAGAACATTGAAGAGGAAATCACCAAATCAATACCATTCACAGTAGGCCGCAAGAAGATAAAATACTTAGGAATAAATCTTACCAAGGATGTAAAAGACCTATACAAAGAAAACTACAAAGCTCTACTACAAGAAATTCAAAAGGACATACTTAAGTGGAAAAACATACCTTGCTCATGGATAGGAAAACTTAACATAGTAAAAATGTCTATTCTACCAAAAGCCATCTATACATACAATGCACTTCCGATCCAAATTCCAATGTCTTTTTTTAAGGTGATAGAGAAACAAATCAGCTACTTCATATGGCAGAGAAAGAAGCCTCAGATAAGTAAAGCATTACTGAAAAAGAAGAAGAAAGTGGGAGGCCTTACTCTACCTGATTTCAGAACCTATTATATAGTCACAGTAGTCAAAACAGCCTGGTACTGGTACAACAACAGGCACATAGACCAATGGAACAGAATTGAGAATCCAGATATAAATCCATCCACATATGAGCAGCTGATATTTGACAAAGGCCCAGTGTCAGTTAATTGGGGAAAAGATAGTCTTTTTAACAAATGGTGCTGGCATAACTGGATATCCATTTGCAAAAAAATGAAACAGGACCCATACCTCACACCACGCACAAAAACTAACTGCAAGTGGATCAAAGACCTAAACATAAAGACTAAAACGATAAAGATCGTGGAAGAAAAAATAGGGACAACCCTAGGAGCCCTAATACAAAGCATAAACAGAATACAAAATATTACCAAAAATGTCAAAGAGAAACCAGATAACTGGGAGCTCCTAAAAATCAAACACCTATGCTCATCTAAAGACTTCACCAAAAGAGTTAAAAGACCACCTACAGACTGGGAAAGAATTTTCAGCTATGACATCTCCGACCAGCACCTGATCTCTAAAATCTATATGATTCTGTTAAAACTCAACCACAAAAAGACAAACAACCGAATCAAGAAGTGGGCAAAGGATATGAACACACACTTCACTAAAGAAGATATTCAGGCAGCTAACAGATACATGAGAAAACGCTCTCGATCATTAGCCACATTAGAGAAATGCAAATTAAAACCAGGATGAGATTCCATCTCACTCCATCAAGGCTGGCATTAATCTGAAAAACACAAAATAATAAATGTTGGAGAGGCTGCGGAGAGTTTGGAACTCTTATACACTGCTGGTGGGAATGTGAAATGGTACAACCACTTTGGAAATCTATCTGGCGATATCTTAAACAGTTAGAAATAGAACTACCATAGAACCCAGAAATCCCACTCCTCGAAATATACCCTAGAGAAATAAGAGCCTTCACACAAACAGATATATGCACACCCATGTTTATTGCAGCTCTGTTTACAATGGCAAAAAGCTGGAAGCAACCAAGGTGTCCATCAACGGATGAATGGATAAATAAATTGTGGTATATTCACACAATGAAATACTGCACATCAATAAAGAACAGTGAGGAATCTGTGAAACATTTCATAACATGGAGGAACCTGGAAGGCATTATGCTGAGCGAAATTAGTCAGAGGCAAAAGGACAAATATTGTATAAGACCACTATTATAAGATCTTGAGAAATAGTATAAACTGAGAAGAACACATACTTCTGTGGTTACGAGGGGGGGGAGGGAGGGAGGGTGGGAGATGGTTTTTTACAGACTAATTAGTAGATGAGAACTGCTTTAGGTGAAGGGAAGGACAACACTCAATACATGGAAGGTCAGCTCAACTGGACTGGAAAAAAGCAAAGAAGTTTCCGGGATAAACTGAATGCTTCAAAGGTCAGCGGAGCAAGGGCGGGGGTTTGGGGACCATGGCTTAAGGGGACTTCTAAGTCAATTGGCAAAATAATTCTATTATGAAAACATTCTGCATCCCACTTTGAAATGTGGCGTCTGGGGTCTTAAAAGCTAACAAGCGGCCATCTAAGATGCATCAACTGGTCTCAACCCACCTGGAGCAAAGGAGAATGAAGAACACCAAGGTCCCACGACAACCATGAGCCCAAGAGACAGAAAGGGCCACATGAACCAGAGACCTACATCATCCTGAGACCAGAAGAACTAGTTGGTGCCCGGCCACAATCGATGACTGCCCTAACAGGGAGCACAACAGAAAACCCCTGAGGGAGCAGGAGATCAGTGGGATGCAGACCCCAAATTCTCACAAAAAGACCATGCTTAATGGTCTGACTGAGACTAGAGGAATCCTGGCGGTCATGGTCCCCAAACCTTCTGTTGGCCTAGGAGAGGAACCATTCCCGAAGACAACTCATCAGACATGAAAGGGACTGGACAGTGGGTAGGAGAGAGATGCTGATGAAGAGTAAGCCATTGGTATCAGGTGGACACTTGAGACTGTGTTGGCATCTCCTGTCTGGAGGGGGGATGGGAGGATAGAGAGAGTTGGAAGGTGGCAAAATTGTCATGAAAGGAGAGACTGGAAGTGCTGACTCATTAGGGGGAGAGGAAGTGGGAGTACGGAGTAAGGTGTATATAAACTTATATGTGACAGTCTGACTTGATTTGTAAATGTTCACTTGAAGCTCAATAAGAGTTAAAAAAAATGTCATTGGAATTTGGATTGGAAGTGCGCTGTATGTATAGATGGCTTTTGGTAGAATAGACATTTTCACTATGTTAAGTCTTCCTATCCATGAGCAAGGTATGTTTTTCCACTTAAGTAGGTCCTTTTTAGTTTCTTGCACTAGTACTTTGTAGTTTTCTTGTATAGGTCTTTTACATCTTTGGTAAGATTTATTCCTAAGTATTTTATCTTCTTGCGGCCTACTGTGAATGGTATTGATTTGGTGATTTCCTCTTTGATGTTCTTTTTGTTGATGTAGAGCAATCCAAGTGATTTTTGTATGTTTATCTTGTAACCTGAGACTCTGGCGAACTCTTCTATTAGTTTCAGTAGTTTTCTGGAGGATTCCTTAGGGTTTTCTGTGTATAAGATCATGTCATCTGCAAATAGAGATAATTTTACTTCTTCCTTGCCAATCCGGATGACCTATTTTTCTTTGTCTAGCCTAATTGCTCTGGCTAGGACCTCTAGCACAATGTTGAATAAGAGCGGTGATAAAGGGCATCCTTGTCTGGTTCGTGTTCTCAAGGGAAATGCTTTCAGGTTCTCTCCATTTGGGGTGATGTTGGCTGTTGGCTTTGTATAGATGCCCTTTTTTATGTTCAGGAATTTTCCTTCAATTCCTATTTTGCTGAGAGTTTTTATCATGAATGGGTGTTGGACTTTGTCAAATGCCTTTTGTGCATCAATTGATAAGATCATGTGGTTTTTGTGTTTTGTTTTATTTATATGGTGGATTACATTAATAGTTTTTCTAATATTAAACCAGCCTTGCATACCTGGTGTAAATCCCACTTGATCATGGTGAATTATTTTTTTGATATGTTGTTGAATTCTATTGGCTAGAATTTCATTGAGGATTTTTGCATCTATGTTCATGAGGGTTATAAGTCTGTAATTTTCTTTTTTTGTGGTATCTTTACCCCGTTTAGGTATCAGGGATATGGTGGCTTTGTAGAACGAGTTAGGTAGTATTCCATCATTTTCTATGCTTTGAAATACCTTTAGTAGTAGTGGTGTTAACTCTTCTCTGAAAGTTTGGTAGAACTCTGCAATGAAGCCATCTGGGCCAGGGTTTTTTTTTGTTGGGAGTTTTTTGATTACCGTTTCAATCTCTTTTTTTGTTATGGGTCTATTTAGTTGTTCCACTTCTGATTGTGTTAGTTTAGGTAGGTAGTGTTTTTCTACGAATTCTTCTAGATTTGCAAATTTGTTAGAGTACAATTTTTCGTAATAATCTGATATGATTTTTTTAATTTCAGTTGGGTCTGTTGTGATATGGCCCATCTTGTTTCTTATTTGGGTTATTTGTTTCCTTTCCTGTATTTCTTTAGTCAGTTTGGCCAATGGTTTATCAATTTTGTCAATTTTTTCAAAGAACCAGCTTTTGGCTTTGTTAATTCTTTCTGTTGTTTTTTGTTCTCTAATTCATTTAGTTCAACTCTAATTTTTATTATTTGTTTTCTTCTGGTGCCTGATGGATTCTTTTGTTGCTCACTTTCTATTTGTTCAAGTTGTAGGGACAGTTCTCTGATTTTGGCTCTTTCTTCTTTTTGTATGTGTGCATTTATCGATATAAATTGGCCTCTGAGCACTGCTTTTGCTGTGTCCCAGAGGTTTTTATAGGAAGTGTTTTCACTCTTGTTGCATTCTGTGAATTCCTTTATTCCCTCCTTAATGTCTTGTATAACCCAGTCTTTTTTGAGCAGGGTATTGTTCAGTTTCCAAGTATTTGATTTCTTTTCCCTAATTTTTCTGTTATTGATTTCCACTTTTATTGCCTTGTGGTCTGAGAAGATGCTTTGTAATATTTCGATGTTTTGGATTCTGCAAAGGTTTGTTTTATGACCTAATATGTGATCTATTCTAGAGAATGTTCCATGTGCACTAGAAAAAGGAGTATACTTTGCTGCTGTTGGGTGGAGCATTCTATATAAGTCTATGAGGTTAAGTTAGTTGCTTGTAGCAATTCGGCCTTCCGTGTCTCTATTGAGCTTCTTACCGGATGTCCTGTCCTTCTCCGAAAGTGGTGTGTTGAAGTCTCCTACTATAATTGTGGAGGTGTCTATCTCACTTTTCAGTTCTGTTAAAGTTTGTTTTATGTATCTTGCAGCCCTGTCATTGGGTGCATAAATATTTAATATGGGTATATCTTCCTGGTCAATTGTCCCTTTAATCATTATGTACTGTCCTACTTTTTCCTTTGTGGTGGATTTAACTTTGAAGTCTATTTTGTCAGAAATTAATATTGCTACTCCTGCTCTTTTTTGGTTGTTGTTTGCTTCATATATATTTTTTCCATCCTTTGAGTTTTAGTTTGTTTGTGTCTCTAAGTGTAAGGTGTGTCTCTTGTAGGCAGCATATAGACGGATCGTGTTTCTTTATCCAGTCTGAGACTCTCTGTCTCTTTATTGGTGCATTTAGTCCATTTACATGCAACATAATTATAGATAAGTATGTGTTTAGTGATGTCATTTTGATGCCTTTTTGTGTGTGTTGCTGACAATTTCATTTTTCCACTTACTTTTTTGTGCTGAGATGTTTTTCTTTGTAAATTGTGTGTTCCTCTTTTTCATAGTAGTTGAATTTATGTTTCCTGAGTAGTTATGTTTTTCTTGATTTTTATTTTGAGTAATGGAATTGTTATACCTCTTTGTGGTTACCTTAATATTTACCCCTATTTTTCTAAGTAAAAACCTAACTTGTATCATCCTATATCGCCTTGTTTTCCTCTCCATATGGTAGTTCTATGCCTCCTGTATTTAGTCCCTCTTTTTGAGTATTGTGATCTTTTACGTAATAACTTCAATGATTCCCTGTTTTAAGCATTTTTTGTCTTTCTAAAATTAATCTTAATTTGTTTTTGTGATTTCCCTATTTGAGTTGATAGCAGGATGTTCTGTTTTGTGACCTTGTGTTGTGCTGGTATCTGATATTATTGGTTTTCTGACCAAACAATTTCCTTTAGTATTTTTTGTAGCTTTGGTTTGGTTTTTGCAAATTCTCTAAGCTTGTGTTTTTCTGTAAATGTTTTAATTTCACCTTCATATTTGAGAGAGAGTTTTGCTGGACATATGATCCTTGGCTGGCAGTTTTTCTCCTTGAGTGTTCTATACATGTCATCCCATTGCCTTCTTGACTGCATGGTTCCTGCTGAGTAGTCTGAACTTATTGATTCTCCTTTTTTAGGAGACCTTTCTTTTACCCCTGGCTGCTTTTAAAATTTTCGTTTTATCTTTGGTTTTGGCGAGTTTGATGATAATATGTCTCGGTGATTTTCTTTTTGGATCAATCTTATATGGGGTTCGATGAGCATCTTGGATAGATATCCTTTCGTCTTTCATGATGTCAGGGAAGTTTCCTGCCAACCGATCTTCAACTATTCTCTCTGTATTTTCTGTTATCCCTCCCTGTTCCGGGATTCCAATCACTCTACCAAGTTTTTCTTCTTGGTAGAGTCCCACATGATTCTTAGGGTTTCTTCATTTTTTTTAATTCTTTTATCTGATTTTCCTTCAACTTTATTGGTGTCCATTGCCTTATCCTCCAGCTCCCCCACTCTGCATTCCAGTTTCTTGATTCTGCTCCTCTGACTTCCTATTGAGTTGTCTAATTCTGGAATCTTACTGTTAATCTTTTAGATTTCTGAATGCTGTCTCTCTATGGATTCTTGCAGCTTATGAATTTTTCCACTATGTTATTGAATAATCTTTTTGATTTCTTCAACTGCTTTATCAGTGTGTTCCTTGGCTTTTTGTGTAGATTGCCTTATTTCATTTTTGAGGTCATCCCTGATGTCTTGAAGCATTCTGTAAATTAGTTTTTTATATTCTGCATCTGGCAATTTCAGGATTGTATCTTCACTTGGGAAAGATTTTGATTCTTTAATTTGGGGAGTTGTAGAAGCAATCATGATCTGCTTCTTTATGTGGTTTGATATCAACTGCTATCTCTGAGCCATGCATAAGATATTGTAATGATTTATTTTATATTGCTCACTGAGTCTTATCTTGTTCTGTTTTCTTTCAATATACTTAGGTGGGCTACTAGATTGCTCTGTCTTGATTGTTGTAGTCTTTGAATCACTTATGTCCTCTTACCAGCTGGTTCAGGCTGTTACCAGATATATAAGCCTAAGAGTCCATTCACTATTCTTGAGTAGAATCTGATTTTGAATCACCAAGTGTGTGCTGTAGACTGTCATCTATTCACTTAGAGGAGTAGTGGTGATAGTTGTGTGCACCAGATTCTAGTAGCAGCAGAGGGGGCAGGATGCTGACAGGCTTCCGCCAAGTGCCAGTGAGGTAAGTGTGTCTCTATTCCTAAAGCACCTTGGTGGGTGGGCTCTGCAGCTGTACCTTAGGCACCCAATGTATGTACCTCTACAGATTGGTAGGTGTCACTATCCTCAGACCCCTATGGCAGGAGGCTGGGTGGTTTGGGTGGAGCTTCAGCCCTCAGTTCCCCTTTGTGGGTCAGTGAGGGCTCTGTTTAATAGGTAGAGATATTAGACCTGGGAAACTTGTCTTTCCAGTAATCAGCTAAAATAATTACAGTCAGATCCCTATCAGAATTGCCTTTGCTTTATAATAGCCACCTTGTTCCCTGTAGGGATGAATGCCCAAGACTGTGGATCTCATATGCTTGGCTGGTGCTGGTTCTGTATTTTTAGTCCAATTTTGGGAAGTCAGGGAAGGATTTTTGGTCCCTATGTTTTTTGTAGCTGCTTCTCTTAGGCCAGGAGAATGGGTTAGGAAAAGACAAAAACAAAACAAAACAAAACAAAAACCATAGAGCACTTCACTCTCTGGCCCAGGAAATTCCAATGTTAATGAAGCTGCCTGGGAAGGGGAGGGGAGGGATCAGATGGATAGGAGAGAGTAGCACCCCGGAATATAGACAAAGTTACTTATCTTGCTTGGTGATGACTGTTTTATCTGAGATTTCCGAGGGGTGTGTACTCTGTGTGCGTTGGCTGGGTCGAGATTGCCCCTGAGTGTCAGGCCTGCGTCCTGTGCTTGTGCTTCCTCAGAAGCCATGGTCAGTTCCTCCGCTCCCAGTCTAAAGCCCAGCGCCAAGGTTCCCCAGCTGGGACACTGCACTCTAGACTCCAAAACCAGTGTTTGCCTCCCAGTGACTTCTCCTTCTGTCAGCTGCGTCACTGTGTTGCCTGTGTGCACTGGCTGGGCTTCGCCTGATGTCACTTCTGGGGGTTAGGGCTGCATCCCATATTTGCACCATGCTCAGCTTCCCTGTGCCCAGTCCAAAGCCCAGTGCTAAGGTTTTCTGACTGGGACGCTGGCTCCAGGCTCCGAAAATAGTCGCTGCCTCCCCGTGGTTGCTGGTTCTCTCGTTAGCCACGTCAGTGTGCAGCCTGCTTGCACTGGCTGAGTCTCCGTCACTCAGGTCAACTCTTTAGATCTGTGTTTGATGGTCAGGGTTCGTAGATTGTCATGTATGTGATCAATTCACTTGTTTTTCTGAGTCTTTGTTGCAAGAGGGATCCGAGGTAGCTTCTGCCTAGTCAGCCATCTTGGCCCCCTGTATCCTTGATGTTTTATCTGGAAAGCAATCTTAATCCACTGCATCTTTGTTCTTGACCTCTGGGGCTAGAATCCTTTGTGACATGGTGTTCCTGGCATATGTCCATTCCCTAAGTTGACAGCTAGCTTTGGGTGGGACACGAAGTTCAAGAAGGGACACGTCATGGAGGAGGGGGTAGTTGATGTTTAGAATTCCTTCTTCTGAGGAATTCCGTTTCAAAACTGGACCCATTTGGCAGGTGGGAGGATCTGCAAAGTGATGTTGCAAAGGAAGTAGATACAGACAAGAAAATGACAGCAACCATTTTTGCAAAAAATCTACCACATAGTCTTTTTAGGCAAATGTTTGGTCTTTTAGATAAAAAAGCATTTCAGAATTTGCCTCTAACCCTCTTTTCTTCTCCAGAACACTTGGGTATAACAATGGGAGAATATGACTTACGCGAGCCTATGCCAGCAGAGAGAACAAGGTGTCCTTCAATTGTTGCAGTTTCTCCTGGATCGTCTTTGGTCTTGGCTGGTGAGTGCTTGATCAAAGCCACTACCCGCACTCAAGTTTCAGACCTCATCCCTGGATGTTCTGCTCATGCCTGCTGCTGAGACCTGTGTCTCGTACAACTTGGAGCTAGTTTCTTTTGGCTTAATTGGATCTGGATAGCTTGGATTCATGTTATTCTCCTTGGCACTCCAGACTCCTCTGAGTCTCCATTCAGCCGGTGGCGCAGATTGCCCATTGAAGCTGTAAGGCCACCTCCCTTCACCTGGCCATCCCATGGCAGGTCATATCTTCAACATCCCTCCCATCCTAGGGCACAGGGGAGCTTTGGGGGGTAAACTATGTCACATGACAACCAAGTAGGCTTCAGGAATCTAAACTTAGGTCCTTTCTCTGCCTAGCCGCCATGATGAACCAGCACATTTTCTCTGATGTGGGCATCTGTGAGTTGATGTGAGGCAGTCTCCTTCCAGAGTCTCAGATATGAAGTGAGAAGACCCCACTTCCTTCCTTGGTGGGCACAGCTGCATTAGCCCCTTCTTTCCTACCTCTCCCCCATCCACTTCCCACAATCCATGGGACCAGCAGGGGAACTCTTTGGGTGCTTCACCTCTTCTGTACCACATGCTGTCTCCTCACCCTGGGTATAAAATAGCATTCTGTGATCACACCTTCCAGGCCTGTTTCTTAGAAACATGCTGTTTTGGTTGCCGGAATCCGATCATCAGCTATTTTTCTTTGTATTTCTTCAATAATTCTTCCTAACTGTCCTCCTTCCACACCATACTCCCTGTCTATCCCCCCCTCCCCAGATTAATGCTTTATATTAGCTAAAGAGAAGTTTCCTATGAAAATACAAAAGATAAATGCACAGATGTGTGGTTTACAATAATATCCCAGTTATTCTTACAAATAGTTACAGTGGGCTCAGGCAACAGACTAAATACTTTCTACGCATTATCCCATTTGATGCTCATAAGAGTTCATCTTACAGATGAGAAAACTGACCCTTAAAGTGATTGAATAAACTGCCCCCCAAATAATTCCTAGTTAAATAGTAAGAAGGATTTGAATTCAGGACTGCACAGCCCTTGCTCTTGACCTTTCCAGACAAAAACGGACTAGGAAAAGAGGCCTGGTGATTTATTTCTGAAAAAGTCAATGAAAACTCTACACGTACAGGAAGTATGGAGTAGAAAGAGGAGGGAAGGCAAATAGGGGAGTTACTACAGAAATATAAAGAAAACTAGTTAATAATTAGATTAATCCAGTATGCTGACAAATTAGATTGCCTTGTGGGAAAAACAAACTCTGTGTCTCTGTGTTTCTTTGTATCTCAGATTCATCATCTGTAAGGTCCCCTTTATAAAGGTCTAAAGTCCCTTGACTCTGCCCATTTATTTTGAAGCCCATTCCCTGATCTAAAGAGTATGCACCTACTGCAAATAGAGAGCCTGAAACTTAAAAGAAGGCAGAAAAAAAGAAGACAAAGAGAGTGATTATACTACTGACAAAAAATAAAGAATAGTAGTAGGAAAATCTCCATACAGAGAGCTTTTTCTAACCCTGGGAAGTGGCAGTGATATTTCATTATGAAGTGCAATGTAGCAAGAATAGGCCACCAAGTCGAATTATGTTTTCAATATCTTACCTCATGTGGGCACATAAGCAATGGTACACATTAGATGCATGATTATTTTTCTTTGGATTAAGGCATGTCATTGATGCATTAAATTTCTCTTGGTGTACAGTATCCAACTTAGGCTTCTTGAAATACTACGATTTCCTAATCCTAAATTCAACATGGCTGAAAAGGTTGTTTCTTCATACCTTCTATCATTTCTTCTTTTTTAAAAAAAAAAACTTTATTGTGCTTTAAGTGAAAGTTTACAAATCAAGTCAGTCTCTCACACAAAAACATATATACATTGCTACACGCTCCCAATTGCTCTCCACCTAATGGGACAGACCTCTCCCTCCCTCCACTCTCTCTTTTCGTGTCCATTTTGCCAGCTTCTAAGTCCTACCCTCTCATCTCCCCTCCAGGGAGGAGATGCTAACATAGTCTCAAGTGTCCACCTGATCCAAGAAGCTCACTCCTCACCAGCATCCATCTCCAACCCATTGTCCAGTCCAATCCATGTCTGAAGAGTTGGCTTTGGAAATGGTTCCTGTCCTGGGCCAACAGAAGGTCTGGGGGCCATGACCACCTGGTCCTTCTAGTCTCAGTCAGACCATTAAGTCTGGTCTTTTTATGAGAATTTGAGGTCGCAATCCACTGCTTTCCTGCTCCCTCAGGAGTTCTCTGCTGTGTTCCCTGTCAGGGCAGTCATCAGTTGTAGCTGGGCACCATCTAGTTCTTCTGGTCTCAGGCTGATGTAGTCTCTGGTTTATGTGGCCCTTCTGTCTCTTGGTCTCATAATCACCTTGTGTCCTTGGTGTTCTTCATTCTCCTTTGATCCAGGTGGGTTGAGACCAATTGATGCATCTTAGGTGGCCGCTTGCTAGCGTTTAAGACCCCAGATGCCTCTCTCCAATGTGGGATGTAGAATGTTTTCTTAATAGATTTTATCATGCCAGTTGACTTAGATGTCCCCTGAAACCATGGTCCCCAAACCCCCGCCCCTGCTACGCTGGCCTTCGAAGCATTCAGTTTATTCAGGAAACTTTTTTGCTTTTGGTTTAGTCCAGTTGTGCTGACCTCCCCTGTATTGCGTGTTATCCTTCCCTTCACTTAAAGTAGTTCTTGTCTACTATCTAATTAGTGAATACCCCCTCCCACCCTCCCTCCCTACTCTGTCTTGTAACCATCAAAGAATATTTTCTTCTCTGTTTAAACTATTTCTTGAGTTCTTATAATAGTGGTCTTATACAATATTTGTCCTTTTGCAACTGACTAATTTCACTCAGCATGATGCCTTCCAGATTCCTCCATGTTATGAAATGTTTCACAGATTCATCACTGTTCTTTATTGATTCCATTGTGTGAATATACCATAATTTATTTATTCATTCATCTGTTGATGGGCACCTTGGTTGCTTCCAACTTTTTGCTGTTGTAAATAGTGCTGCAATGAACATGGGTGTGGCTCTTATTTCTCCAGGATATATTCCAAGGAGTAGGATCACTGGATCATATGGTAGTTCTCTTTCTAGCTTTTTAAGGAAGCGCCAAATTGATTTCCAAAGTTATTGTACCATTTTACATTCCCACCAGCAGTGTGTAAGTGTGTTCCAATCTCTCCACAGCCTCTCCAACATTTATTGTTTTGTGTTTTTTCGATTAATGCCAGCCTTTTTGGAGTGAGATGTAATCTCATTGTAATTTTGATCTGCATTTCTCTAATGGCTAATGATCGTGAGCATTTCCTCACATGTCTCTTAGCTACCTAAATGTCTTCTTTAGTGAAGTGTCTGTTCATATCTTTTACCCATTTTTTAATTGGGTTATTTGTCTTTTTGCAGTTGAGTTTTTGCAGTATCATGTAGATTTTAGAGATGAGGTGCTGATTGGAAATGTCATAGCTAAAACCTTTTTCTCAGTCTGTAGGCAATCTTTTTACTCTTTTGGTGAAGTCTTTGGATGAGCAGAGGTGTTTGATTTTTAGGACTCTAGTTTTTCTTCTGCATTGTTAGTAATGTTTTGTATATTGTTTATGCCATGTATTTGGGCTCCTAATATTGTCCCTATTTTTTCTTCCACTCTCTTTATCGTTTTAGATTTTATATTCAGGTCTTTGATCCATTTTGAGCTCGTTTTTGTGCATGGAGTGAGGTATGGGTCTTGTTTCATTTTTTTGCAGATTGATACCCAGTTATGCCAGCACTATTTGTTAAAGAGACTGTCTTTTCCCCATTTAACTGTTTTGGGGCCTTTGTCAAGTATCAACTGCTCATATGTGGATGGATTTATGTCTGGATTCTCAATTCTGTTCCATTGGTCTATGTACCTCTTGTTGTACCAGTACCAGGCTGTTTTGAGTACTGTGGCGGTATAATAGGTTCTAAAATCAGGTAGAGTAAGGCCTCCCACTTTGTTCTTTTTCAGTAATGCTTATCCAGGGCCCCTTTCTCTTCCATATAAAGTTTGTGACTTTTTTCTCCATCTGATTAAAGAATGTCGTTGGGATTTGGATTGGAATTGCATTAAATGTATAGATCGCTTTTGGTAGAATAGCTATTTTTATAATGTTAAGTCTTCCTATCCACAAGCAAGGTATGTTTTTCCACTTATGTAGGTCTCTTTTGGTTTCTTGCAGAAGTGTTTTGTAGTTTTCTATGTATAGGTCTTTTACATCTATGGTAAGATTTATTCCTAAGTATTTTATCTTCTTGGGGGCTACTGTAAATGGTATTGATTTGGTGATTTCCTCTTCAATGTTCTTTTCGTTGGTGTAGAGGAATCCAACTGATATTTGTATGTTTGTCTTCTATCCCGATACTCTGCTGAACTCTTCTATTAGTTTCAGTAGTTTTCTGGAGGATTCCTTAGGGTTTTTTGTGTATAAGATCCTGTCATCTGCAAATAGAGATAATTTTACTTCTTCCTTGCCAATTTGGATGCCCATTATTCCTTTATCTAGCCTAATTGCTCTGGCTAGGACTTCCAGCACAATGTTGAATAAGAGCGGTGATAAAGGGCATCCTTGTTGGGTTCCCAACCTCAGGGGAAATGCTTTCAGGCTCTCTCCATTTAGGAAGATGTTGGCTGTTGGCTTTGTATAAATGCCCTTTATTGTGTTGAGAAATTTTCCTTCAATTCCTATTTTGCTGAGAGTTTTTATCATGAATGGGTGTTGGACTTTGTCAAATGTCTTTTCTGCATCTATTGATAAAATCATGTGATTCTTGTCTTTTGTTTTATTTATGGGAAGGATTACATTAATTGTTTTTCTAATGTTGAACCATCCCTGCAACCTGGTATGAATCCCACTTGATCATGGAGAATTATTTTTTTGATATGTTGTTGAATTCTGTTGAGAATTTTTGAATCTAAGTTCATGAGGGATATAGGTCTATAATTTTCTTTTTTGTGTGGTGTCTTTACCTTGTTTTGGTATCAGGGATATGATGGCTTCATAGAATGAGTTTGGGAGTATTCTGCCCTTTTCTATGCTCTCAAATACCTTTAGTAGTAGTGGTGTTAACTTTTCTCTGTAAGTTTGGTAGAACCCTGCAACGAAGCCATCCAGACCAGGGCTTTTGTTTGTTGGGAGTTTTTTGATTACCTTTTCAATCTCTTCTTTTGTTATGGGTCTATTTAGTTGTTCCACTTCTGTTTGTGTTAGTTTAGGTAGGTACTGTGTTTCTAGGAATTCATCCATTTCTTCTAGGTTTTCAAATTTGTTGAGTACAATTTTTCATAGTAATCTGATATGATTCTTTTAATTTCAGTTGGGTCTGTTGTAATATTGCCCATCTCATTTCTTATTTGGGTTATTTCCTTTCTCTCCTGTTTTTCTTTTGTCAGTTTGGCCAATGGTTTATCAATTTTATTGATTTTTTCAAAGAACCAGTTTTGGTCTTGTTAATTCTTTCAATTCTTTTTCTATTTTCTGTTTCATTTAGTTCAGCTCTAATTTTTATTATTTGTTTTCTTCTGGTGCCTGAGGGTTTCTTTTCTTCCTCTCTTTTTATTTGTTCAAGTTGTAGGGGAAATTCTTTGATTTTGGCTGTATCTTCTTTTTGTATGGGTGCATTGTTTGATATAAATTGACCTCTGAGCACTGCTTTCGCTGTGTCCCAAAGATTCTGATAGAAAAAGTTTTCATTCTCATTGGATTTTATGAATTTCCTTATTCCATCCTTAATGTCTGCTATACCCCAGTCTTTTATGAGCAGGACATTGTTCAGTTTCCAAGTGTTTGATTTCTTTTACCTGCTTTTCCTGTTGTTGATTTCCACTTTTATGGCCTTATGGTCAGAGAAGATGCTTTGTAACATTTCAATGTTTTGGATTCTGCTAAGGCTTGCTTTATGACCTAATATATGGTCTATTGTAGAGAATGTTCCATGTGCACTAGAAAAGAAAGCATACTTGGTTGCTGTTCTGTGGAGGGTTCTGTATATGTCTGTAAGGTCAAGTTGGCTGATTGTAACATTTAGATCTTCCGTGTCTTTATTGAGCTTCATTCTGGATGTCCTGTCCTTCACCGAAAGTAGCGTGTTGAAGTCTCCTACTATTATTGTGGAGCTGTCTATGTCACTTTTCAATGCTGATAGAGTTTATGTATCTTGTAGCCCTGTCATCGGGTGCATAAATATTTGATATGGTTATATCTTCTTTGTATATTTTCCCTTTAATCATTATATAGTGTCCTTCCTTATCCTTTCTGATGGATCTGACTTTAAAGTCTATTTTGTCAGAAATTAATATTGCCACTCCTCTTCTTTTTCGATTGTTGTTTGCTTGATATATTCTTTTCCATCCTTTGAGTTTTAGTTTGTTTTTGTCCCTAAACCTAAGGTGTGTGAATTGTAGGCAGCATATACAGGGATTGTGTTTTTAAATTCATTCCACCACTCTCTGTCTCTTTATTGGTGCATTTCGTCCATTTACATTCAGCATAATTATGAATAGGTATGAAATTAGTGCTATCATTTTGATGTCTTTTTGTGTGTGTTGTTGACAGTTTCTTTTCCCACTTAATTTTATGTGCTGAGTAGATTATATATTGTCCTTTCCTCATATTCATTGTTGATTTTGTTTCTGCTGAGTCTCTATTTTTTTGTTTTATTTTCTTTTGCTGAGTAGGATAGTTTGTCTCCTTTGCGATTACCTTATTATTTACCCCTATATTTCTAAATTGAAACCTAACTTTTATTTCTTTGTATCACCTTGTCTTCCTATAGTCCCTCTTTATTGTTTTAATGTTGTCTTGTTTTATATAATAACATCGCTGTTACCCTGTTTTGAGGTTTTTTTTTTTAATCTTTTTTTTTTTTTTATTTCCCTGTCTGCGTTGATTTCTGATTGCTCTGCCCAGTGGTCTAGTCTTGGGTAGATAACCTGATCTTATTGATTTTCTAACCAAAGAATTTCCTTTAGTATTTCTTGTAGCTTTGGTTTGGTTTTTACCAGTTCCGTAAGCTTCCGTTTATCTGGAAATGTCCCAATTTCACCTTCATATTTAAGAGACAGTTTTGCTGGATATATGATTCTTGGCAGGCAATTTTTTCCTTCAATTTTTTAAATATGTCATCCCATTGCCTTCTTGCCTGCATGGTTTCTGCCAAGTATTCCAAGCTTATTCTTATTGATTCTCCTTTGTAGGTGACTTTTCGTTTTCCCTAGCTGCTCTTAAAATTCTCACTTTGTCTTTGGTTTTGGTAAGTTTGACTATAATATGTCTTGATGACTTCCTTTTAACATCTACCTTATGTGGAGTTCGATGAGCATCTTGGATAGATATCTTCTCATCTTTCACAATATCAGGGAAGTTTTCTGCCAACAAATCTTCAACAATTCTCTCTGTATTTTCTGTTATCCCTCCCTGTTCTGGTACCCCAGTCACTCATAGGTTATTTCTCTTGGTAGAGTTCCACATGATTCTTAAGGTTTCTTCATTTTTTTAAAGATTCTTTTATCTAATTTTTGTTTAAATATGTTAGTTCCAAGTGCTTTATCTTCAAGTTCAGAAATTCTGCCTTCCACTTGCTCAATTCTGCTCCTCTGACTTTCTATTGAGTTGTCTACTTCTGTAATTTTATTGCTAATCTTCTGAATTTCTGATTGCTGTCTATGGATTTTTCTAGCTTATTAAGTTTTTTGTTATGTTCCTGAATTATCTTTCTCATTTCTTCAATTGCTTTATCTGTGTGTTTCTTGGCTTGTTCTGTGTATTGCCTGATTTCCTTCCTGATGTCTTAAAGGGTTCTTTATATTAATCTTTTGTATTCTGCCTCTGGTAATTCCAGGAATGCACTTTCTTCTAGAAGATCCCTGGTTTCTTTGTTTTGAGAGTTGGTTGAGGTGATCATGGTCTGTTTCTTTACGTGACTTGATACTGTTTTCTCTGATAAGTTAAGTTATTGTATTAGTTTATGCTTGCTTACTATGTTGTAGCTTCTTGCTTTGTTTTGTTTCAGTATGCCCAAACAGGTTTCTTGAGTGAGCTAGCTTGATTATTTTTGCCTTTGGAGCTCTGACGTCCTGTCCCCAGATGGGTAGAGCTGTTGTCAGGTGTATCAGTCTAGGAGTCCATCCATTTTCTTGTATGAATTCAGGTCAGGTGTCCAGGTAGCTGATCAAGTATGTGGTACAGGCTGCCCTACAGTCTTAGAGGAGCAGTGGTGATTGGTGTATGTACTGGTATGTGATTGCAGTGGGGGGTCACGCTCTGAACAAGGCAGGGGGCTGAGAACCAACCCCCGAGTGTCTCTGAGGACAGCACATCCTTGTTTCCTAGAGCGAGCAGGTGGGTGGGTTCTGCGGACGGACTATGTGCACCCAATGTTTTGTTTGTAAGGACTGGGAGTTACTAGTTATCCTTGGACTCCTGTCACAGGTGGCTGGGTGACCTGAGTGGAACTACCAGTCCTTAGGCTCCTGAAGTGGGTAGGTGAGTACCTGTTTAATAGGCAATGCAATGTCAAATGTCAAACGTCAAACACCCACCCCTCCACCGCACAGCTGAAATGGTTGGGTTCTGCCAACAAGGGCCTGTTCTCCTGAAATAGGCCCGTACAGGTCTTTGCAGAGGGGAAAGGTTCTCAAAGTCCAGGGACCATTTATGCCTGGGCAGGAGCCGCTTCTGTCCTGAGCTCCCCAGTTTAGTGGAGCTGGCAAATTATCTTTTCCCCCAATTGTAAATTTTTTCCTTCTCCAAGGCCGGGAGGATGGCTGTAGGTGCTCAACAGTGCTTGTCTCAGGCCCAGGGAATTCAGCCGCTGAAGCTGGTTTGGAGGTGGGGGAGTGTGGTAAAATATATGCAAGTACTTAGCTTTTTCCGGGAGCACCGTTCTTCTCTGGTTCTGGAGGTGTGAGTAAGCTGTGTGGCTGGCTGCTTCTCCCTGAGGAAACTGCTGCCAAATGCTCCCCACGATTGAGGTCCGGTAACTTCTCTCCTGTTCTAAACCATCTCTTCCTTCCTCTGCCCTCAGATCATTTTCTAAGCTTGCCTTTGAAGCTCAGTGCTCCTAGCTTGTCATAAATATACTTGTTTCACTTGTTTTTTCGGGTCTTTGTCATAAAGAGGGATTGCCGGAAGCGTACTTATTCTGCCATCTTGGCTCCTCCTCTCTGTCATTTCTTCTTAATCTTGAATTATTAACCGTTTTCATTTATTCCTAGGAAGTTATTATTTTGCCATCTACTTAATCAAGGGACGATTTGAATGAAAGAAAAAATGTTAGAATTTGTATTTTGTTTCTTGAGCAATGCTGTTCAAATATAATGACAAAGGGTAGTCACTGGAAAAGCACCATGGACATCACCAGGGGAACTTGTTTGAAATGCAAATTCTTGGGCCCAATCCCAGACCTACTAAATCATAATTTGAATTTTCACACAATCTCCAGTTGATTAATTTGTACATTAAATTTTGAAAATCACTTCTCTGAAAGGCAGAAATGAGAGTTGATGAGTGTAATATCTGACTAATTAATCCAGGATGCTCCCAGACTAATTTGTGGTAAAAATAAACTTGGAAACCTGCAATATCCCTTTCGCTGACTAAAGTAATCATATAATTGTCCTGACTCCATTTATTCACTATTACTCAGCACCTACTCTGTACCCAGCACTGTGCTTGTTGCTAGGGACATGGCACCCAGAAGACAGAGCCTTTCCTTTAAAGAGCAGAATAAAAGAAAAAGGAAAAGAAACAGAAAATGACAATACATTGAGATAAGATTATGGTAGAGGAAATGGGTGGTATCATGGGATCACAAAATTAGGGGTGCCTATTTTTTTTCTAGATTTAGGGAGCAGTGGTGGTGCCGTGTTAGAATTCTCACCTTCCATGTGGGAGACCTGGGTTTGATTCCCAGCCGAGGCACCTCATGTGCAGCCTCCACACATGTATCAGTGGAGGCTTGTGTGTTGCTATGATGCTGAACAGGTTTCAGTGGACCTTCCAGACTAAGACAGATTAGGAAGAAGTTCTTGACAATCTACATCCAAAAAAATCATCTAATGAAAACCCTGTGGCTCACAATGGTCTGATTTCTTTGTGCATGAGATTGCCATGAGTTGGGGGTGAACTTGATGGCAGCTAGCAACAAGAAATCTGGATTCGGTGAGGGGTGGGGAGATTTAGAAAAATTTCAGAGAGGGGCAGTAGTTAGCCAAGGAAAAGTGGAGGTGATATGGGCAGCAGGGTGAGCAGGGGGCGTATTCAAGGCAAAGTGAAAACCCCAGAGGTAGATCACAAAATGTGTTTTTGATAACTTCAAATAGTTCCATAGGGGAGAAGCTTGCAGAGATAAGAGTGGAGTGGAATTGCTAAGAGAAGAGCTTGGAGATAAATAAGCAGGGATTAAGCAGAAGGCCTTGTGTCCTTTTCTTGGACTTTTTCTTCAAGGGCAGGGGAAAACCATCAAAAACCTCTGGTGGACAGTGATTATTGAATGTCTGTTACTGCTAGGCCTGGTGCTTGGGGTGTAGATGCTGGATCGGATTTGTGTTTCAGAAAAATCACTCTGACTCTTGCTAATATGAAAATAACAATGATTGGGAGTCCCTGGATGGTGCAAACAGTAAATGTGCTTGGCTGCTAACTGAAAGTTTGAGTCCACCTGGAGGTGCCTCAAAAGAAAGCCCTGGCAATCTACCTCCAAAAAATCAGCTACTGAAAATTCTATGAAGCACAGTTCTACTCTGACACACATGGAGTCCCCATGAGTTGGAACTGACTCGACAGCAACTAATTCAATTATTGAAGGCTATGTGCTGGTATTAAGGGCTTTACGTGTTGGAACTCTTTTACAATAACAATATTTATTAAGCACTTGCCCTGGACTATATGTTTTACTTGCAACATCTCATTTAAATTCACCATAACCCCATGAGGTAGGTACTAGCATTATTCCCACTTTACAGACTATGATGTTAGAGAAGGTAGGAACTTGCACATCCTTACACAGCTAAGAACCAAAACAGACTCACACGAGGCCAAGAGCTTCTAACGTTGTAAGGCAATGGCTTTTTAAGTACAGTTCCAAGCCAGCAGTGCCAGCATCACCTGGGAACTTAATAGAAAGGGAACTTTCTAGAAATGCATATTCTCAGGCCCCATCCCAGATGTACTGATTCAGAAAGTCTGGGTGTGAGGCCCAGCATCTGTATTTTAACAAGCCCTCCAGATGATTCTGATGCATGCTAAAGTCGAGAACTACTGTTGTAAGATTTTATATTAAACTGTTTCTCAATTTTCATTCAATAAACCTTTATTTATTATGTATCTAGTTAAGTGCTATACATTGTTCTAGGCGTTGCTGATGATACTTGTGCATCGCTTATGTTGTTGTTGTTATGTGCCATCCAGTTGGCTCCGACTCATAGTGACCCTATGTATCACAGAATGAAACACTGCCTGGTCCTGTGCCATGCTCACAATCCTTGTTACGCTTGAGCCCATTGTTTGAGCCGCTGTGTCAATCCATCTTGTTGAGGGTCTTCCTCTTTCCACTGAGCCTGTACTTTACCAAGCATGATGTCCTTCTCCAGGCACTGATCCCTCCTGAAAACATGTCCAAAGTATGTAAGACTCAGTCTTGCCATCCTTGCTTCTAAGGAGCATTCTTGTTGTTCTTCTTCCAAGACAGATTTGTTCATTTTTTTGGCAGTCCATGGTATACTCAATATTCTTCGCCAACACCACAGTTCAAAGGTGTCAATTCTTCTTCCATTTCCCTTATTCACAGTCTGGCTTTCTTATGCTTATGATGCAGTTGAAAATACCATGGCTTGGGTAAAGCACACCTTAGTCTTCAAGGTGACGTTTTTGCTTCCCAACACTTTAAAGTGGCCTCTTGCAGCCGATTTGCCCAATGCAATGCCTTTTTTGATGTCTCGACTGCTGCCCAAGTGAAATGAAATCCTTGACAACTTCAATCTTTTTTTCATTTATCATGATGTTGTTTATTGGTCCAGTTGTGAGGATTTTTGTTTTCTTTATATTGAGGTGTAATCCATACTGAAGGCTGTGGTCTTTAATCTTTGTCAGTAACTGCCTCAAGTCCTCTTCACTTTCAGCAAGAAAGGTTGTGTCATCTGGACATCGCAGACTGTTAATAAGTCTTCCTCCAATCCTGATGCCCTGTTCTTCTTCATACAGTCCAGCTTCTCAGGTTATTTTCTGAGCATACAGGTTGAATAAGTATGGTGAATGGATAACACCCTGGTGTGCACCTTTCCTGACTCTAAACCACGCAGTATTCCCTTGTTCTCTCCAAACAACTGCCTCTTGATCTATGAACAGTTTCCTCATGAGCACAATTAATTTTTTTGGAATTCCCATGCTTCACAATGTTATACATAATTTGTTATGATCCACAGAATTGAATGAATGCCTTTGCATAGTCACTAAAACACAGATAAACATCCTTCTGGTATTCTCTACTTTTAGCCAGGACCCATCTGACATCAGCAGTGCTAACCCTGGTTCCACATCCACTTCTGAATCTGGCTTGAATTTCTAGCAGTTCCCTGTTGATAAACTGCTGCAGCCGTTTTTGATTGCTCTTCAGCAAAATTTTGCTTATGTATGGTACTAATGATATTGTTCAATAATTTCTGTATTTGGTTGGATTACCTTTCTTGGGAATAGGCATAAATATGCATCTCTTCCAGTTGGTTGGCCAGGTAGCTGTCTTCCAGCGCTGCCTCCATTTGTTGAAACATGTCAGTTGGTATTCCATCAATTCTTGGAGCCTTGTTTTTTGTAAATACTTTCAGTACAGCTTGAACTTAGTCCTTCAGTACCATTGGCTCCTGATCATATGCTATCTCTAGAAATGGTTGAACACTGACCAATACTTTTTGGTATAATGATTCTGTGTATTCCTTCCATCTTCTTTTGATGCTTCCTGTGTCGTTAATATTTTCCCCATAGAATCCTTCACTGTTGCAACCCGAGGCTTGAATTTTTTCTTCAGTTCTTTCAGCTTGAGAAATGCCAAGTGTGTTCTTCCCTTTTGGTTTTCTATCTCCAGCTCTTTACACATGTCATTATAATACTTTACTTTGTCCTCTTGAGCTGCCCTTTGAATTCTTCTGTTCAGTTCTTTTACTTCATCAATTCTTCCTTTTGCTTTAGCTTCTCGACATTCAAGAGCAAGATTCAGAGTCTCTTCTGACATCCATTTTGGTCTTTTCTTTGTTTCCGGTCTTTTTAATAACCTCTTGCTTTCTTCTTGTATGATGTCTTTGATGTCATTCCACAACTCGTCTGGTCTTTGGTCATTAGTGTTCAATGCTTCAAATCTATTCTTGAGATGGTCTCTAAATTCACGTGAGATATACTCAAGATTGTACTTTGACTCCTGTTGACTTGTTCTAATTTTCTTCAGTTTCAGCTTTTGAGATTATTTGTAGCAGATTTATTTATGTTGGGTTCTCTCTGGCTACATGTTGGGTGAATGATTTCTCTAATGACATGGATAAGAGCTGTGCCGTAGATTTGGGTAAGAGATGAAGGGGAATTCTAGAAATGGATGAAGCTCCTCTCATGGTCTGCTTTGGTCTGAAGCTACTTAGGCCTCACTAGCTTAGGAAAAATGTGTACTTCATGTCATCCAGCCTAATTTATAAGCTTATCTGAGTTATAGTTGGGGCCAGGTAAAGAACATGCCCGGCTAAAAAGGAAGTGCAACATTGCTTCACATTTGCCTGCATTGTGCCTAATCTTATTCAGGGACGTCATGGCAAAGGGTAGTTGCCTGTTGATATGACTTAGGTATCCCTGAGTACTTGGCCATAATACCATTGACGTACCAATATCACATATCCTTCTAACAAACCTAATAATAGGACAGATAATATTGCTCTTTTTGCCTTGGCTATCAGGAAGCATAAAATTTAGTTACCATTTTAATGAAGTTTCTTGGTAGATTATCTCCCAGGTTTTTTTAATCTCATTTACTTGTTGATTAGAGAAATAATAATTAAGCATCTGTTATATTTTGAATACTTTTTGGTCCTGGGAATACTGTGATGAACAAGCCATGGTCTCTTTCCCTAAGGAGATTCAAATAGGAAGGGGTAGGGGAGACAAACAATTGTTCAAGCTTGATGAATATTGTGAAGGGTAAAATATGGAGAATTGAGAAAATTTAGCAAAGGGACTTAATTACTAATTGTCATTTTATATATTTTTTATTGACGTAAAATTTAAGTACAACAAAATGCACAGATTCTAAATGTACGATTCAATGAATTTTGACAAATGTATACGACTGTGTAATTGGCACTCTGTCTTAGTTATCTAATGCTGCTTTAACATAAATACCACAAGTGGGTGGCTTTAGCAAACCGAAAGTAATTTTCTCACAGTTTAGGAGGTTAGAAGCCCTAATCCAGGGTGCCAGCTCTAGGGGAAAGCTCTGTCTGTCTTCTGTAAGGAAAAATCCTCACGTCAGCGTCTCTAGCATTCTTCTTGGCGTTCCTTGGAGACCTCCTCAGGCATCTTTGTTTCTCCTGTTTCTGCTTCCTTGCTTCTGTGCCTAATCTCCTTTTATATCTCAAAAGTAATTGGCTCATGACACACCCTACAGTGGTATAGCCTCATTAACATAACAAAGAAAACCCTATTCGCAGATGAAATTACATACACATGTATAACCATTGCTATTGAGTTGATTCTGACTCATAACGACCTTATAGGACAGAGCAGAACTGCTGTATAGGGTTTCCAAGGCCTCATCTTTCTCCAGTGGAGCTGCTGGTAGGTTCCAACTACTAAACTTTTGGTTAGCAGCCAAAAGCTTAACCACTGCACCATGCATGTATAGGGATTAGGATCCCAACACATGTTTTAAGGGACACAGTTCAATCCATAACCTGCTCCTAGTAAGATATAGGACATTTCCATTACTCCAGATAATTTGCTTGTGCCCCTTCCAGTGAATCCTCATAGGCAAACACTGTTCTGGTTTTTTCGTGTGGTAGATTAACTTTGCCCATTCGTAAACTTCATATAAATGAACTCATACCATATATACTCTTTTTATCTAGCTTCTTTTGCTTAACATAAAGTTTTTGTTTCCTACATGTTACTGCATGTATTAGTAGTTCATTCTTTTTTATTGTGAGTAGAATTCCATTCTATAAATATGCCACAATTCTCATGTTCATGGGTAGTTTGTATAGTTACTAGGTTTTGGCATTTATGAATAACGCTGCTATAAATATTTTTGCACAAGTCTTGTGGGCATACATTTTCATTTTTCACAGGCAATAAGGTAATTAAGTTATTCTCTGTGGTAACAGAATTGCTAAGTCACAGAGTAGATATATGTTTAACCTTATATGAGAGTTCTAGTTGATCTGCGTCCTTGCCAACATTAGATGTTGTTGCGCTTAATAATGTTAGCTATTCTAGTGGCTGTGAAATTCTATCTTATTATGGTTTTAACATATTTTTCTGCTGATCAGTGATATGCTCATAGACTATTCATTTAACTTATTTTGTGAGTAAGGAGCCCTGGTGATGCAGTGGTTAAGGGCTTGGCTGCTAACTGAAAGATTGCCAGTTTAAACTCACCAGCGGCTCCATGGATCAAAAAATTTGGTGATCTGACAGCACGTAACAACAACAATTTGGAGTATCTGTTCAAGTCTCTTGCCTATTTAGAAAATTAGATTGTCTTTTTATCATTCATTTGTAGTGGTTTTTAGTATATTCTGAGTACAAGTCCTTTGTCATGTATATGTATTGCAAGTATTTTCTCCTAATCTGGGGCTTACCTGGTCATTTTTTAAGGTGTCTTTTGATGAGCAGATTTTAATTTTGATGAAATCTAATTTATTTATATTTTCTTGTATGGTTTTTGCTTTTTATGTGGTGTCTAAGAATTTTTTGCCTACTTCAGGATCACAAGATGGTCTATGTTGTCTCCTGTAAGCTTTATAGTTTCAGCTTTTACATTAGATTTATGGTTCAGCTCTTATTAATTTTTCCATATATTTATCCAGTTGTAACAGCGACATTTATTTAAAAAGACTTTCCCTTCCCCTATTGAGTTATTTTAGCATCTTTGTCCAAAATCTGTTGACCATAAGTGTGTGGTTCTATGTCTGCACTCTAACCTGTTCCATTAATCTGCCTCTCCTTCACCAATACCACACTGTCTTGATCACTGTACCTTTAGGGTAAGCCTTGAAATCAGGTAGGGTGAGTCACAAACATTGTTCTTCTTTTTTTAATTCACTCAGGTCTTCTTTAGTATCTCTGTGTTAGTCAAGGTTCTTCAGAGGAGCAAATCCAGTGAAGCACGTATAAAAATGGAGACAGAGATTTACTTCACGGAAATGGCTCGTGCAGTTGTGGAGGCTGGCAAGTCCCAAATCTGTGAGCCTGGCGACAGGCTGAAGACCTCTGCTGGCTCCTGTGGCTGCAGGGGCTGACAAAGCCCAAATCTGCAGATCAGGCTGCAGGCTGGTGGCCTCTGCTGGGAGACCACTGCTGGCTCACGGGGCTGTGGGGGCTGATAAATCCTAAATCTGCAGACCAGGCTGCAGGCTGGTGGCCTCTGCTAGGAGACCACTGCTGGCTCGTGGGGCTGTGGGGGCTGATAAATCCAAAATCTGCAGACCAGGCAGCAGGCTGAATACTTCTGCAGGCTTCCATCCCAAGAACCAGAGGTCAGGCAATGAGAGAGAGAGGGCTTTGCCCCAACATCCATTGATGTACTGGAGGCAGGCCACACCCCCAAGGAAACTCCCTCCTTCAACTCATTGGCTGCTCACATCAGATCACAAAATGGAAGGCGATTGCACAGTTTCTACCAAATCACGGAGAATCATGGCCTAGCCAAGTTGACACATAACAGTAACCATCGGTATCTCTCAGCCACATCTTGCAGTTTTTTATGTATAAGACTCGCATGACTTTTGTTAAATTTATTCCTATTTTATATCTGCATGTATGTATATATAGATATATAACTACTATAAATGGTATTTTTAAGACTCTATTTTCCAAATGTTTGTTGCCAGAATATAGAAATACAGTTGATTTTGTGTATTGACCTGGTGTCCCGTGACTTTGTTAAGTGCACTTATTGGTTCTACCAGTTGTTTCATAGATTCTTTACAATTTTTTATGTATATAATCTTGTTGACTGTAAATAAAGACAGCTTTACTTTCCAAGCATTATGCCTTTTTTTTCTTCTTCTTGCTTTAATGCATGGCTGAGACCCCAAGGGCAATGTTTGAAAGTGGTGAGAACAAACAGACTTGTTTTACTCTGGATTGTAGGATGAAAGTGTTCAGCATTTAACCAGGAAGGAAAACATTAGTTGCAGGTTTTTTGATGCTGCTTTTTATCAGATTTGGGAAGCTCTTTTCTGCTCCTGGTTTCAAAATTTTTATCATGCATGCGCATCGAATTTTGTCAAATGCCTCAAATGTGTTTGTAATCCTGATTTTTCTCCTTTATTCTCTTAATATAGTGACTTACATGGACTAATTTTCAAATATTAAATCTGTCTTGCATTTCAGAAACAAATCTCATTTGGTTATACTATATTATCCTTTTTATATGTTGTGAGATTTGACTTGATAACATTTTGTTAAAGATTTTTGCGTCTATCTACCTGAGGGATATTATTGTGCTATTTTCTTTTCTTTGAATGACCTTGTGAGGTTTTGGTACCAGGGTTCTGCTGGCTGTACAAAAGTTGGCCAGTGTTGGGAAGTGTGCTTTCCTCCTCTGTTTTCTGAAAGAGTTGTGTCATATTGACATTACTTCTTTCTTGTACAGCCTAGTCCTCAACCAGCAACCCAAGGACACCCACCCAAACTTTTTTCCCTTCTCTTCCATCTCCAATTTTTTCCTTTCTGATACCCTGCCCTGCAAATTTTAGTTACATCTTCAGCCCTAAAATCTCACCTCTGTCTCCTTAGCATAACAATACATTGCTCTCAGCTTATATTTCATCTTCCTGCAACATGGTCAGGAAAATGCTGCTAGGTGGAGAGTCAAGGTGAATATGGGACAAAAAGCTCATGTGTTTCCTTTCCCCCAAGGATTACAGTCCTGCATTACCTGTTGAAAATGACTAAAAGCTGTTGCCTCATATGTTTTGTCCAGTTTAATACCTATTTACTGTGGGAGGATAAGTCCAATACCAGTTACTGCAAGATGGCTTAGGGTAGACTCTGGAATAAATCTATCTATCTAGATATAGAGATAGAAATACAACATATCACTAGATATAGAGATAGAATTACAACATATCACTTAAAATACTTTTGAATAGCACAGTGTCTCAAACAATACTAACATTTAATCATGCCATATAACAGCAGACACTCAATGATATTATGAAGGACCTATATACTTTTGCAGAAACTCTTGTTGCCTAGTGGTTAAGTGCTATGGCTGCTAACCAAAAGATTGGCAGTTTGAATCCACCAGGTCCTGTTGGAAACTCTGTGGGGCAGTTCTACTCTGTCCTATAGGGTTGCTATGGGCTGGAATTGACTCCACGGCAACGAGTTTGTTTTTTTTTTGTTTTTTTATATACTTTTACTATCTTTTGCCTTTGCTATCCTCCTATGTATTATTCTTTTCAGTGATAGTTTTTTGTCTCATGGTTGCAAGATGGCTGTTACTGCTTCAGACATTACATCCTCACATAGCTGTGTTCAGGGCAGTAAGAAGGAATAGGCCTCTTTGCCATCTATAGTTTAATCAGGGATCAAAATACTTACAATACCCAAAGTCCTCCTAGTAGACTTCACTTTAAATTTCTCTGTTCAGAACTAGGGCACACCTAAATCAACACTAGCAAAAGGCAATGGATTTTCAATTTGGTTTAGGGAAATCATGATTCAACCCCTGAGGCAAGCTGGAAGGCCCACCTTCTCTGTGCATTTTGCTGCCTGGATAAAATCAAGATTTTATAAACTGATAAAGAAGAACAGATGGTTGTTGGGATTAGCAACCAATAGTGTCTGCCACAATAAGCCCTCTCAACTCAGTTTTAGACTTTTGAGAAACTTACATTACAAATAAGTTAATAAAATCACTTGTCATGTTCCACATCTTGCTTCACCTACCCAATCATAGAAGACAAACTTATCCTCCTACAATGCAGATCTGACCATGCTACAACTTTGTTCAAATATTTTGCTGGCTACCTGTCGTTAGAAAACAAACTCCATAACATGGCATTCCATGCCTTTCTGAATTTGGCTTCAAGCTGCCTTTGTAATATTACCTTTCAGTGCACCTCCTTTCGCCTTTGTTAGAAAAAACTTTGCCCTTCCTCTGACATGCTGTGTATTCGTGTGTCTGTTATTGCTGCAGTGCCTTTGCCCTTCTTATTTGCCCTTCAATCCACTCATCTTTCAAGGTCCAGCTCAAATACCAGCTCTTCCATGATGCCACCAACAATAGTTCCTGGTGGCAATTAATGTCTGTGATCTCTGTGCTCATACTCTACTTCCCATTCTCCCTCTGGGCTTTGTCCCCGCATGTTGTCTAGCACAGGGATGACAGACACACAGCACCTGTCTGAGTTTCCTAGTGCTGCTGTAGCACAGATACCACAAGTGTGTGGCTTTAAAGAACAGACATTTCTTTTCTCACAGTTCTGGAGGCTAAAAGTCCAAATCAGGGTCTTGGCCATATCGATTCCTTCCTTATTTGTAGCCCCGGGGATTCCCTGGTTCCTTGGTGTTTCTTGGCTTGTGGATAATCCTCACATGACCTCTGTCTTTCCCTGTGTGTGTATGTCTCTGTGTCTGTTCTGGTCTTTTTATAACTGAGAAGTGATTAGGTTTAGGACCCACCTACTCAATACTCCAGTATGACTCAGTAACGTAACAAAAGAAAAACCTGATTTCCAAACAGAAACACATTCATAGGTACAGAACCAGGAATTTAACACATATTTTGGGGAACACAATTCAATCCATAACAGCACTGAAGCCACGGATCCCCATTGTGAGCCCATGGCAGACATTATTAAACAAAACCCATTGCTGTCAAGTCAATTCTGACTCATAATGAACCTCTAGGACAGAGTAGAACTGTCCCATAGTGTTTCCTAGGCTGTAATCTTTATGGAAGAAGACTGCCACATTTTCCTGCCACAGAGTGGCTGGTGGGTTTGAACCACAGACCTTTCGGTTAGCAACTGAATACTTAACCACTCTACCACCAGGGTCCCTTATTAAACAATTACAGCATGATTTTCCACTGAGCCTAAATGCACTTTCAAATACCATCTCAGGACAGTGCTGCTCCTGACACTTATACCCAGTCAATTAAATGAAATCTGCATTCCATCTCTGGCTAAATTTATGAGTTTGTTCGTAAAAGAACATTAATGCTATGGTTGCTTGAAGTGAATTTCAGTGCATAGATTCCAAGCGTGGTTTCCACCATGGTCTAAATTTATGTGGCGAGGTAGAAAATTAGATGATAGCATTGCAGCATGTGAAGTCGCTGACCACACCAAAGAAATCTGTTAGTAAGAGCAATAATACCTTGCCAGAGGGAGGCCAGGCTGTCAGGCCAATTTTATTTTCTTCTCAAGTAACCAATCAGGAGACCTTGTTACTTTCTTAGTTTAGAATCCAAGAATGAAATAAAGGTCTATATCAACTGAGTGTGAGGCCATGCCCTGGGAATCCCATAAGCCGAGGAGAGGAGTGAGAGAACTTCCGAATGTCACATTGCATTTCATTATTGTGGGGCAAAATTTCATTAGACATTGCTGTAAGATTTTCCCCCAGGAACAGCAGGTGTCTTCAACAAATACGACTCTTTCAACCATACAGACATAATTCTGGCAAATATTCAGGAATCAGTTTGGGAAATGACAGTCAGCAGGAGTTTCTTTTTTTAAAAAATATTTTATTGTGCTTTAGATGAAGATTACAAAGCAAATAGTTTACCATTCAAGGATTTGTACACAGAATGTTCTAAGACATTGGTTTCAGTCCCGTCAATGTGTCAGCACTCTCCCCATTTCTGCCCTGGAGTCCCTGTTACCTTTCGTCAGATTTTCCTACCCCTTCCACCTTATCTTTCATTTTGGGCACATGTTACCCTTTTGGTCTCCTATAATTAACTGTTCTAAGGAGCTTGTTCCTCACAGGGGTTATTATTTATTTTGTAGCCTGTCTGTTGCTGAAAGGTGGTCTCTCCGAATGGCTTCAGTTCCATTTTAGCAGGTGTCTTAGGGCCACAGTCTCTGCAGTTCCTCCAGTCTCTATAAGACCAGTAAGTCTGGTTTTTCTTCTGGGTTTGATTTTTGGTCTACATTTTTCTCCTGCTCTGCCCGGGACCCTCTACTGTGATCCCAGTCACAGAAGTTGGTAGTGGTAGCTGGGCACCATCTAGTTCTTCTGGTCTCAGGGTCATGTCAGCTGTGGTCCATGTAGTAGCAGGAGTTTGTTTGAATATCAGGTCAGTTTTGAATGTTCATTTATTTCTTTGGAAGCATTGTAAGGCTATCCTGTCAATTACAATGGCCACTAGGTACATGTAGTTATTTAAATCCAAGTTAATTAAAATGAAATACAATAAAAAATTTAGTTCCTCAGTCACACTAGCCACATTTCAAGTGCTCAGTTAGCCACATATGACTAGTGGCTATTATGTGGGACAGAGCAGATAGAGAACATTTCCATCATTACAGAAAGTTCTAGTGGCCAACACTGTTTCAAGGCTTCTTGTAAAAGACTTGACTTCTTTGCCCTATAGTTTAGGGTTTTATAGAAGCTGTGGTTTGCAGGCACCAATTGTACTATTTGGTATTGTCTTTATTTATATCATGTAGCTATTTATGTTTTCTTCTCCCAAGTAAATTTTCCCCTCTGTGGCCTTTCTGTTTAATGTCTCATTCAAAAAAAAAATCAGCGAAATAGTCCCCATAGTTAGAAGCATTTGTGGTAAATGATATTCTGTCATTTATCTTCTGTTGTTTCTTATGGTGATTAGTATCTTCCCTGCTCCATATAAGCTCCTTTTCGCAACCCTTTGCATGCTAAGTCAGTTATGTTCTGCACAGTTGTTTGAATTTAAATGGCTCACAATTTTGCGTCATTAGGGAAGATGTAGAGAATTCAATCATTAAAGGAAGGCACTACTGGGAAATCAATGTGCCTTAAGGCCCCTAAATATTCTATGACATTTTTATTCTTGCTTCTTCTCCCATATTAAATAAAAACTATTGTATATAGAGAGGTGCATTAAAAATAGGTCAAACGATTCAATGTTCCTAAAGCTTCCACAGTAGTTTTAAATGAGGCTCTTTTGAAATGACTCAGTCTTGGTTATGGTGGCTCTTCAATATAACCTTCTTTCTTTGTTACAGCTCAAAGCCATATGTTTATTTCGTTTATTCCTATGGAGACAGGGTTAAATGTTTTTCAGAATTTAAAGAAAGGTGATACATGAACAAACAAAAAACAAAATCTGTTGTAGGATTACATGTGAGACAAAACAATCTTTATTTCTATCCATATAATTTCACAGATGATTTTTCCTTGTAATTTCCTACTAAGATACTGCTTTGAATAACGTCTGGACTTGGCTATTTAGTATTCACATATTCTCTTTATCCACGTGATGCTGAGGCTAAAAACGTGGTATATATTTGGAATAAAAGAACTAAAAATTTTCCTTTCTAGTTCCACTTTGTCAAGAGAATCCCTCTTCTGAATTTGAATCCCAGCTCCTCCACTCCTGGCTGTGTGGACCATGTAAGTTCCTGAACACTGCCCACTTCAGCTTCTCCACCATAAGGTGAGTTCCATTTGCACATCTCCTTCATTGGATTGTTGTGAGGATTCATTAAAAACATCCACTATTCCCTTAAAACAGCTCTATTTTCAAAAAATTTTATTGTGGTAAAATATATATGACACAAAACTTGGCACTCTAACCATTTTTTAAGAGTCCAGTTCAGTGACATTAATTACATTAACCATGCTGTGCCATCCCCATCACCATCCACTTTTAGAACTTTTTCACCACCTGAAACAGAAACTCAGTATTCATTAAGCAATAACCCCCCATTCCTCCCACCCCAGCCCCTAGTGACCACCAGTATACTTTTGTTTCTATGTGTTTGCCCATTCTAAATACTTCATAGAAGTGAGATCATACAACATTTTTGTGTCAGACTTCATTTCACAGTGTTTTCAAGGTTCATTTATGTCACAACATGTATCAGAACTTCATTTCTTTTTATAGCTGAATATTATCCCCTTGCCTAGAGATGTGGATTAATATAGCTCTGTGTTTGGAGGGGGGCTCTGCTGGTGCAGTAGTTAAGACCTATGGCTGCTAACCAAAAGGTTGGAGGTTCAAATCCACCAGCCGCTCCTTGGAAACCTTATGGGGCAGTTGTACTCTGTCCTGTAGGGTCGCTATGAGTCAGAATTGAACCGACTCCATGGCAATGGGTTTTTTGGCAATGGGTATATTTGCAGAGGAACCCTGTGGTCACAGTAACTAAGAGCTCGGTTGCTGACCAGAAGTTTGGCAGTTTGAATCCAACAGCCTCTTCTTGGAAACTCTATGGGGGAGCTTTACTCTGTCCTGTAGGGTCGCTGTGAGTCGGAATTGACTGGACAGCAGTGGGTTTAGTTTGTTTTTTTGGCATGTATAGTAATGACTGATAAGGAAGGACTTCCGCTGTCTTGCTGTTTGTTTTCTGTGTGTCTTATACCTGCTTTGTCCTCATTTCTCTCTACACTGCCATATTTTGTGTTGTTATTTTTTACAGTAAACCATTTTGATTCCCTTCTCGTTTCCTTTTGTGTGAATTTTTAAGATATTTTCATCGCGGTTACCACACTGATTACACTTGATATCCTAAATTTATAACAATCTAGTTTTAATTGATACCAATTTAACTTCAGTATAAGAAAAAAAATTTAACTTCAATACCATACATAAATTCTATTCCTGTACAGTTCCACTCCCCCTTTATGTTGTTGCCACAAGTTATATTTTTATACATTGTATGTCCAATAACATAAATTTATAGTTATTTTTAATGCATCTTCTTCTATATTATGTGGGACGTAACAAGTTTATTGGCCAAAAATACAATATAAGTGGCCTTTATAATTACCCATGGACTAGTTTCTTCTTGGAACCTTTGATTTCCTTCATTCTCTTTTGCTCCATATGAGTAGAGACCAATAGTTGTATCTTAGATCGCTTTCGCAAGCTTTTAAGACCCCAGATACTGCTCACCAAACTAGGATGTAGAACATTATCTTTGTGAACTATGTTATGCCAATTTACTACGTTGTCCCTCGAAAGTATGATTCCAAGCCTTCTGATCCAATAAACCAATTCTGTGAGTTGTTTGGTTATGTCTAGGAAGCCTCTGTAATGGTGTCTCCCATATGGTTTGTTATAAGTGTGGATATACATAACAACACACAAAGGTGTATATGCAGATGCCCACAGATACACCTATACAAGTGCATGCATTTACTCGCATCTGCCCTCCTGTATACGTATGTGCACCTGTATCTACCTACGTAACCACACACATATCGTTTGGTTATTTTTACTGTTTGTTGCAAAATTGTATATGTTACAGTTTTTACTAAAATTGGCCCTTTTTCTCTAAATGTACTTCTTAGTGTCTTTATTTACCTTGGTCAAGACTTCACCCATATTTGGGACTGTCTTTCCCATCACCAAAAGTAACAAGTGTCTACTATGTAGAAAGTGATTCCCCTTCCCTCTCCCTCCAGTCCTGGTGAGCAGCATCAACTTTGCTTTCTGTGTTTATATCTATTCTTGACTTTTTATAATAGTGGGAGCATAAAATATTTGTCTTTTTGTGACCAACTTATTTCACTCAGCATAATGTCCTCCAGATTCATCCAAATTATAAAAGGTTTGCAGACGCCTCTTGATTCTTCATAGTTGTGCAGTATTCCATTGTATGTATGTACCACAATATGTTTATCCGTTTCTCTGTTGATGGGCGCTTAGGTTGTTTCCATCTTTTTGCTATTGTGAATAACGCCGCGACGAACATGGATGTGCATATATCTATGCATGTCACTGCTTTTATATCTCTAGGATATATACTTAGGAGTGGGATTGTTAATTATAAGGTATTTCTATTTCTAGCTTTTTGAGGAAGCACCATGCTGTTTTCCATAGTGCTTTTACCATTTTAAAATACCACCAGCAGTGTATAAGAGTTCCAATCCCCCACAACCTCATCAGCATTTGTTGTTTTCTGTTTTTTTGATCACTGCCATTTTTGCAGGGGTGAGATGGTATCTCATTGTAGTTTTGATTGGCATCCCTCTAATGGCTAATGATCATGAACATCTTTTCATGTTGGCTGCCTAAACGTCCTCTTTGGTGAGGTATCTCTTCATGTTCTTTGCCCATTTTTTGAATGGATTGTTTGTCTTTTTTGTTGTTGAGTTGTTGACGTTTTCTATACATTTTAGAGATTAGACCCTTATCAGATATGTTGTTGCCAGAGATTTTTTTCTCAGTCAATATGCTCTCTCTTTACTCTCTTAGTAAAGTCTTTTGATGAGCATAAATATTTAATATTTATGTGGTCCCAGTTATCTAATTTATCTTCTGTCCCTCATGAACTTTTAGTTTTGTTTGATGGGCTATTTATGCCCAAAATTAGGTCCTCTAGTGTCTTAGCCTGGGTTCGCTGAAGAAGCAAAACCAGTAAAGCATATAAATATGTATGTGTGTGTGTGTGTGTGTGTGTGTGTGGAGAGAGAGATTTATATCAAGGAAATGGCTCTCACCATTGTAGAGGCTGGAATGTCCCAAGCCCGTGGATCAGGATAGAGGCTTCTCCTGATTCACGTAGCTGCAGGGGCCAGCAAACCCAAGATCGACAGGTTGGAGAGCAGGGCTCTTGTTCACGGGCTGTGAAGATTGATGAATCCCAAGATGAGCAAGTAAGCTGCTAGCTCAAGTCCCAAGAACCGGAGGTCAGAAGAACAGGAGGCAGCTGCAGGATCCAGAGCAGGTGATAGCCAGAATGAACACTTATGTTCAGATGCAGGCAACAAGCCCAAGGAAGCCCCCTTTCAACTGATTGACTACTCACAGCAGATCCCATAATGGGGGTGATCACATATAAACACTAAGAACCATGACCCAGCCAAGTCGACATTTAATCTTAACCATCACACCTAGTTTTGACCCTATGTTATCTTCCAGGAACTTTACAGTTTTAGCTTTAACATTTAGATCTTTTATCCATTTTGAGTTAGTTTTTGTGCATGGTGTGAGGTATGGATCCTGACTCATTTTTCTACATATGGATATCCAGTTTTGCCAGCACTATTTGTTAAAGAGATTGTTTCTTCCTCATTGAATGAACTTTGACCCTTTGCCGAAGATCAGCTGCGTGCAGATAGATGGATTTATTTCTGAGTTCTAAATTGTATTCCATTGGTCTATGTGTCTATCATTGAACCAGTACCAGGCTGTTCTGATTACCGTGGCTGTGTAGTAAGTTTTAAGAGCTGGAAGTGTAAAGACTCCTACTTTATTCTTCTTAATATTGCTTTAGCTATTTGGGGCCTCCTTTTTTTTTTTTTTCCTTTCCGTAGAGTGGTGATAAAGGGAATCCTTGTCACTTTCCCATTCTCAAGGGGAAGTTCTCAATCTTTCTCCATTGAGAATAATGCTGGCTGTTGGTTTTTCATATGTGCCCTTAATTATGTGGAGGAATTTCCCTTCTATTCCTATTTTGTTGAGAGCTTTTATCATGAAAGGGTGTTGGATTTTATCAAAAGCCTTTCCTGTGTCAATTGAGATGATCACAGGATTCTTTTCCTTTGTTTTTTTTTAATGTGATGAATTACATTGATTGATTTTCTAATGCTGAACCATTCTTGCATCCCTGGCATGATTCCCACTTGATCACGATGTATTATGTTTTTGATATGCTGATGAATTCAGTTGGCTAGAATTTATTTTTCTTTTTATTGTACTTTAGGTGAAGGTTTACAGAACAAACTAGTTTCTCATCAGTTCATACACACATTGTTCTTAGGTCAAGGTTTACAGAACAAGTTTCTCATGAAACAGTTCATACACGCGTTGTTCTATGACATTGATTAACAACCCCACAACATGTCAACACTCTCCCTTCTGAACCCTGGGTTTGCTATTACTAGCTTTCCTATTCCCTCCTGCCTTCCAGTCCCTGCCCCAGGGTTGGTGCACCGCTTTAGTCTTGTTTTGTTCCATGGGCCTGTTTAATCATTGGCTGAAGGGTTAACCTCAGGAGTGACCTCATTACTGAGCTGACAGTGTGTTTGGGGGCCATAGTCTCAGGGTTTCTCCAGTCTCTGTCAGGCCAGCAAATCTGGTCTTTCTTCTTGAGTTGGAATTATGTTCTACATTTTTCTTCAGCTCTGTCTGGGACCCTCTGTTGTGATCCCTGTCAGCAGTCAGTGGTGGTAGCCAGGGACCATCTTGTTGTACTGGACTCAGTCTGGTGGAGGCCACGGTAGATGTGGTCCATTAGCCCTTCCGACTAAACTTTCCCTTGTATCTTTAGTTTTCTTCATTCTTCCTTGCTCCCGAAGAGGTGAGACCAGTGGAGTATCCTAAATGGCTACTCACAGGTTTTTAAGACCCCAGAAGCTACTCACCAAAGTAGAACGTAGAACATTTTCTTTATAAACTGTGTTATGCCAGTTGAGCTAGATATTCCCCGAGGTTATGGTCCCCACAGCTCTAAGCCCAGCAATTAGGTCCCCCAGGGAGTCTGGATGTGTCTACGGAGCTACCATGATCTTACCTTATACAGGTTGTGCTGGCTTTCCCAGTATTGTGTACTATATTACCCTTCACCAAAGTTTCCACAATAGTCTATGAAGTGTTTTTCCATCCCTACCCCTCCCTTCCCTCATAACCAACAAAGATTGTTTCTTTTGTATGTAAACCTTTTCATGAGCATTCACAGTTGTGGTCTCATACAGTATTTGTCCTTTTGCGATTGACTTATTTCACTCAGCGCAATGCCCTTCAGATCCATCCATGTTATGAGATACTTCACAGATTCATTGCTTTTCTTTATCATTGCCTAATACTCCATTGTGTGTATGTACCACAGTTTGTTTATCCATTCATCTGTTGATGGGCATCTAGGTTGTTTCCATGCTTTTGCTATTGTGAACAATGCTGCAGTGAACATGGTTGTGCATATGTCTATTCATGTGATGACTCTTATTTCTCTAGGATATATTCCTAGGAGTGGGATTCCTGGATCATATGGCATTTCTGTTTCTAGATTTCTAAGGAAGTGCCATATTGTTTTCCAAAATGGTTGCATCACTTTGTATTCCCACCAGCAGTGCACAAGAGTTCTGATCTCCCCGCAGCCTCTCTAACGTTTGTTATTTCCTGTTCTATTAATTCGTGCCTGTAATGCTGGGGTGAGATGGTATCTCATTGTGGTTTTGATTTGCATATCTCTAATGGCTAGAGATCATGAGCATTTCCTCATGCATCTGTTGGCCACTTGAATACCTTCTTTGGTGAAGTGTCTGTTCATTTCTTTTGCCTATTTTTTTAATTGGCTTCTTTGGCTTTTTGTTGTAGAGGTGTTGGATTTTCTTGTAGATTTTAGAGATTAGACCTTTGTCTGATTTGTAAGAGCCAAACATTATCTCCCAGTCTGTAGGTTCTCTTTTACTCTTTTGGTGAAGTCTTTTGATGAACATAAGTGTTTAATTTTTAGATGATCCCAGTTATCTAGCGTATCTTCTGGAGCTTGTGTGTTGTTGGTTGTGGTTCGTATCTTGTTAATGGCATTTAGGATCAACATCCTATTTTTTCCTCTATGAACTTCATAGTTTTTGGCTTTATATTTAGGTCTTTAATCCATTTTCAGTTAGGTTTTGTATACGGTGTGAGGTATGGATCCCTTTTTTTTTTTTTGGCAGATTGACATTCAGCTTTGCCAGCACCATTTGTTAAAAAGACTGTCTTTTCCCCATTTGATGGACTTTGGACCCTTGTCAAACATCAGGTGACTGTAGGTGGATGGATTTACACCTGAGTTCTCAATTCTGTTTCATTGGTCAATGTATCTGTCATTGTACTAGTACCAGGCTGTTTTGACTACTGTAGCTGTATAGTAGGCTCTGAGATCAGGTAGTGTGAGTCCTCCTACTTTATTCATCTTTTTTAATAGTGATTTACTTATCCGGGGCATCTTCCCTTTCCATATAAAGTTGATGATAATTTTTCCATCTCTTTAAAGAATGTTGTTGATATTTGGATCGGTATTGCGATGTATTTGTAAATCGCTTTGGGAAGAATTGTCATTTTCACAATGTTGAGTCTACCTATCCATGAGCATGGTATGTTTTTCCGTTTATGTAGATCTCTTGTTTTCTTGCAGTAGTATTTTATAGTTTTCTTTGTATAGGTCTTTTACATCCCGGTTAGATTTTTTTTTCCCAAATATTTTATTTTTTATTACAAATGGTATTGTTTTCCTGATTTCCTTTCCATTGTTCTCTTTATTGAGGTATACGTATCCAACTGGTTTGTATGGTTAACTTGTATCCTGCTGCTCTGCTGAATCTTTCTATTAGTTCCAGTAGTTTTCTCGTGGAGTCTTTTGGGTTTTCTATGTAGTATCATATGATCCACAAATAGGGAGAGTTTAATTTCTTCATTACCAATTTGGATGCTCTTTATTTCTGTTTCTTGCCTTATTGCTCTAGCTAGGACTTCCAATACAGTGTTAAATAGGAGTGGTGATAAAGGGCATCCTTGTCTTGTCCTGTTCTGAAGGGAAATGTTTTCAGCCTCTCTCCATATGACGTTGGCCGTTGGTTTTGCATATATGTCCTTTATTATGTTGCAAAGTTTTCCTTCTATACATATTTTATTGAGAGTTTTTATCAGGAATGTGTGTTGGACTTTGTTGAACCCCTTTTCTGCATTGATTGAGATGATCGTGTGATTCTTTTTGTTTATGTGGTGGATTACGTTGATTGATTTTCTAATGTTGAGCCATCCTTGCACACCTCGTGTGAATCGTACTTGGTCGTGGTGTCTTATTTTTTTGATGTGATGCTGATTTCTATTGGCTAGAATTTTGCTGGGAATTCTTGAGTATATGTTCATGAGAGATATTGGTCTGTAATTTTTGTGTGTGTGTGTTGTCTTTACCTGGTTTTGGTATCAGAGTTATGCTGGCTTCATAGAATGAATTTGGAAGTATCACTTCATTTTCTACGTTCTGAAATAGTATGAATAGTACTGATGTAAGCTCTTCTCTGAATGTTTGGTAGAATTCTCCAGTAAATCCATCTGGGCCAGGGCATTTTTTTTGTTGGGAGTTTTTTTTTTTTTTAATTACCTTTTCAATCTCTTCTCTTGTTATAGGTCTTTCTACATCATTTTGTGTTAGTTTGGGTAGGTAGTGTGTTTCTACAAATTTGTACATTTCCTCTAGGTTTTCAAATTTGTTGGAGTATAGTTTTTCATAATATTCTGTTATGATCCTTTCTATTTCAGTTGGGTCTGTCGTAATGTCCCCACTTCATTTCTTATTTGGGTTATTTGCCCCCTTTCCTGTTTTTCTTTTGTCAGTTTGACCAGTGGTTTGTCGATTTTGTTAATCTTTTCAAAGAACCAGCTTTTGGTTTTGTTGATTCTTTCTATTCTTTTCCTATTTTCTATTTCATTTATTTCTGCTCCGATCTTTAATAGTTCCTTTCTTCTGGTGGCTCTGGGCTTTTTTTTTTTTTTTTTGCTGTTTTCTATTTGTTCAAGTTGTGTAGCTAACTTTGATTTGGTTCTTCTTTTTTGATGTGTGCATCTATTTCTATAAATTGACCTCTGAGGACTGCCTTTGCTGTGTCCCAAATGTTTAGGTATGATGTGTTTTCATTCTTGTTTGATTCTAGGATTTTTTTATTCCATCTCTGATTTCTTCTATTGCCCAGTGGTTTTGAAGCATGGTGTTATCACTTTCCATGTAATTGGTTTTTTTTTTTCTCTTAGTCTTCTTGTTAATTTTACTTTGATGGCATTGCAGTCAGAGAAGATAGTTTGTTTTGGATTTTGTTGAGGGTTGCTCTGTGGCCTAAGATGTGGTCTATTCTGGAGAATGTTCCATGTGCATTGGAAAAGAATGTGTACTTTGCAGTTGTTGGGTGGAGTGTTCTATATGTCTGTGAGGTCAAGTTGGCTGATTGTGCTCTTTAGCTCTTCTGTATCTGTGTTGAGTTTCTTTCTAGATGTTCTGTCCTTTACTGAGAGTGGTGTGTTGAAGTCTTCCACTATTATTGTGGAACTGTCAATTTCTCTTTTCTTTGCTGTTAGTGTTTGTTTTATGTATTTTGGAGCCCTGTCATTGGGTGCATAGATGTTTATTATTGTTAAGTCTTCATGATGAATTGTCCCTTGAATCATTATATAGTGTTGGTTGGTTATAATTTTGTTGAGAGTTTTTGCATCTATATTCATAAGGGCTATTGGTCTGTAATTTTCTTTTTTAGTAATGTCTTCACCTGGCTTTGGTATCAGGATATTGCTTGCTTCATAGCATGAATTAGGGACTATTCCTTCCTTTTCTATGTCCTGGAATAGTTTGAGTAGAATTGGTGTCAACTCTTCTCTGAACGTTTAGTAGAATTTTCCAGTGAAGCTGACTTGTCTGGGACTTGTTTTTTGTTTGTAGTGTTTTTTGTTTTTGTTTTTTTTAAATGATGTCTACAATTTCTTCTTTTGTTATTAGCCTGTTCAAATTTTCTACCTGTATACGAGTTAGTTTAGGAAGGTGATGTGTTTCTAGAAGTTTGTCCACAACTTCTGGGTTTTCAAATTTGTTGGAATACAATTTTTCATAATATTCTCATGATCCTTTTTATCTCAGTTGGTTCTGTTGTAATATCACCCATCTTATTTCTTATTTTGGTTATTTCCATCTTCTGATTTTTTTTCTTTTTCAATTTTGGCCAGTGGTTTTTCAGTTTTATTGATCCTCTCAAAGAACCAACTTCTAGTCTTGTTAATTCTTTCTATTTTTTGTTTTGTTTCTTATTTTGTTCTTTTCTGCTCTGATCTTTATTATTTTCTTTCTTCTGGTGAATGGGGACTGACTCCTTTTGCTGCTTCTTTTTTATTTGTTTGAGTTGTAGGGTTAAACTATTGATTTTGGCCCTTTCTTTTTTATTGATGTATACATTCATTTCTATAAATTTTTGTCTGACCACTTCTTTTGCTACATCCTAAAAGTTTTTTTTTCTGTTGTGTTTTCATTCTCATTTTTGTTATTGTACTTTAGATGAAGGTTTACAGAGCAAATTAGTTTCTCATGAGACAACAAATACACATATTATTTGATGACATTGGTTGCCAACCTCACAACATGTCAACACTCTTCCCTTCTCCACCTTGGGTTTCCCATTACCAGCTTCCCTGTCTCCTTCTGCCTTCTCATCCTTGCCCCTGGACTGGTGTGCCCATTTAGTCTCATTTTTTTTTTTTTTTTTTATGGGCCTGTCTAATCTTTGGCTGAAGGGTGAACCTCGGGAATAAATTCAGTACTAAGTTAAAAGGGTGTCTGGGGACCATAGTCTCATGGTTTCTCCAGTCTCTGTCAGATCAGTACGCCTGGTCTTTTTTTGTGAGTTAGAATTCTGTTCTACATTTTTCTCCAGATCTCTCCCAGGACCCTCTATTGTGATCCCTGTCAGAGCAGCTGGTGGTGATAGCTGGGCACTATCTAGTTGTGCTGGACTCAGTCTGGTGGAGGCTGTGGTAGTTGTGTTCCATTACTCCTTTGGACTTACCTTTCCCTTGTGTCTTTGGTTTTCTTCATTCTCCCTTGCTCCAGATGGGGTGGGGCAAGTGGAATATCTTAGATGGAAGCTCACAAGCTTTGAAGACCTCAGACGCTACTCATCAAAGTAGAATGTAGAATATTTTCTTTATAAACTACGTTGTGCTAATTGAGTTAGATATCCCCTGAGATCATAGTCCCCAGCCCTCAGCCCAGTAATTTGGTCCCTCAGGTAGTTTGGCTGTGTCTATGAAGCTTCCATGACCTTGCCCTGATCAAATAGAGGTGACACCCCAAGTATTGTGTACTGTCTTACCATTCACTGAAGTTACCACTAATCTATTGCCTAGTTAGTGTTTTTCCAAACCGACTCCTCCCCTCCCTAGTAACCATCAGAGATTGTTTCTTCGTGTTTGTAAACCTTTTCATGAGTTTTTTATAGTAGTGGTCTTACAGAATATTTGTCCTTTTGTGGCTGACTTATTTCACTGAGCATAATGCCCTCCAGATTCATCCATGTTGTGAGATGTTTTGCAGGTTCATCACTGTTCTTTATCGTTGGGTAGTATTCCCACTGTGTATGTACCATAGTTTGTTTATCCATTCATCTCTTGATGGGTACTTAGGTTGTTTCCATCTCTTAGCCATTAGGAATAATGCTACAATGAACATGGATGTACATCTGTCTATTTGTATGACAGCTCTTTTTTCTCTAGGATATATTCCTAGGAGTGAGAGTGCTGGATTGTATGGCATTTCTATTTCTAGCTTTTCAAGGAAGCGCCATATTGTTTTCCAAAATGGTTGTACTATATTACTTTCCCACCAGGAATGCATAAGAGTTCCAAGCTCCCTGCATCTTCTCCAACATTTGTTATTTTCTGTTTTTTGATTCATGCCAGTAATGTCAGGGTGAGATGGTATCATTGTAGTTTTGATTTGCATTTCTCTAATGGCTAGTGATCATGAGCATTTCTTCATGTGTCTGTTAGCTGCCTGAATGTCTTCTTTGGTGAACTGTGTGTTCGTATCTTTTGCCCATTTTTTAAATTGAATTATTTGTCTTTTTGTTGTAGAGCTGTTGGATTTTACAATAGATTTTAGAGATGGACCTTTGTGGGATTTGTCATAGCCAAAAACTTTTTCCTAGTCTGTAGGCTGTCTTTTACTCTTTTGGTGAAATCTTTTTATTATTATTATTTTTATTGTGCATTAGGTGAAAGTTTACTGTTCAAGTTAATTTCTCATTAAAAATTTTATACACATATCGTTTTTGACATTGGTTGCTGTCTCCACAATGTGATAGCACCCCCCGTCTTTCCATCCTGGGTTCCCTGTGTCCATTTGTCCAGTTCCTGTCCCTTCCAGCCTTCTTGCTTTTTGACAGGAGCTGCCCTTTTGGTCTCGTATATCTGATTGAACTAAGAAACATGTTCCTCACATGTATTATTTTTTGTTTTATTGCCCTGCCTATTCTTTGTCTGAAGAGTGGGCTTTGGGAAAATATTTCAGTTCTGGGGTAACAGAGCATCCGGGGGCCCTAGTTTCTGGGTTCCTCCACTCTCTGTCAGACGGTTAAGTCTGGCCTATTTATGTGAATTTGAATTCTGTTCTGCATTTTTCTCCTGCTCTGTCCAAGGACCCTCTGTTGTGTTTCCTTTCAGGGTGGTCTTTGATTGTAGCCAGGCACCATCTAGTTCTTTAGGTCTCAGGCTGGTGAAGCCTCTGGTTCCTTTGGTCCTTTAGCCCTTTGGGCTAATATTTTCCTTCTCTCTTTTGTTTTCTTCATTCTCTTTTTCTATAGGTGGGATGGGACCAATAGATGTATCTTAGGTGGCTGCTCACAAGTTTTTAAGAACCGAGATGCTACTCACCAAAGTGGGATGTTGAACATTTTCTTTATAAACTATGTTATGGCAATTGACCTGAAACTATGATCCCCTGGCCCCAGTCCCAGCTACTCTGTCCCTCAAAGTGTTTGGATGTATCTAGGAAACTTCTTTGCTTTTGCTTTGGTCCAGTTGTGCTGACTTCCCCTGGGTTGTGTGTTGTCCTTCCCCCTACCAAAGTTGATCCTTATCTACTATCTAGGTAGCAATTTCCCCTATCCTTTCCTCCCCACCCTCATAGCCATCAAAGAATCCTTTTTTTCTGTGTTTAAACCTTTTCTTGAGTTCTTATAATAATGGTCTCATATAATATTTGTCCTTTTGTGACTGACCTATTTCACTCAGCATAATGCTTTCCAGATTCATCCATCTTGTGAGGTGTTTCACGGATTCATCGTTGTTATTTATCGCTGACAATATTCCATTGTGAGTATGTAACATAATTTTTTTAATTACTCATCTAATGATGGGCATTTAGGTTGTTTCTACCTTTTTGCTATTGTGAATAGTGCTGCAGTGAACATGGGTGTGCATATGTCTATTCATGTGACAGCTTTTATTTAGTGAACCCAAGATCGGTAGGTCAAAGAGCAGGGTTCTTGCTCACAGGCTGTGAAGGCTGATGAATCCCAAGATTGGCAGGTAAGTTGCTAGCTTAAATCCCAAGAACCAGAGGTCAGATGAAAGTGAGGTAACCGCAGGGTCCAGAACCAGCCAAAAACCTTGGCGAAGCAAGCAGGGAGGAAGTAGGTGGCAGAGGTAGGAGCGATGAAGGCTCAGGGGGCGGTGAACTGCAACGCGCCCTGCCGCCACTGATACCACTCAGCAGATTCCATCATGGGGGTGATTACATATCAAATTTCAACAGGGAGGTGATCACAACACTATACAACTGCCAAAACACTGATAATCATGGCCCAGCCCAAGTTGACACACACAATCTTAACCATCACAGTCCACACCTTGTTAACTCGGCACCTGTACACATCTCCCCAAACCATACAAAATCTCTGAATAAAGACAATTACAAAGTCACCTTTACATCTAACATGATACAACTAACACACATCTAGCCGAAAGCACACTAGCCGTGTTTACATCTTATATTTTATAATTGAAGCAAACAAAAATACTTGAATCACACATACAAAGCAGAAATACTCGTAACAATTACAGTCCTCATTTCTACAACTGGTCATGTGGCCATAACTGGTATTTAGAACTAACTTCTACCAGCACCCATTCCACATTCCCTTTGCCCTCATCAAAGACCTCAGCAGGTCATGGTTTTTTTGCCTGGTGGGATGACCCAAAACTTCATTCCCGAAGGCCCTGGGCCATTAGGAGTCATGTTGGAATTAGGTTGCTGTAATTTTCTATTGACTTTAATCACAGGGCATGGTAGTACTAAGGGACACCCTAAGAGATCTCCTGTATTCCAGACGTATTCTTCTTTACTTCCATTATGTAATATCAATCCGATTTCCCCTTGGTAATCAGGATCAATCACACCAGCCAGTATTGTAACTCCCTTCTTTGCCTGTTGATCCAGAGGCATAAGGAGCCAGAAGTGGCCAGGTGGCGTTCTTAGCTTCCAGTTCAGTGGAATCAGTGATGCGTCTCCAGGTGGGAGCATTCCTCCCTTTGGAACTAAGACCTCTAGACCTGCAAAGCATAAGGTTGTAGGGACAGGAAGCAAAAATCTTGTGAGTGGATCACTAGGGGTAATAGTGGATGATGCCACTTCCATTTCCACCCCTTGATTCCTGGGCCCATGAATCCTGGTTATGGGAGAAACAACAGCATATATTGGATGCTGGTTTAGAGAGTATAGAGCCTCTTGGAGACCACTGCCCCAAACCTGCAAGGTATCACCACCTACCTAGCACAGTACTTGTGACTTCAGGAGGTCATTCCATCATTCTGTCAAACCAGCTGCTTCAGAATGTTGGTGAACATGGTAAGATTAGTGAATTCCGTGAGCATGGGCCCACTGCTGCACTTCATTTGCTGTGAAGTGAGTCCCTTGATCAGAGGTAACGCTGTGTGAGATATCATGATGGTGGATGAGGCATTCTGCAAGTTCACAGATGGTAGTTTTGGTAGAAACATTGCATACTGGGAAGGCAAATCCTTATCCAGAGTAAGTGCCTCTTCCAGTAAGAACAAAACGCTGCCGTTTCCATGATGAAAGTGGTCCAATGTAATCAACTTGCCACCAGGTTGTGGACTGATCATATCAAGGGATGGTGCCATACTGGGGACTCGGTGTCGGTCTCTGCTGCTGGCAGGTTGGGTGCTCAGCAGTGGCTGTAGTCAAGTCAGCCTTGGTGAGTGGAAGTCCATGTTGTTGGTTCCATGGATAATCTCCATCCCTGCCACCATGGCCACTTTGTTCATGAGCCCATTGAACAATGACAGGAGTAGCTGGGGAAAGAGGATGACTGGTTTCCACAGCACATATCATCCTATCCAATTCATTGTTAACATAATCTTCAGCTGAGGCCACCCTTTAGTGAGAATTCACATGCGACACAAATATCTTCATTTCTTTGGCCCTTTCAGAGAGGACTAGCCACATCCCTCTTCCCCATAAATCCTGGTCTCCAGTTTTCCAATCATGTTCCTTCCAAGTCCCTGACCATCCAGCCAAACCATTGGCCACAGCCCACGAATCAGTATAGAATCTCACATCTGGCCATTTCTCCTTCCAAGCAAAGTGAACAACCAGGCGCACTGCTCAAAGATGGAAGAATTTCCCATTGGAAGGATTTCCCTTCACCACTGTCCTTCAGGAAGGTCCCAGAAAGGGGCTGTAGTGCTACCACTGTTCACTTTTGAGTGGTGCCTGCATATTGTACAGGAGCATCTGTAAACCAGGCACAAGTTTCTCCTTTTCAGTCAACTGATCATAAGGAAATCCCCATGAGGCCATAGGTGCAGACTGGGAGATGGAAGGTAACGTGACAGGAATTGAACCCATGGGCATTTGGCCTATTTCCTCATGCAACGTACACTTTCAAGTCCTGATTGGGCGTGATCTTGTATATGCTCCTTCCATTTAATGATGGAGTGGTGCTGTGCACATCCAACTTTATGAATCTGTGGGTCATAGAACATCCAGTTCATGATGGGCAGCTCAGCCCATATGGTGACTTGGTGTCCCATGGTTAAGCGTTCAATTTCTACTAAGGCCCAGCAACAAGCCAAAAACTGTTTCTCAAAAGGAGAGTAGTTATCTGCAGAGGATGGCAGGGCTTTGCTCCAAATCCTAAGGGTCTGTGCAGTGGTTCACCAATAGGGGCCTGCCAAAGACTCCAGACAGAATCTCTATTTGCCACTGACACTTCAAGCACCATTGGATGAGCTGGATCATATGGCCCAAGTGACAGAGCGGCTTGCACAGCAGCCTGAACCTGTTGGAAAGCCTTCTCTTGTTCTGAGCCCCATTCAAAACTAGCAGCATTTCGAGTCACTTGATAAATAGGCTGGAGTAGCATGCCAAAATGAGAAATATGTTGCCTCCAAAATCCAAAGAGGCCCGCTAGACATTGTACCTTCTTTTTCATTTAGCCAGATGCAATAACTTACCCTTCACTTTAAAAGAAATATCTCGACAGGGCCCATACCACTGGAACCCTAAAAATTTCACTGAGGTGATAGGTGCCTGAATTTTTGTGGGATTAATTTACCACCCTCTAGCAGGCAAATGTTTTAACAGTAAGTCCAGGGTCACTGATACTTCTTCCTTACTAGGTCCAATCAGCATAATGTCATCAATGTAGTGGATCAGTGTGACATCTTATGGAAGGGAAAGACGATCCAGTTCCTTGTGGACTAAATTATGACACAGGGCTATAAAGCTCATGGAACACTGAGGTAGGCAAGTGAAGGTGAATTGCTGGCCTTGCCACCTGAAACCAAACTTCTGATGGTCCTTCCAAACAGGCATGGAGAAAAAGGCATTAGCCAGGACAATAGCTGCACATGAGTTACCAGGACATGTATTAATTTGCTCAAGCAATGAAACTGCTTCTGGAACAGCATCTGCAATTGGAGTCACAACCTGGTTAGGTTTTTGATAATCTACTGTCATTCTCCAAAATCCATTAGTTTTTTTGCACAGGCCAAATAGGCAAGTCGAATGGGGGATGTGGTAGGAATCCTTCAAGTCCTTGATGGTGGCAGTAATTTCTGCAGTTCTTCCAGAAATGCAGTATTGCTTTTGGTTTACTATTTGCCTAGGTAAGGGAAGTTCTAATGGCTTCTATTTGGCTTTTCCTACCAAAACAGCCCTTTCTCCATTTGCTGGGGATTCAATGTGGGGCTTCTGCCAGTTGTTGAGTATATCTATTCCAGTAATGCATTATGGAACTGGGAAGATCACTACGGGGGGGATTCAGGGACCCACTGGACCTACTATGAAACAAACATGAGGCAAGACTGCATTAATAACCTGACCTCTATATGTCCCCACCGTGACTGGTGGGCTACAGTGCTGTTTTGGGTTCCCTGGAATTAGTGTCAGTTCAGAGCTATTATCCAGTAATCCCCAAAAAGCCTTATTATTTTCTTTTCTCCAATGAAAGTCACTCTCATAAAAGGTTGTAGAGCCCTTTGGGAAAGGCTAAAAGAGATAATGGTATAAATTTTTGGCAGTGTATTGGAGTCCTTCCTTATGGGGACCTGGCCTTCCCTTCATTCAAGGTGTTGTGGGTCTTTAAATTTGCTCAAGTATGGGAGATGACTGAGGGTGATTCAAGTTAGACTGCTGTTCACCTGGCCTAGAATTCATCCTTTTGTACAGATCAAGTAAATATTTAGTAGATTTCCTATCTCCCTCCTAGGGACACCATGACTAAGTAATCATAAGTCCATATGAGTCAGACTATTCTGATTACTGCTTTGACTCTGCTCTCCATTACTGTAACCATGCCCACATTGTCTTTGTCCACTCGTCTATGTCAATTGAGTGCCACCACTTGGCCCCAACTATTTGGGTCCAATCAGCCCCACTGTATTTAGGTGTCTTAATTCAGGTAGGGCAGTCCCCACTATCAAACCTGATTTACATAAAATAGCAATCGCAGCAGTCTTCAAGGGTGTTAGATTTCCCTCCACAAACTTGTTCCTCACAGTTGTGGGAAAAGGTGTGTTCTCTGGACATTCCGTGTGTGGGCCTGTGGGTTTAACCTGATAAATCCACTTTAGCATACGAATTTCCCTGAGCCTTTGAATACTTTCTTCTACAGTATACCAAGGCAGGTCTGGTACTTCGACTTGATTTAGTGTAGACCTTTGCTTAATCCATGCTTCAGTAACACAAGCAAATGAACGATTAGATCTTTTCCTAACGTCTCGAGCTAAAACATTGAATGAAGAATCTGTGCTTAGTGGACCGATATCAATAAACTCAGATTGATCCATCTTTATGTTCCTTGCACCATTATCCTGCACCCTTAATAACCCTTCCCACACCTGTTCCCCAGGTTCCTGTGCATACATATTAGAAAAGTCAAGCAGTTCTCTTGGAGTGTAGTGTACCTTCTCCTGCGTCACACTTTGTACTTCACCTTTTGGGGCTTGCTGAAACTTAAGTCTAGTTATAGGTCTAGAAGCCAGAATCTGTAGTGTGGAATTGTTTTGAGAACATTCAGCATTGTGTTGTAAAGCATCTGCCTCAGATGATGCCCTAGGCAATGATTTAGGCAAGAGCTCTTTAGAGGCAGCTGGGCTAGGGCTAATCTCATTATACGGAAGTGGAAGAGCTAATGCTTTTACCGGACTGGGTGGTGTAGCAGACAAACATGAAGTGATCTATTCACGTGGAAAAATGAAATTTAGGGGCTCAGTGTCTCCAGCTTTATAATTATCTGCCCATATGTCCCCATCCCAGATTTCAGGATCTCATTTCTTCGCAATCAAGGCCCTCACTTTAACTTCAGACACCTCTCAAGTTTGGCAATTAATGGACCACTCTGACGACCAGCCACTCTTACAATAAGACTCTGGTTTGGTTTTTGGCAATATCAGTGCTGTTACTATAAGAAATAAGACTTACTTTCAAAGCATAAGTGGAAACTTTGAGGTCGTTTCTGCAGCAGTTGAGCTTTGACACTGAAGTCCTGAGCACATCTCTTTCTTTCACCAGTTTGTCTAGTGAAAGTAGGACCAACCAACCAGCTTCCTTATATTTCTCTTTATGAGAAAGGTATCATATATGCGATCACCCAGAGCCTTGCTTTTAATCAATACCTGATCTACTGGTGGTGATAATTTGCATACTTGAATTGTCACCTCATGCCATGGATTAGCAGTGCCCTCTTTACTACTGAAAGCAGAGTCATCAACATCTTTGAGACTAACCAGACTTGAGAACTAATTTAGGCAACTCACCCTTACAATTTTGTTTCTCTAGAACCACTCTTGGTACCAAATGTCTTAGGCTGGGTTCTGTAGAGAAGCAAAACTAGTACGTTGTGTAAATATGTATAGAGAGGGATTTACATCAAGGAAACAGCTAACGTTATTGTAGAGTCGCAAGTCTGTGGATGAGGATAGAGGCTTTTCCTGATTCATGTAGCCGCAGGGGCTGGCAAACCCAAGATTGGCAGGCTGGTGAGCAGGGCTGTTACTCACAGCCTGTGAAGGTTGATGAATCCCAAGATCAGCAGGTAAGCTGCTAGCTCAAGTCCCAAGAGCGAGCTGGAGGTCAGATGAACAAGAGACAGGTGCAGGATCCAGAATAAGCCAAGAGCCTTGGCAAGGTGAGCAGGAAGGAAGTAGGTGGCAGAGGGCAAAGAGATAAAGGCTGAGGCGGAAGTGAAAAACCACAGGCCCTACCTGCACTGATACCACTCAGAAGATTCCATTATGGGGGTGATCACATATCAAATTTAACAAGGAAGTGATCACAACATCCTACAACTGCCAAAACACTGAGAATCATGGCCCAGCCAAGTTGACATACACAATCTTAACCATCACAAATGCCCTGTGATTAAAGTCATTGTAAAATTATAGCAACTCAGTTCCAACATGACTATGAATGGCCCAGACCCTTAAGAAATGGCGCTTTGGATCACCCCAGGAGGCAAAGAGCCACAACCAGCTGAGATGCTTGCTGAGGGCAAAGGGAATATGGAATGGGTGGTGGAAGAAGGTAGTTCTAAATACTAGTTACGGCCATGTGATCAGTTGCAGAAATGAGGACTGTAACTGTTATAAGTATTTCTGCTTTGTATGTGTGCATCCAATATTTTTGTTTTCTCCACTTATATAAGATGTAAACAGAGCTAGTGCATTTTTGGTTGTGTGTTTGCTCATTGTATCATGTTAGGGACAAGAATGACTTTATAATTGTCTTTATTCAGAGATTATGTATGGTTTAAGGAGGATGTGTACAGGTGTCAAATTGATAAGGGGTGGACTGTGATAGTTAAGATTGTGTGTCAACTTGACTGTGCCATGAGTCTCAGAGCTTTGGCAGTCATGTTATGTTGTGGTCACTTCCCTGCTGAGATTTGATATGTGATCACCCCCATGGTGCAATATGCTGTGGGTAGCCAATTGGTTGAAGGGGAGTTTCCTTGGGCTTGTGTCCTGCATTGAATCTGTGCAGACATTCTGGCAGGGCTCGGGAGCTTTTTTTTGTTCTAGATTCTGTAGCTGGCTCCTGTTTGTCTGACCTCCAGTTTTTGGGACTTCAGCTAGCAGTTTACCTGTGGTCTTCCTTGCCGATCTTGGGATTCATTGATCTTCACAGCCTGTGAGCAAGAGCCCTGCTGTCCAGCCTGCCAATCTTGGGTTCACCAGCACCTGAGCCTACGTGAACCAAGAGAAGCCTCTTTCCTGACCCACAGATTTGGAATGTTATGGCCTCTAAAACTGTGCGAGCCATTTTCTTGATATAAATCTCTCTCTCTCTATATATATTTGTACACTTTACTGGTTTTGCTTCTTTAGAGAACGCTGCCTAAGTCAGAGCATTCACAGGAGATACAAATATCTTCTTCGGTCTGTTCAGAGAGCTCTGTCACATGCCATGCCACTTCTTCATACTTCCTTGGCTCCAAATTTCCAATCATGTTCCTTCCAAGTCCCTGGCTATCCAGTCAAACAATTGGCCACAATCCATGAATCAGTGTACTATTGCATATCTGGCCATTTATCCTTGCAAGTAAAGTGAAAACTCATGTGCACTGATTGAAATTCTGCCCTTTGAGAGGATATTCCCTTACCATTGTCCTTCAGGGAGGTCCCAGAAAGGGGCTGTAGTGCTTTGCTGCCACTGTCCACATTCAAATGGTGCCTGCATATCTTCCTCAGTCAATTGATGATGAGGCCATAGATGAAGACTAGGAAAGGGCAGGTAAAGTAATAGGAGTGGAGACCATGGGCATTTGGGACATTTCTTCATGTGACTTACTTGAGCCTTCAGGTCCTGCTCAGGCCTGATATCATATATGCCACTTGCATTTAATGATGTAGTGCTGGTGAGCACATCCAGCTTTATGGCTCTGTATGTCAGACAACACCCAGTTCATGATGAGCAGCTATGGTGCATGGTGACTTGGTGTCCCACGGTTAAGTGTTCAATCTCTACTAAGGCTCTGTAACAAGCAAAAACCTGTTTCTCAAAAGGAGAGTAATTAATTACAGAGGATGGCAGGGCTCTGCTCCAAAATCCTAAGGATCTGCAGTGTGACTCACCAATAGAGGCCTGCCAGAGGCTCCAGAGAGCATCTCTATCTGCCGCTGACACTTCCAGAAGTGTTGGATCTGCCAGATTATAAGGCCAAGTGGCCCAGCAGCTTGGACATCAGCCTGAACCTGTTGCAAAGCTTTCTCTTGTTGTGGGCCCTGCTCAAGACTAGCAGCTTTTCAAATCATTTCATAAATAGGCTGGAATAGCACACCCAAATGAGGGATATGATCCTTTCAAAATCAAAAGAGGCCCAACAAGTGTTGTTCCTCTTTTTTGATTGTAGGAAGGGCCAGATACTTCAGCTTATCCTTCACTTTACAATGATTATCTCGACATGCCCCATACCACTGGAGCCCTAGAAATTTCACTGAGATGTAGGCACCTGAATTTTTGTCAGAATAATTTTCCACCCTCTAGCATACAAATGTCTTACCAACAACCTGGAGTATTGATACTTCTTTCTTACCAGGTTCAGTCAGCATAATGCCATTCATGTAATGGACCAGTGTGACGATAAAGTTCCCTGTGGACTAAATTATGACATAGGGCTTGAGAGTTGATATATCCCTGAGATAAAATAGTGAAGGTGTATTGCTGGCCTTACCAGCTGAAGGCAAACTGCTTCTGGTGGTCCTTTAAAACAGGGATAGAGAAAAAGGCATTGGCCAGATTAATGGCTGCCTACCCCAGAAGATATATTAATTTTCAGGCCACAACCCCAAGGAAACTTCTCTTCCAACTGATTGGCTGCTCACATCTGATCACAAAATGGAGGATGATTACGTAATTTCTGCCAAATTCCTGAGAATCATGGCCTACCCAAGTTGACAAATAACATGAACCATCACATTGGTGATGAACGTGTTCTGAAGTGGTGATGATTGAATAGGATTGTGAATTTAGGTAAAGCTACTCTATTATACACTTTAAAGCTATTAAAACAAAACTTTATTTAATAAGAAATCTACCCCTTAATACAGTATAAACTATAAAGTATGAATTGACCTGGAAAAATACTACAACAAAATGAAAAGAATACCCACTGAGGTGAGAATAAGAAAATGTCTCGTTCTGAGGCTGATGTTCCCTGGCCGGGAATGAGGAGCTGCTGTGGAGGAGGTAGGGCAACTGGCTCCGCCTCTGGTGCCCGAGGCAGAGCTAGAGGTGGAGGATTTATTAGCCTATGGGGCTCCAGTGTTGAAGGAGGAGCAGGATCCATATCAGCTGTTTGTCGGGAGCCAGCTGGAGGTGGCCCAGGATGGAAATCCACCCCTCCAGCTGACTCTTTGTCTAGCGCCATCGCTGGACCTGGTGATGAAATAGCTGGAGCTCTAAGGACTTCTGGTGTTGGTACAGGAGCAGGTGGTTGAGGAACCATTTCTGTCGGTGGCCCAGGTTGGGAATCCAGCCCTCCAGCAGGCTCTTCTCCTGGTGCCCGGGCCAGAGATTGAGATGGAGGCCTGTGGGTATATTGAGCTCTGGTGTTGGTAGAGGAACAGGAGCAGGATTAACATCAGCCAGTGGCCCCGGAGGCAGTTCTGTATGTAGCCCAGAATAAGAATGTGACCTTCCAGCTGGCTCTCTATTTGGTGCCACTGCTGGAGCCGGTGACGGTGGTCTTTGAAACTCCAGTTTTAGTCCAGGTGCTTGATGGACCTCACCAGGTGCTCCAGGAGCTCGTTAAGGTCTTGGCACAGGGAGAGAATCCGATCTTTCAGCAGGCTGTCTGTCAGGTGGCAGTGCTCAACTTGGTGATGGAGGACCTGTTGTTGTACCCAGCTCCAATGTTGCTGCAAGAGCAGGATCTGACTCAGGAAGTAGTCCTTGAGTGTGTTCTGGAAGTTGCCCAGGGTCAAAACCCAGCTCTCCTGCAGGCTTTCCATCTGGTGATGGGATAGGCGGTGCTCTATTAAGCTTCGGTGTCAGTACAGGACCAGGATTGACATCACCAGGTGGTCCAGGACCTGGCTGAGGTGGTGGCCCTAGTAAAGAATGTGAACCTCCAGCAGACTATCCATCTGCTGCCAAAGCTGAAGCTCATGACAGAATAGCTGATGCTTTGTTGACCTCCTGTGTTGGAGCAGGAGCAGAACTGACATCAGCTGGTGGTCCAGGATCCAGTTCTGGAGGTGGCTCAGGATGGGAATCCACCTCTCCATCCTACTCTCCATCTGTAGCTGGTGATGGAACTGGGGGACGACCTGGGCTCCATCAAGCTCCAGTTTTGGAACAGGGGCAGGAGCAGGATGGACAATAGCCAGTGGTCTGGGAACTGGCTCTGGAGGTGGCCCAAGATAAGAATATGAGCCTCCAGCTGGCTCTTCATCAGGTTCCAGTACAGGAGCTGGTGATGGAATAAATGGTGCTCTATGGAGCTTTGGTTTTGGTGCAGGAGCAGGATCAACCTCACCAGGTGGTACAGGGGCCTGTTCTGGAGGTGGCCCAGGATAAGAATCCAACTGTTCATCCAGCTCTTGGTCTGGTGCCAGCGATGGAGCTGGTGATGGAATAGCTTGTGCTCTCTGAAGCTCCAGTATTGGAGCAGCAGCAGGAACAGGACTGATATCAGCTGGTGGTCTGGGAGCCATTTCTGGAGGTGGCCCAGGAGAGGGATCCGCCCTTCCAGCCAGCTCTCCATCTGGTGCCAGTGCTGGAGCTGATAACATAATAGGTGGTGCACTATGGCGCTCTGGTGCTGATACAGGAGCAGAATGTACCCCAGGTGATGGTCCACGAGCCGGTTCCTGGGGCAAACATAGCTCTTGAGCTCCTTTTACAATTGGCACTGGCCCTGGCTCTGGAGCTGCAAGAGGAGAAAGGTTCACCAACATGACTGCCTTTCCTCATGCTTCCCCAGTGATGCAAAACAACCCACTGCCACAAAGAGAAGCCCATTCCCAAGATTTCCACCCCCGGAAGTCTTCCCAGACTGTGGTCCACCAGAGGAGGCTCTTAAGTTACTCTGAGCTCTGGCTCAACCCCAACTTCTGGGGGTCTTCCCATGTCCCCCTCACAAGCTCACATGCAGTCATGTCCAGTCTTCCTCACCCTTTGGCTCTGCCTCAGTGACTCCATTTGATCCAGCTGTGCCAAGAGAAGTTGGGCATGGCACTCCAGATGTGAGCCTGGCATGTTCACGTGCACATACTCCACCACAAGCTTTAGGCAGGGGAAGTCTGGGGGCTGATTGAAATCATCCAAGTATTCCATCAGCCATGTGCCCAGGATAAAAGAGATGGCACTGGGAGTGGGTGATGAAGAGCAGGGTCAGAGGCCTGGCTTTTCCCACCACACTGCCCTCCCAGGACACCCTTGCAATGGGCCAGTCCTTCTGTCTGCCTCTGACCTTCCAAAGGTCAGCATCACACTGAACCATGCCCTCTGGCTGCCCTGGCAGTGGCAGGCCTGGTCACTGACAGGGGGCTAGCACAGAGCCTTGTCCCAGGGAGCTCCCCATCAATGGTCTGACCAACTTTCCCTGTTCAGGGAGCCTGAATTACATCTCTTTCTGTCCCCTGGCCTTCTCCCCAGTGGACAGTAACCCTCTAAGGGCACGGAGATGCATGTCTGCACGTTCATCTCACAGCCTGCACACAGTAGTGCTCCAGGATTAACTGATGCGGAGCGACACACAGAGTTCATTCCCTGACCCAGATGCCCAGGCCATAGGTCACCTCCTCTGGAGCATGTGAACCAGCTTGCTGCCTGGCTCTCTGCACGTGTATGAGCATCTCTTCTCCCACGGACACTGTTCTCCCCTGGGACAGGGTCGCGACATGCAGCTGAGCACCCACAACTGGGGATCGGGATTTGGGAGTAGTTTTCTCCAACCCTGCCCCCCCGCACCTCTTGTTTTGGACCCCAAATAGGGGAACTGGCAAGCGGTGATGTGAGGGGATTGGTGGGAGGATGAATTCTCTCAGAGGTATCTCTGAGCCCTGAGCCTCCCCTCTGCTCCCCAGAACACCCATGTTCCACTCCCAGCTCTCTATGACTGCTTATGTCCTGCAAGGGGCACCCTTAAACTCTTCCATCTAGTAGAATCTAGATGTGTGGGGCCCAGGATCTGCCAACCCCAATCCAGACACAGGCCCCCTAAAACTTCCACCCTTCTGTAGAGATAGGAGCCCCTCCTCCACCCAAAGTCCTCTCACCCTTTCAGCTGCTCCTGGGGTTCACTGTACTCAGCAGAATAGGGGTGGTTACATCCATACCTAGAGGTGGTGTGAGGACGTCACGTCTAATCCACCGTGGACACTACTTGCTTAAAATACCTAATGTTGCTTTCTGACTCTTGGACTGGAATGGAGGCCCCAGAGGGCAGGGCTTACTATCTGCTTTGTTCACTGAACAATGCTAAATACCTAGAACAGTGTCTGCAACAGCAGGGGCTTCATGGATGATTGGTGAATGAGTGAACACAACCAGCACCTTCCCAGGTATCTGAGAGTCCTGGGGCCCCTCTACCAGCCTCCAGGGATCCCTGTTCTGGCTGTACCAAGGACAAAAAAACCAAAATGGAATCTCAACCTCCCCTTTACAAAAAGGAAGTAGGTTTGCTCAAGGTCACGTAGTCAGTGAGGGGTGAGGCAGACAGCTTCTTCATGGGGGAGAGGAAAATAATAAATGTGAACATCCCAGTCCCTCAGCACCCTTTACCATAGAGCTGGGCTCCAGGCACACACATTCTGTGATTTCTCCCATGTGGTCCTGACAGTAATTCTAGCTCATTGGACCTTTACCACCCCTCTTCTCAGGGGAGAAAACTGAGGCTGTGAGTGGTGAAGTGATGTTCTCCAGACTCACATTTGGTAGGGGGTAGAGTCTCCACTGGGCTGTGGAGGGCAGACTGCTCACCTTTGGAGCAGCTGGTCTAGGACTTGCTGGGTGGTGGTGTAGGTTCTGTAGGCTCCCAGAAAGATTTTGATGTAGGAGAAGTCACCCTTTAGGTAGGCGGGCACCAGGAGCTCCACCAGCTTCTCCAGCGAGCCTGCCTTGAAGGTTTTCATCACCCAGGCCTCATCCAGGTCCTCATCAGAACCACAGACACACTGGGGTGGGACAGAGGATGGACATATTGTCAGAGGCAGCCCCATGAACAACCAGGAGGGTTGGAGGCCCGAAGCTCAGCCCAGGCGCTTCCTCTCCCTCAGTGACCTGTGGCAGGAGGTGGGACACGAGTGCCTTCATCAGCAAACAGGACTCAGCTTTCCAAGCAGGATTGGAGGTGGGGAATGATTAAAAACATGAGGAACCTGAAGGGATTTTGTTAACGAAGTAACCATGGTAGCTCCCTGAAGGAAGAGCAGTATCCCAGTGAGTCCTCACAAAACACCCCATTCCAGATATGAGAGAACAGAGGCTTTGTGATGTCTAGTGTCTCCTCAAAGTCACCTAATCAGCGCCCAGAGCCATCTGACACTAGGGCTCTGTGATGTTCCTTCTGTGCTAGGTGAGGCCTGCTCTGCTCCTGACTTAGAGGGGAAGGTCTGGTGCAAGCTCACTCCCTCCCAGCTGAAGACAGTGCACAGAGCAGACACAACCATGAGATAAACAACACACGGATTTTTCTTTCTGTACATTAAAGGAGATTTTGAGCACCTGAAGCTATGGAGCTCCCAGATCCAGCCAAGGGTGAGAATCTGGAGATCCTGGAGTGGGAGAAAGACCCCCACAGAGCTGAGGATCTGAACCGATGGCTCAGGGAGGGCAAATGTGAATGGTCAGTAAAGTACTGAGAGGTGGCTCAGCTTCTCAGGGCCAACAAGTGCCTCAAAGGCACCCTGCAGTTCTGTTGGCCACCCTGACAGCAGATTGGCAAAATGGAAAAGAACCGTAATAGGTGGAACTGGCTCGATGCAGGGACACACCCATTGTCACAGACTACTTGGCCACAGGACTGTGACCGCTGTTTTGGGGAAGGAGTCTGGCTCTAGTGATCCTAACTTGAAATGTGCACATCCTTCCCCCACAGCATGCCAGTCCTGGGAGTCTGTCCTGGGTAGGTCAGTGTATGAGGACACACGTAAGTGCTCCTGCAGCCCTGCTGAAAGGGCAGCACAAAGAATCAGTCCAGGGCCAGCAGCAGTGAGAGGCTCAGTCACTTTGGGGACAGGTCTCCCTTCTGGAACATTCTGCAGTGAGTCATGATACAGCCTCTGACCTGAAGGGGTCACGTACTTTGTTCCCCAAGATTGCAGGTTGTAGAAAAAGCAGTGTTATAGCTCTGCACTTTAGGGTAGAAGAAGCCTGCTAAGTGTGAGGATGTGTGAAGCTGGGAGAAGGTGTAGAAGTGTCCAGCCAACTGCAGCCTGGGGCCCTGGGGTTGGAAGTTAAACACTAAAGCAGGAGCAACACACAAAAGACACTTGGGCTTATGGGAAGGGATGACAGTATAAAAAACTCCTTTCTGATATTCCTACAAATATGGGAAGAGTGACTTTGTAGCTGCCCAGGGCAGGGAGGGCAGTGGGGAGTCGGGGGAAATGTTAATTCCTTTGTGAGGGGACTGAGGACCCTCGGAAGGGAAAGTCCTGGGAGGGACTTGAGGTCTACAGGGCAGTGTCTGGGCCCCGGGGCCCCTCTGGTCATCTCGGGTCCCTGCGTGGGAACGCCGCTCCCTTCCCCCCACACTTACTCAGAACCTGTGCCAGCCCTTCCTGGTCCCTTTCTTGGGGCAGACCGAGTTCTGCAGAGTTAGCGCCGACAGTAGCCAGGGAGGCATCAAGAGCCCCTCTGAGCCCCCTCCTTCCCTCTCTGCCCCTCAAGCCCTTGTGCATTTTACAAGCTCCCAGTTCCCCCATGCTGGGCGGGCCGGCCTGGGGGCTGCACCCTCCAGTCCTGACCAAGTCCACAGATAGAAAAATCAACCTCTGGCTATTGCAGCAGGATGTGGCAGGAGCTGGGGTGGCACAGGGTCAGCAGTGGCCCAGGCAACGCCAACAGCTAGGGCTGCCCATGAACTACCCCACTCATGGTGAGCTGGATCTCAGAGAAGGCCCAGGTGAGAGTGCCAACTCAGCCTCTGACCACGACAGTCCCTCCCTAAGGCCTGGTCTGAACTGGAACCCCTGGGTAGACTTATATCCCAGCGTTCTGTGTTATCAAAGGGGTCAGGACAGGGAAGTGAAAGAGGCCTCCACACTTGCCACCCCAGCCCCCAGTCTCCAAGGCACCCAACCTGATAGACTAGGCCCAGCCACGGTCACACTCAGCCACATGAACCCAGTATGGTGATAGGCTGTGGGGATGGTGCTTGGGGTTGCTCTCAGTGTGTGCTAGTCCTGAAGCAGCAGCACCATTTTCATCATCCTCATTATCACTCCTCCCCTCCCAAATCTCCCCAGGTCACATGGCTCCTCCTTCCCTGACCCCCACCACCTCTCTCCCAAATGGACCCTGTCTCATCCAGCAACTTTCTGCCTCATCAGTTCTGTCCACATTTCCTTCCAGCACCCATTACCAGGGACCCTATAAGGACAAGGGCTGGCATGGCCCAGGGGGTGGTATGACTTGGGGGAAGGGTGTGGGAATGCCCAGGTGGGATCACAGTGGTGGCCTGGCCTGGATTGGCAGCCCTGGGCCACCCTATGTTACCTTCGGATTCTTCTTGGTAAATGGCCTGAACTTTCGTGGGTGGGGGATGAGACCATGTCTCAGCCTTGGTGAAAGTGTTGAACTCCTGGGTCTCTCAAGCTTTGATACAAGGGAAGATGGGAGACAACAAGAAAACATGTTCCTAGTTTGAGTGTCTCCACTCAAGTGAGCTGGGTAGGGGGCTGCGTGTTGAATGTGGCTGCCTGGTTACCAGGGTTCCAAGTTCTATGTACTCTGTTGTCAAGGAAGTGAGGTCATGTCCTGGGTCTCCTGACTTGGGCCTGATGTCAGATAAGACCTCCCCAAAGTCTCCTCTGGGCTATTGAATGCTCACCTCTCCCCATGCCATCTCTATAACTGTACACAGTGACACCAACATAGCCCTCCTCCCCCCCTGCCCCCAGAACCTGGGGAAGGCCTGGGTATAGCCAGGGCCCCAGCTTTGAGCAGAGCTGGATTCAGACAAGGTCATCCCTCTCAAACAGATTGTGGCCCTGGACAAGTCTTTGTACTTCTCAGACCCTCTGCAGTCCCCCTATGCACACAGTAGGGATCATTCTAGCATGTTCTTCCTAGGGACCTCAGCAGGTGTATGTGAGATAACACCTATAGAATCCATGGGCTGGCATTACCTGTAGCTAATCAGGGGTGGATTATCTAATAGGCAAGGTAAGCACAGGGTTTATCTGCTTACCAGATCATCTGTAATGAACATTTTTACCTTTTCGTATGTTTTCACTACATCTAATACTCTCTTTCTAGGTATGGCTGGCGTCTGTCTCTCCCGACCCCACAGCACCTTCCTACAGAATCAATGCCTCTTTTCAAATTTACAATCCATGACAGGGGCAGATGACCCTGTAAGCAAGGTAAACACAGGTCTACTCGTGCTTAGTTACTGATCTGTAGTGAACAATTTCACACGGGTTTTGCCACATCAAAGATGTGGTGTTCACTGTGCTTACCTTGCCTGTTGGATAATCTGCCTCTGTAGCTAATGCTCAGACTCAGAGATGGAAGAATTTCAAGTAGGTGTGGGAAGCAGCATGGGGTACCTTTCCAAATAGGGCAGTGTTCTGGTGATGTGAGCTTGGGAAAGTCACTTCCCCTCTTGTCCTCAATTCCCAGTCTGTACCAGGAGGGGGTTGGAATTAAATAAACATCAGATATTGTCACCCTCTGCATAAAACCCTCCAATAACTTCCATTATATAAAATCTGACCAGACCCTCATCTCAGACTAGGGAGTAGGTAGCCTGCATGGTGGCTCCCAACAATCCTACCTCCTGGTCTCCACATCCTGTGTGACCCTCTCCCCTCACTGTGGATTGGACTCAGGGACTCGCTTCTCAAGAATGTTGCTATTAGGTGCCACTGAGTCGATTTCAATTCATAATGACCCCATTTGGGGCAATGTTTCTTGGCTGTCTTTTATTCTCTCTCTCTGTCTCTCTGTCATTTATTTCTCTGTCTCCCCCCTGGAAGCGGCTGTGATGTATGCCCTGCCCATGGAGAGACTCATGTGACAAAGACCTGAAAGAGGGTCCTGATCAACAGACAGAGAGAAAGTGAGGCCCACTAGTCCAACAGCTCACAGAGTCCTGCTCATAACATGGAAGTGAGTAGGGAGCAGATCCTCCACAGTCAAGACTCAATTGAGACCACAACCACAGGCTCCTGAGAACTTGGGGCAGTCACCAGGTAAGCCATGCCTGATTCCTGGCCCACAGAGACTGTGTGCTGTGTGCTGTTGTAAGTCATTAGTTTTGGGGGTGTTGTTACCACAGAGCAGGAGATAACTCCTCCAGCCCACCAGGCCATGGGACCTGGACCTGTCTTTCTCCTCACTACCTCCTTTCCTCCTCAGCTCCCTGTAGCCATACTGGCTGCATTTCAACCCCCCTCTGGACAAACTCCCATCTGCCTCCCAGTCTCTGCACCAGCTGTGTCTTCTCCCTGGCACGCTCCCAGACTAGTGCAGGGCTGTTCCCTCCTGTCATTGTGGTCACACATAAATGTCATCTTAGTGGGGCCTTTTGGATCACACCCCAGCCTTATCTCACAACACCCTGCTTTATTTTCTCTATAAAATATGCTCTTTTCTTTGCATGCATTTGTTTTCATTTTTTTATCCATCTTCGTGTCTCCCCTACAGATTGTGAGCTCCTGGGGACAGGGACCACGTGGGTCATTTTCAGAACCAGCTCCTGGACCACCTGCTGATGTTGATCCTGCTCGTGCACTAACACTGGAGCTCTGTAGTGCACCAACTATCCCACCACCAGCTCCATCACCAGCATCACATGGACAGCCAGCTTGAGGGGTAGATTTCAATCCTGGGCCACCTCCAGAAATGGCTCCCAGACCAGCTGCTGATGTCGATCCTGCTCCTGCTCAACACCAAAGCCCCACAGAGCACCAAGTTCTCCAACTCCAGCTGTGCCTCGGTCACCAGAGGTTGAGGCATTTGCTTCATGTCCTCCACAGCCACCCCTCATTCACAGCCAGGGAATGTAAGCTCCAGAAGCACACAATTTCTTCAACTCACCTGAGTGGGAATTTTTTTGATTTTGTTGTAGTATTTTTCCAGATCACTTTATACTATTTTAAAGGGTAATTTTCTCCTAAAATAAAGTTTGTTTCAATAGTTTTAAAGTGTGGAGTATAGTGGCTTTATGTACCTTTACAGTCTTATTTAACCATCATCAGTATCTACTTTAGAACATTTCCATCACCACTGTGACAGTTAATATTATGTGTCAGTTTGATTAGGCCATGATTCTCAGGCGTTTGGCAGAACTTATGTAATCAGCCTCCATTTTATGATCTGATGTGAGCAGCCAATCAGTTGGAAGAGGAGTTTCCTTGGAGGAGTGAACTGCAAATTAACACACCTTCTGGTACCTGGTATGTAGCCATTAATCTGGCCAATGACTTTTTCTTCATTCTTGTTTTGAAAGACAGGCCCCTCTTGGTGAATCGCAGGGCAGATCTGTAGGATTTTGGAGCAAAGCCCTGCCATCCTCTGCAGTTAACTACTCTCCTTTTGAGAAACAGCTTTTGGCTTATTTCTGGGCCTTAGTAGAGACTGAACACTTAACCATGGGCTACCAAGTCACCATGTGGCCTGAGCTGCCCATTATGAACTGGATGTTTTCTGACCCACAGAGTCATAAAGTTGGATGTGCACAGCAGCACTCCATCATTAAATGGAAGCAGTATATACAAGATCGGGCCTGAGCAGGACCTGAAGGCACAAGTAAGTTGCATGAGGAAATGGCCCAAATCCCATGGTCTCCACTCCTGTCACATTGCCTTTCATCTCCAAGTCTGCACCTATGGCCTCATGGGGAGTACCTTATGATCAGTTGACTGAAGATGAGAAAACTCGTCCCTTGTTTACAGATGGTTTGGCGCAATATGCAAGCACTGGTTAAAAATGGAGAGCGACAGCACTATGGCCCCTTGCTGGGACCTCCCTGAAGGACAATGGTGAAGGGAAATCCTACCAATGGGCAGAACTTCGAGCAGTGCACCTGGGTGTTCACTTTGCTTGGAAGGAGAAATGGCCAGATGTGCGATTGTATGTATACTGATTCATGGGCTGTGGCCAATGGTTCAGCTGGATTGTCAAGGACTTGGAAGGAACATAATTGGAAAACTGGAGACAAGGATTTATGGGGAAGAGGTATGTGGATAGACCTCTTTGAATGGACCAAAGAAGTGAAGATATTTGTGTCTCATGTGAATGCTCACTAAAGAGTGACCTTAGCAGATGAAGACTTTAACAATCAAGTGGATAGGATGACATGTTCTGTGGAAACCACTCATCCTCTTTTCCCAGGTACTCCCATCATTGCTCATGAACAAAGTGGTCATGGTGGTAGGGATGGAGGTTATGCATGGGCCCAACAATACGGACTTCTACTCATCAAGGCCGACTTGGCGACAGCCACTGCTAAGTGCCCAATCTGCCAGCAGCAGAGACCAACACTGAGTCCCCAATATGGCCCATCCCTCAAAGTGATTGTCCAGCAATCTGGTGCCAAGCTGATTACATTGGGCCACTTTCATCATGGAAAGGGCAGCATTTTGCTCTTACAGGAATAGACAATCTGAATATAGATTTGCCTTCCCTGCATGGAATGCTTCTGCCAAAACTACCATCCATGCACTTAGAGAATGCCTTATCCACCATCATGGTATCCCACATGCATTTCCTTGAATCCGGGGACTCAGTTCACAGCAAATGAAATGCAGCAGTGGTCCCGTGCTCATGGAATTCACTGGTCTTACCATGTTTCCTGTCACCCTGAAGCAGCTGGTTTGATAGAATGATGGAAGGGATTCCTAAAGACACAATTCCAGTGCCAGCTAGGTGGCCATACTTGGCAGGGTTGGGACAGTGTTCATCTAGAGGCTGTATATGCTCTAAACCAGTGTCCAATATATGGTGTTATATCTCCCATAGCCAGGATTCATGGGTCGAGGAATCAAGGGGCAGAAATGGGAGTGGCACCACTCACTATTACCCCTAGTGACCCACTCACAAGATTTTTTGCTACCTGTCCCCATGACCTTACGTTGTGCAGATCTAGAGGTCTTAGTTACATAGGGAGGAATGCTCCCAACTGGAGACTCATCACTGATTCCATTGAACTGGAAGCTAAGAACGCCACCTGGCCACTTTGGATCAACAGGATGGATCAACGGGCAAAGAAGGGAGTTACCATAGTGGCCGGTGTGATTAATCCTGATTACCAAGAGGAAATCAGATTGATATTACATAATGGTGATAAAGAAGAGTACATCTGGAATGCAGGAGAACCCTTAGGGCATCTCTTAGTACTACCATGCCTTGTGATTAAAGTCAATGGTGCAGAGGCAGGGCCAAGATGGCAGAGTAGTCAGATGCTTCCTGTGGTCCCTCTTACAACAAAGAGCCACAAAAACAAGTGAATAGATTATATATGGCAATGTAGGAGCCCTGAATATTAAAGACAAAGTTGATGCATTGGACTGAGTGTTAGGGGGAGGGAGATACAGTTCAGAAGCAGTGAGGAGTTGCCATGCCTGACCTGGCCAGCCCCGGCACCCGGCAGGCCAAAGTGGCAGGTGCATGCAGTGAGGCAAGTGAAGGTTCTTGGGACCAGTTTTCCAAACTGGGAGAGACCAAGAGGTGGAGGGTCTGCTCAAGCCTTCAAAACCAGTGGGAAATGCTGCTCAGTCGGTGAAAGATAAGTACAAGCATCTAACCCACCACATGGATCAAAACAAAAACAAAAACCATTTTATCTGCTTCTTCCACTCTCTGCTCAGGGTCTGGGTCAGGCTTCAGCAAGTACTGTTCTCCCTGGGCAGGAAGTAGGACCCATCACATGCTCTGAGCCATGCTCTGAGCCATTCTCCTCACTTTGGAAAGTGAACAAATTAACAAATGGGAAAAAAACAATCTGCCAGTTTCTCTACTCTGGGAATACAAGGCAGGCACAGGTCCTTTGCCTAGGCACAGGGATAAGGGGTCCATGAGCTTTGAATGCCTTTCACCCCTGCATAGACCTGTGTGAGCCCATTTCAACAGTGTAGACCCTAGTTAGCACAGTATAACAGGGTTTATACCTGAAGCCTATTTTCATGTGTATCTGCTATAAGGGGGAGTGGCAGGTTTGTGATAGTTGACTCTGAACTGCCCGTTAAGCAGGGTCCTCACCTACCCACATCAGGGGCCTGAAGACTGGCAGCTCCACCCACTCCACTCAGCCACCTGCAACAAAGGTCCAAGAATAAGTGGTCACTCCCAGCCATTACACTCAACAGCATTGAGGGCAAAACTCAACTACCTATGTGCTCTAGGGAACAGGGACACGCCTTCCACATAGATACTCAGAGGAAGCAGTCAGCTCCTTGCCTTGATCAGCGCACGACCCTCTACTGCAGATAAATACCTGTGGTTATTCCAATCACCCCTGTCCATTTAGGATTGTAGGTGAGATCTTACAATGGTGACCAACGACCTGGACACCTGAGCAGAATCCCCACAAGAAAAAGCAAATGGACTCCTGGGCTCACATACCTAGTAACAGCCCTAGCTACCTGGGGACAGTATGTGAGAGTTTCAAAGGCACCAATAACCAAATTAGTTCACACAACCAGCCTATTTGGGCATATGAAACAAAACAAGAAGCTAGGACATAGTAAGCAAACAAAAAATAAATAAATATAATAAATTATTGATGGCTTGGGGACAACAGTCAATATCAAATCACATAAAGTGGCAGAGACGATGATGGCTTCAGCAAGCCACCAAAACAAAGAATCAAGAAACCTTCCAGAGGAAGATAACCTCTTGGACTTAACAGAGGTAGAATTCAAAAGACTAATATACAGAACTCTTCAAGAGATCAGGAAGGAAATCAGGCAAAACAGAGAAAATAAATCAAAAATCACAAAAATAAATCAAAGCTAAAACACTGAAAATAGGGAAACAGAGATGTCAAGATGTAAAAGATGACAACATTGAAACAAAAAAGAGGGACTAAAAAATGTAGTCATAGATCTTCCATATGGAGAGGATGTCACAGTGATATAAAGAAATAAAAGATTTGTTTAAACTTAGAAAAATAGGGATAAATATTAAGGTAACCACAAAGGAAACTAACAATCTTATGCATCGAAATAAAAAACAAGAAAAACACAAAGACTCAGCAAATACAAAATCAACAACAATGAAAAAGATAAAAAGAAAATTCTTAAAAACAACTCAGCGCAGAAAATTAAGTCAACAAAGAAACTGTCAACACACACAAAATTACATCAAAATGAGAGCACTAAGTTTATACCTATCAATAATTACACCAAATGTAAATGGACTAAATGCACCAATAAAGAGACAGAGAGTGGCAGAATGAATAAAAAAAAGATTTATTTGCTGCCTACAAGAGACACACCTTAGACTTAAAGACACAAACTAAGACTCAAAGGATGGAAAAAAATATATCAAACAAACAACAATCAAAAAAGAGCAGGAGTGGCAATATTAATCTCTGACAAAATAGACTTTAAAGCAAAATCCAGCACAAAGGATAAGGAAGTACACTATGTAATGATTAAAAGGTCAATACATGAGGATGACATAAGCATAATAAATATATATGCACCCAATGATGGGTCTCCAAAATACATAAAACAAACTAACAACATTGAAAAGCGAAATAGACAGCTCCACAATAAGAGTAGGAGACTTCAACCCACCACTTTCGGGGAAGGACAGATCCAGAAAGAGGCTCAGTAAAGACACATAAAATCTAAATGCCACAATAAGCCAATTTGACCTCATAGACATATACAGAACACCCAACAGCAACCAAGTATACTTTCTTTTCCAACACACATGGAACATTCTCTGGAATAGATCACATATTAGGCTACAAAGCAAACCTTAACAGAATCCAAAACATCGAAATATTACAAAACATCTTTTCTGACCATAAAGCTATAAAAGTAGAAACCAATAACAGAAAAAGGAAGGAAAAAAAAATCAAATACATGGAAACTGAACACCTTGCTCAAAAACTACTGAGATATAGAAGAAATTAAGGATGGAATAAAGAAATTCACAAAGTCACGTGAGAATGAAAACACATCCTACGAGAACCTTTGGGACACAGCAAAAGCTGTGCTCAGAGGTCAATTTATAGCAATAAATCCACACATTCAAAAAGAAGAAAGAGCCAAAATCAAAACATTAACCCTTCAACTTGAGCAAGTAGAAAGAGGGCAGCAAAAGAATTACTTGGGCACCAGAAGAAAAGAAATAATAAAAATTAGAGCAGAATTAAATGAAATAGAGAATAGAAAAACAATTGAAAGAGTTAACAACAGCAAAAGCTTGTTCCTTGAAAAGATCAACAAAATCCATAAACCATTGGCAAAACTGACAAAAGAAAAACAGGAGAGGAAGCAAAATAACCCAAATAAATGAAATGGCCAATATCACAACAGACCCAACTGAAATTAAAAGAATCATAACAGAATACTATGAAAAATTGTACTACAACAAATTTGAAAAGCTAGAAGAAATTGACAAATTTCTAGAAACACACTACCTACTTAAATAAACATATACAGAGGTCGAACAACTAAATAAACCTATAACAAGAGATTGAAAACCAAATAAAAATCTCCCAATAAAATCAATGGAAAAGTATAGCAACCCAATTCCAACATGACTACTAATGGCCCAGACCCTTCAGGAATGAAGGTTTGGGTCACACCACCAGATAAAGAACCACGACAGCTGAGGTGCTTGTTGAGGGCAAAGGGAATATGGAATTGGTGGTAGAAGATACTTTTAAATACCAATACTGCCATGTGACCAGTTACAGGAATGAGGACTGTTATTTTTATGAGTATTTCTGCCTTGCATGTGTACATCAAATATTCTTGTTTTTTACACTTATAAAATATAATATGTAAATAGAGGCATTGCATTTTCAATTGTGTGTGTGTTTGTTGTATCATGTTGGGCCCAAGTGTAACTCTGTAATTGTCTTTATTCAGAGATTATGTATAGTTTGGTGAGATGTGCACAGGTTCAAGTTGACAAGGGATAGACTGTGATGGTTAAGTTTGTGTGTCAACTTGACTGGGCCATGATTCTCAAGTGTTTTGGCAGTCATATAAGGTTGTGATCACTTCCCTGTTGAGATTTGATACGTGATCACCCCCAAGATGGGATTTGCTGTGAGTGGTACCAGTAGGGGTGGGGCCTGTGGGAGCTCACTACCCCTTCAGACTTCATCTCTCTGCCCTCCACCACCTAGTCCTTCCTACTGTCCTTGCCGGGCCTTTTGTTCGTTCTAGATCCTGCAGCTGGCTACTGTTCATCTGCAATCATTTCTTGGGACTTGAGGTAGCAGATTACCTGCGGTCTTGCCTGCTAATCTTGAGATTCATTGATCTTCACAGCCTTAAACAGTTTTGGTCTCCAGCCTACCAATCTTGGGTTCGTCAGCCCCTGTGGCTATGTGAATCTGGAGAAGCCTCTTTCCTTCCCCACAGGCTTGGGACATTACAGTCTTGAAAACTTGCATGATTCATTTACTTGATATAAATCTCTCACTTCATATATATATATATGCTTACTGGTTTTTCTTCTCTAGAGAACCCAGCTTAAGACAGGTCGAGTCAGTTCTGTCTCATAGCACCCCTATGTACAACAGAACAAAACACTGTCCAGTCCTATTGATCCTCACAATCATTGCTATGTTTGAGCCCATTGTCACAGCCACAGTGTCAATCCATTTCATTGAGGGTCTTCCTCTTTTTGATGACCCTCTATTTTACCAAGCATAATGTCCCTCTCCAGGGACTGGTCCCTCCTGATAACGTGTCCGAAGTATATGAGATGAGGTCTCATCATCCTCCCCTCTAAGGAGCATTCTAGTTGTACTTCTTCCAAGACAGACTTGTTCGTTATTCTGAAAATCTATGGTATATTCAGTATTCTTTGCAAACACCATAATTCAAAAGCATCAATTATTCTTCAGTCTTACTTATTCATTGTTCAGCTTTCACATGCATATGAGGTGACTGAAAATACCATGACTTGGGTCAGGTGACATCTTTGCTTTTTAACACTTTAAAGAGGACTTTTGTAGCAGATTTGCCCAATGTAGTGAGTCTTTTGATTTCTTGACTACTGCTTCCATGGGTGGTGATTATGGATCTATGTCATATAAAATCCTAGGGTTGCTAAACTTAGCAAACAAAAACACAGTATTTGAATTTATTTGCAAAATACAGAATAAAAAATTCAATTTCAGATAAACAAATTTTTAGTGTAAGTGTGAAATATTAGTCAATGTGCCAGACATTTAAAAAAATATATTGTTTATCTGAAATTCAAATTTAAATAGGCATCTTGTATCTTATCTGCAAGGCTACTTTCAGGAAACAATGATTCCCAGTTGAGTTGCTTAACCCAGAAGAGCCACATATTTCAGACAAAACTGGAAATATCATGAAGTTTATATCCCACCATTTGTGCAACTCTTTAGGCCTCCTCTTATGACCAGAACTTCTATTTAGAATGGTTGTTTAAAATGTGTGAATTTTAAAAAATCACCTCCTAAAAAAAAAAAAAAAAATTTTTTTTTTTTTTTTTTTTTAGGGATGTAATTACAATAAAAGGAACATATATTAGGCATAAAAATAAGGATAGGCTTATTTGTATACAGCTGCACTAATACAGTACCCATTAGCCACTTGGCTATTAAACACATGAAATGTGGCTAGCCTGAATTGTGTAAGCACACCTGATTTCAAAGACTTAGTATAAAAAAAGAATGTAGTATATCTCATTAATTAATAATTTTTTACTTATTCATTACATGTTAACATGATAATATTTTGGATATATTGGGATAAATAAAATGTATTATTAACATTTATTTCACATATTTCTTTTTACTATTTTTTTCCTTTTTCCTTTTTTAAATTGGTTACTAAACCCAACCCAAACCCATGGCTGTTGAGTCAATTTCAACTCACAGTGACCCTATAGGACAGAGTAGAATCACCCCATATGGTTTCCAAGGAGCACCTGGTGGATTCGAACTGCTGACGTTTTAGTTGGCAGAAGTAGCTCTTAACCACTACACCATCAAGGTTTCCAGTGTGGCCACTAGAATATTAAAAATTACATATTGTAGCTCACATTTGTGGTTCACATTACGTTTCCATTGGACAGTGCTGGCCTAGAGCCAAAACAAAATCCAGAAGATCTAATAATGACCATCAGGTCAACAATCAGGTGCCAGCCTGCTCAGAAAGAGTTCGATTCTCCTCATCATGAGCCTGTTGTGGCTGAAATGGTTCGGGTGTACAGAATCATTGAATGTAGTATGTGTTCACGTAGTTTTCCTTGTTTTTATTTTCTGTCCTGACAAAAACTTGGTGATTTTTGAATGATTACAGAACAAATAGAATTGTGGCTTAAGTTTCCTATTATGTATGTTTGGCAGTTGAATTACATTTTTGACAATTACAAATTTCTGTCTGCTCTGTTCCTCATGAGGACATCAGACTGGGATATGGTGGGAGGAGGTGTGGGGGGTGCAGGGGGAGGGACAGTTGGGAAAGATTCTGGTTCCTAGAAGCCCTACTCATAATTTATTCTTTTTTATTCCTTCTTATTTTTCTCCTTTTTATTTTAAGACTGTGAATTGATGGTGGCAGGGCCACTTTGACTATACTTGCTAGAAGCAGGTGTCTACGTTAACGTAAAATTGTAAGGACTGAAAACCATTAAAAAAAAGTGGTGGAGGCTGCATAGAGGGAAGAAGGGCTGGGGGTGGGAAAGTGTGTACCCCTTTTTACTGAGCGCTCTGTCTTCTGTTGGGAGCTCCATGAAGCTGCCTTCCCATACTCTCTGTCTGCAGTCCTTTGCTGCTGAGGTCTGAGATGGCAAATCCAGTTGTCAGTGAGCTGGAATCTCTCTGGCTGAGTGACATGGCCCACTGGAAAGTGGTGGAGGCTTTCCAGCAGGAAGAAGGATGGGTGGTGGGCAAGTGTGTATCCCCAGTTTCTGAGTGTTCTGTCTACTGTTGGTATCTCTGTGAAGTCGTCTTCCTGTACTCGCTGTCTGCAATCCTTGGTGGCTGAGACCCAAGATGGTGAATCTTGGCAACAGTGAGCTTATGTCTCTCCGGCTGAGCAACTGTGGCCTGTTGGAAAGTGGCAGAGACCTCATATAGGGAAGAAGGGTGGGGGATGGGAAAGCATGTGTCATGAATTGAATTATGCCCCCCCTCCAAAAAAATGTGTGTATCAATTTGGCTGGGCCATGATTCCCAGTATTGTGTGGTTGTCCTCCATTTTGTAACTGTAATTTTATTTTAAAGAGAATTAGGGAGGAACTGTAACACCCTTACCCACGTAACATCCCTGATTCAATGTAAAAGGAGTTTCCCTGGGATGTGACTTGCACCACCTTTAATCTCTCAAGAGATAAAAAGAAAGGGAAGTGAGCAGAGAGGGGGACCTCATACCACGAAGAAAGCAGTGCCAGGAGCAGAGCTCATCCTTTTGTCCTGAGTTCCCTGTGCGGAGAAGCTCCTAGTCCTGGGGAAGATTGACGAGAAGGCCAACTGAGAGAGAAAAACTTCCCCTGAAGCTATGAAGAAATAAATTTCCCTTTGTTAAAGCCACCCACTTGTGGTATTTCTGTTATAGCAGCACCAGATAACTAAGACAATGACATATATAAACCTTGAAAGAAAAAAAAAAAAAACTGCCAGCCAAGAATAATAAATCCTGCAGAACTCTCACTCAAATATGATGGTGAAATCAGGATATTTTCAGATAAACAGAAATTAAAGGACTATATAAAAACAAAACCCAATTTACAAGAATTATTAAAGGGAGTCCTTCATTTAGAGACCAACAACATCAGACAATAATCTGACTCTAGGGCACAAAACAGTATCAGACAGATACCAACATAAGAAATGAGCTCTCAAGGATAAAACAAACCTTAAAAACTTACATCAGGGAACCAGAGAGGTCAACCTGTAAATAACAACAACATCAGAATAATAAAGAAAAAAAATTTTTTTTTTCTTTATTAAAAGAGAGAATAAATGGTGTAGGTATATAATTTTCAGTTGGAAAGGCAGTCAAGGCAATATCACGTAATAAAAGAGTGGTTTGAAGTTAGAAAGATGGGGCAAATTTCAAGGTAAACACAAAGAAAGTTAACAAACGTACTCATCAAAATAAAGAAGAAAAACCAAAGTATCAGTAAACACAAAATCTACAAAAAGAAAAGAAAAGAAATCCACAAACAATAGGAACTCAGCAAACAAGTGAGAGGGAAAAAAATCAGCATAATCAAAAAACCACTACAAGACAACAACAATAAACTCACAACTATCAATAAACACACTGAAAGTAAATAGCTTAAATGCACTCAGACAGTGACAGAATGGATTAAAAAAAAAAAAAAAGGACCCATCGATATGCTGTGTACAAGAGACACACCTTAGTAACAAATATATAAATATATTAAAAATCAAAGGACGGGAAAACAAACAAACAAAAAGCGACCAAAAAAGAGGAGTGGCGATACTATTCTCAGACGAGATAGACTTTAAAAGAAAACCCACCATAAAAGACAAGGAAAGACATTATAATGCCCACCATGAGGGCATAACCATAATAAATATTTACGCAGTCAATGACAGCACTACAAAATACATAAAACAAACTCCAACAGCACTGAAAAGAGAAAATGGCAGTTCCACAATAATAGTTGGAGACTTCAACACACCACTCTAAGTAAAGGACAGAACAGCCAGGAAGAAGCTCAACAAAGTCACAGAAGATCTAAAGGCCACAATCAACCAATTTGACCTTATAGACACACACAGAACACTCCAGCCAACAGCAGCAAAGTACACGTTCTTTTCCAACACACGGAACATTCTCCAGAATAGAGCACATCTTAGGCCACAAAGCAACCCTCAACAAAATCTAAAACATTGAGATAATACAAAGCATCTTCTCTGATCACAACACCATCAAAGTAGAAATTAATAACAGGAAGAGCAAGAGAAAAAAGAATGGAATCTGAAGAACACCTTGCTTAAAAACCACTGAGTAACAGAAGAAATAAAAGATGGAATTGAAAACTTTCTAGAATCAAGTGAGAATAAAAACACATCATACCAAAACCTTTGGGACACAGCAAAAGCAGTGCTCAGAGGTCAATTTATAGCAATAGATGCACACATCAAAAAGAAGACAGGAACAAAATCAAAACTTTAGCTATACAACTTGAAGAAATAGAAAGAGAACAGCAAAAGAAGCCCACAGCCACCAGAAGAAAGGAAATAATAAAGATCAGAGCAGAAATCAATGAAATAGAGAATAGAAAAAGAATAGAAAGAATCCACAAAACCAAAAGTTAGTTCTTTGAAAGGATTAACAAAATTGACAAGCCATTGGCAAAATCCACAAAAGAAAAATAAGACAGGATGTAAATAACCCAAAAAAGAAATGAAATGGGGGACATTACAACAAAGCCAAATGACATAAAAAGGATCATAACAGAGTGCTTTGAAAAAGTATACTCTGACAAAATTGAAAACCTAGAGGAAATGGACAAATTTCTAGAAACATACTACCTACCTAAACTAACAGAAGCTGAGGATGAAATTCTGAACAGACCCATAACAGGAGAAGAGATTGAAAAGGTAATAATAATAATGATAAAAACTGCCAACAACAACAACAAAAAAGCCCTGGAAATGGCTTCATTGGTTCTACCAAACATTCAGAGAAGATCTTGCGCCAGTAATCCTAAAAGTATTTCAGAACATAGAAAAGGAAGGGAAACTTCTGAATTCATTTTATGAAGCTAACATAACTCTAATACCAAAACCAGGCAAAGACACCACAAAAAAAGAAAATTACACACCAATATCTCTCATGAATACAGATGCAAAACTTCTCAACAAAATTCTAGCCAATAAAATTCAGCATCATGTAAAAAAAAATAATACACCACAACCAAGTGGAATTCATACCAGGCATGCAAGGATGGTTCAACATTAGAAAATCAATCAACATAATTCACTATATAAATAAGACAAAAGAATCACATAATCATCTCTATTGATGCAGAAAAGGCAGTTGATAAAGTCCAACACCCATTCCTGATAAAAACTCTCAATAAAATAGGCATAGAAGGGAAATTCCGCAACATAATAAAGGGCACCTACCAAAACCAGAAGTCAACATCATTCTTAATGGAGAGAGGCTGAAAACATTCTCCCTGAAACAAGAACAAGACAATGATGCCCTTTATCACCACTGCTATTTAACATCGTGCTTGAAGTTCTAGCTAGAGCAATAAGGCAAGAAAAAGAAATAAAAGGCATCCAAATTGGTAAGGAAGAAGTAAAACTGTCCCTATTTGTGAATGATGAGATTCTATACATAGAGAACCCAAAGAACTCACCAAGAAAATTACTGGAACTAATAGGATGATTCAGCAGGGTAGCAGGATACAAGAGAAACATACAAAAATCAGTTGGATTCCTATACATCAATAACGACAGCCATGAGAAGGAAAAGAGGAAAGCAATACCATTCATAATAGCCCCTAAAGAAAGTAAAATTCTTACAAATAAATCTAACCAGACCTATAAATAAATCTAAAAGACTACACAAAGAAAACTACAAAACACTACTGTAAGAAACCAAATGACATCTACAGAAACGGAAAAACATACCATGTTCATGGATAGGTAGACTGAACATCATGAAAATGTTAATTCTACCCAAAGCAATCTGCAAATACAATGCAATCCCTTTCCAAATACCAACAGCATTCTCTAAGGAGTGGAAAAACTAATCATTAACTTTATATGGAAAGAGAAGAAGCCACAGGTAAGTAAAGCAGTATTTAAGAAAAAGAATAAAGTCGGAGGGCTCACACCACCTGACCTCAGAACCTATTATACAGCTACGGTAGTCAAAACAGCCAGATACTCATACAACAACACACACATTGACCAAAGAAACTGAATTGGGAATCTAGATGTAAATTCATCTGCCTATGGTCACCTGATCTTTGACAAAAGCCCAAAGTCCATTAAATGGGGAACAGGCAGTCTTTTTAACAAATGGTGCTAGCAAAACTGGATGTCCATCTGTAAAAAAATGAAACAGGACCCATACCTCACACCAGACACAAAAACTAATTCAAAACGGATCAAAGACCTAAATATGAAACCAAAAACTATAATGATCGTAGAAGAAAAGATAGGGTGAACGCCTGAGGGCCTAGTACACAGCATAAATACTATACAAGCCATATAATTCACAACACACAAATACCAGAAGATAAGCCAGATAACTGGGATCTTCTTAAAATTAAACTTATGCTCATCAAAAGACTTCACCAAAAGAGTAAAAACAGAACCTACAGACTGGGAAAAACTTTTTGGCTATGACAAATCCTACAAAGTTCTAATCTCTAAAATCTATAGGCAAATCCACCTCCTCTACAACAAAAAGACAAATAATCCATTAAAAAATGGCCAAAGATATGAACACACACTTTGCCAGAGAAGATATTCAGGCAGCTTACAGACACATGAGGAAATGCTTGTGATCACCAGCATTAGAGAAATGCAAGTCAAAACTAGAATGACGTACCATCTCTTCCAGACATTAGTGGCACACACACACACACACAGAGAAAATAACAAATGTTGGAGAGGCTGTGGGGAGACTGAAACTCTTATGCACTGCTCTTGGAAATGTAAAATGGTACAGTCATTTTGGAAAACTGTATGGTGCTTCCTTAAAAAGCTAGAAATAGAAATGCCATATGATCCAGCAGTTCCACTCCTAGATATATATCCAAGAGAAATGAGAGCTGTCACATGAGTAGACATATGCACACCCATGTTCATTGCAGCATTATTCACAATAGCAAACAGAATAAGTGCCCATCAACAGATGAGTGGATAAACAAACTATGGTACATGCAAACAATGGAATACTATGCAACAATAAAAATCACTGATGAATCTGTGAAACCTCTCACGACATGGATGAATAAAAATATGGAGGGCATTATACTGAACGACTCGATGGACGGCACTGGGTTTTTTTTTTTTTGATACTGAGTGAAATAAGTCAATCAGAAAAGGGCAAATACTGCATGAGACCACTATTATAAAAACTCATGAAAGGGCTTACAAACAGAAAGAAACAATCTTTGATGGTTACTTGGGAGGGGAGGGATTGGTAGGGAAAAACACTAACTAGACAATAGATAAGTGGTAACTTTGGTGAAGGATAAGACAGTACACAATACTGGGGAAGTCAGCACAACTTGACCAAGGCAAGGTCATGGAAGCTTCCTAGACACATACAAACTCCCTGAGGGACTGAATTACTGGGCTGAGGGCTGTGGGAACCATGATCTTGGGGGACATCTAGCTCAATTGGCATAACATAGTTTATAAGGAAAACGTTCTACATTCTACTTTGGTGAGTAGGGTCTGGGGTCTTAAAGCCTGTGAGTGACCATCTGAGATGCCCCATTGGTCTCACCCCATCTGGAGCAAGGTATAATGAAGAAAACCAAAGACACAAGGGAAAGATTTGTCCAAAGGACTAATGGACCACTATTACCATAGCCTCCACCAGACTGGGTCCAGCATAACTAGATGGTGCCCGGCTACCACCACCAGCTGCTCTGACAGGAATCATAAAAGAGGATCTCTGACAGAGCAGGCGAAAAATGTACAGCAAAATTCTAACTCATAAAAAAAGACCAGGATTATTGGTTTGACAGAGACAGGAGAAATCTGAGTGTATGTCCCCCGGACACCGTTTTAAGTCTCTACTGAAGTCACTCCTGAGGTTCATCCTTCAGTCAAAGATTAGACAGGCGCATAACACAAAACCAATCTAAATGGGCACATCAGCTCAGGGACAAGAAGGAGAAGGCAGGAGGGGACAGGAAAGCTGGTAATAGGGAATCCAAAGTCAAGGAGAGGGGAGCGTTGACATTTCGTGGGGTTGGCAACCAATTACACAAAACAATATGTGTATTAATTGCTTAATGACTCTTTAAGCCTTCATCTAAATTCAGTAAAAGAAAACAAAAATCCTCGCATCTGTACCAATAAACAACATCATAATGAATGGAGAAAAGATTGAAGTTGTCAAGGATTTCATTTTACTTGGATCCACAATCAATGCCCATGGAAGCAGCAGTCAAGAAATCATAAGATGCATTGCTTTGGGAAAATTTGTTGCAAAAGACCTCTTGAAAGTGTTGAAAAGCAAAGATGTCACTTTCGGGACTAAGGTATCCCTGACTCAAGCCATGATATTTTCAATTGCCTTATATGTGTGCAAAGCCTAGATAATGAATAAGGAAGACTGAAGAAGAATTGATGCTTTTGAATTATGATGTTCACAAAGAATATTGTGTATACCATGGACTGCAAGAGGAACCAGCCGATCAGTCTCGGAAGTTCCAAGTACAGCCAGAATGCTCCTTAGAAGCAAGGATGGGGAGACTGCATCTGGTGTACTTTGGACATGTTATCAGAAGGGATTAAAAAAAAAAAAAAAAAAAACTAGCCCTGGAAAAGGACATCATGCTTGGCAAAGGGTCAGTGAAAAAGAAAACCCTCAAGAAAATTGGTGGACACAGGGTGGTGCAGGACTGGGTAGTGTTTTATTTTCTTGTACGTAGGGTCACTATTCATCTCATATGAGTCAGAATCGACTCAATGGCAACAGGTTTGGTTTTGGTTTTTAGAGGGTCATCATTATGTGTTGGAACTGACTCAAGTGCACCTACAACAGCAACCACAAGTTTGTACTTTTAGGCCTTTAATCCATTTGAATTAGTTTTTGTGTACGGTGTGAGGCACGGGCGCTGTTTCATTTTTCCACATGTGAAAATTCTTCTTTCCCGTGGAATGGACTTACCACCTTTGTCAAAAATCAGTTAACCTTAGATGTGTGGGCTTATTTCTGGACTCTCAACTGTATTCCGTTGGTGTACGTGTCTGTTGTTATGGCAGTACCAAGCTGTTTTGATTACCGTATCTGTATAGTATGTTTTAAAATCAGCAAGTGTGAACCCTCCTACTTTGTCCATTTCTTTCAATATTGGGTTAGCTATTCGTGGCCTCTTGCCATTCCATACAACGTGGAGGACTGGATTTTCTATTTCTGTGAAGAAGACTGTTGTAATTTTGATCAGGATTGTGTTGATTCTATAGATTGCTTTGGGTAGTATCGACATCTTTTTTTTTTTTTTTTTTTGACATACAAATTCAACCTAATTTCACCATTGTCATTTAAAGCTTGATTTTATCCAACATAAAAATACGTCTTTAAAGAGTTCTCTATCACAGGAAATTAAACAGTAGAAACGTTCATAGCCTCATGGGTACAAGTTATATAAATTAAAATCAAATAATTGGAAATTTTTTCCACATGGGAACTATACATCTAAATAAATGGTGGAAGGACCTCAATATTTCATTACTTATGGATTAATTTGGTTATTTTCAGAATCTATACAAAGATTCTGATATTCAGACTTCTTTTGCTGTCATTTACGATTAAATATCACTCTCTCTTTTTTTTTTTTTTACATTCTGACTCAAGCTACTTGACCAAAATGTCTGATTTAGGAAGCTGTTTAGCTTTACAGTAAAAGTTTTTCTAACTACAGTTTCCATCTTCAAAGGAACTGACATTACGATGCTGATGAAATTTGCTAGTTTCTCTTTGAACAATGTGCAATATTCTTTTGTGCTAATCTAGCCAAATACGTTAATGAGAGGAAAATACCATAATCTCTTCTAATTCATGATGTTAATTCCATGAAAGTTTAAACAGGTACGAAAATGGATTACGCACAGTTCAGTAGGGTATAATGTTGTTTCCCTCGTCTAAAAATTAGCCAGTGAAATAAAACGTATCAACTTGTAGTTGATTTCATTTCAGGAAAACACATTTGAGAATCGCAAGTACATGATTTTTCTCATCTTATTCCTCAGTCATTGATAGAAATTTTATCAACCACCATGCTATCTACTTGTGGATTGTAGTAGTGAATGAACAAAGATGGACTTCCTTAGAATTGGTAATGAACTGTGGTCCTCATTTTTCAGGTACAACCAAATCTTTATCTGTATAAATCAGTGAATCAAATGAACAAGAACAGTCCAACAGTGACAGAAATTTTACTGTAGCTGTGATCTGTCTGATCACTGAACAGATTTCATCTTGGATAGCTTTCCGAGACTTTTCTCTGGGTGCGTGGTCATCTTTTGCAGTCTTGTCACTCTCAATATCAAATTGCCATCTTTCAAGGGTCTCACCACTTTCAATACTTGAGATGACAACCACCAGTTTCTGAACTGAACATTTGTATAACCAATCTTTTAGTTCTACATTATTTAGGTATTTTATGAGTCCAGAATCAGTAGTCACAAGTAAGGTGAGTCCTTATTTTTGCACTCGAGTAAATGTTTCAGATGGATATGTGCCATGCTGATATAAAATGCTGTTAATGTCAAATGAGAAGAACTTGGCCACAATTTCAGTGCTCCCAAGGAGGGTAATGCCCTGCTCCTGTGTGAGTTGCAGCGCTACGGCTAGGCCCACAGAGGAAGGCATGCACTTTCATCAGTAAACAGCGACTACTGTGGCTGCCACAGCAGTTCCCTGCAACTGAAAAATAACATTGCAGCCCATTATTGAAATCTTAACAATATTAAGTCTTCCAATCCATGAACATAAAAAGTCTTTCCATTTAAGTCTTCTTTAATCTCTTTTAGCAGTGTTTTATAGTTTTCATTGTATAAGTTCTTCACATCCCAGGTTATATTTATTCCTAGGCATTTATTCTCTTAGGTGCTATTGTAAATGGAATTGTTTCCCCTAATTTTCCTTTCAGATTTCTCATTGCTGGTGTATAGAATCCCAACCGGTTCTTGTTTGTTGACTTTGCCACCTGCAACTTTGCTAAATTCCTCTATTAGCTCTAGAAGTTTTCCTGCGGACATTTTTGGGATTTTCTATATATAGAATCGTATCGTCTGTAAATAGAGATAATTTTACTTCTTCTTTTCCAATCTGGATACATCTTTTTTTTTTTCTTGTCTTATTACTCCAGCTGGGACTTCTAATACAATATTGCATGGAAGTGGTGAGAGTGGGTACCCTTGTCTTGTTCCAGATTTCAAGGAAAAAGCGCTCAGCCTTTCTCCATTAAGTATAATGTAGGCTATTGGCTCTTCACATATGCCCTGAATAGAATTTCGCTTCTATTCCAATCTTCTTTATGGTTTTCATTAAGAAAGGGTGTTGTATTTTATCAAATGCTTTTTCTGCATTCATAGAGATCATCATGTGGTTCTTTTCCTTTCTTCTATTGATTTTTTTTTATTGATGTGGTGTATTATGTTGATTTTTTTTCTTTAAATTTTCATTGTGCTTTCAGTGAAAGTTTACAAATCAAGTCAGTCTCTAGTACAAAAACTTATACACACATTGCTATATATTTCTAATTGCTCTCCCCCTAATGAGACAGTACACTCCCTCCCTCCATTCTCTATTTTCATGTACATTCAGCCAGCTTCTTATCCCCTCTGCTCTCTCATCTCCCCTCCAGAGAAGAAATTCCAACATAGTCTCCTGTGTCTACTTGATCCAAGAAGCCCATTCTACCCCAGTATCATTTTTCTATGCCATAGCACAGTCCAATCCCTGTCTCAAGAGTTGGCTTTGGGAATGGTTCCTGTCTTGGACTAACAGAAGGTCTGGAAACCATGACCTCCGGGGTCCTCCTATTCTCAATCGGACCATTAGTGTGGTCCTTTTATGATAATTTGGTGTCTGCATCCCACTGCTCTCCTGCTCCCTCAGGGGTTGTCTGTCGTGTTCCCTGTCAGGGCAGTCATGGGTTATAGCCACGCACCATCTAGTTCTCCTGGTCTCAGGCTGATGTAGCCTCTGGTTTATGTGGACTTTTCTGTTTCTTGGGCTCATAATTACCTTGTCCCTTTGGTGTTCTTCATTCTCCTTTGCTTGAGGTGAGTTGAGACGCACTGATGCTTCTTAGACGTCCACTTGCTAGCATTTAAGACCCCAGACGCCTCTCTCAAAGGTGGGATGCAGAATGTTTTCTTAATAGATTTTATTATGCTAATCGACTTAGATGTCCCCTGAAACCATAGTCACCAAACTGCCACCCCTGCTACGCTGGCCTTCGAAAGTGTTCTGTTTATTCAGGAAACTTCTTTGCTTTTGGTTTACTCCAGTTGTGATGACCTCTCCTGTATTGAGTGTTGCCTTTCCCCTCACCTAAAATAGTTCTTATCTACTATCTAATTAGTGAAAATCCCTCTACTCCCTCCCTCCCTTCCCCCTCATAACCATCAAAGAACATTTTCTCCTCTGTTTAAACTACTTCTCATGTTCTTATAATAGTGGTCTTATACAATATTTGTCCTTTTGAAACTGACTAATTTCACTCAGCACAATGTCTTCCAGATTCCTCCATGTTATGAAATGTTTCACAGATTCATCACTGATTGAAGCATAGTATACCATAATTTATTTATTCATTCATCTGTTGACGGGCATCTTGGTTGCTTCCATCTTTTTGCTATTACAAACAGTGCTGCGGTTAACATGGGTGTACATATATTTGCTTATGTAAAGGCTCTTATTTCTCTAGGATATATTCCAAGGAGTGGGATTGTTGGATTGTGTGGTAGTTCTATTTCTAGCTTTATAAGGAAGCGCCAAATTGATTTCCAAAGTGGTTGTACCATTTTACATTCCCACCAGCAGTGTAGAAGTGTTCCAATCTCTCCACAGCCTCTCCAACATTTATTGTTTTCTGGCTTTTGGATTAATGCCAGCCTTGTTGGAGTGAGATGAAATCTCATTGTAGTTTTGATTTGCAATTCTCTAATGGCTAATGATCGTGAGCATTTCCTCATATATCTGTTAGCTACTGAATGTCTTCTTTAGTGAAGTGTCTGTTCATATCTATTGCCCATTTTTTAATTGGGTTATTTATTTGTCTTTTTATAGTTGAGTTTTTGCAGTATCATGTAGATTTTAGAGATCAGGTGCTGATCAGAAATGTCATAGCTAAAACCTTTTTCCCAGTCTGTAGGTGCTCTTTTTACTCTTTTGGTGAAGTCTTTGGATGAGCATAGGTGGTTTATAGGAGCTCTCAGTTATCTAGTTTTTCTCCTACATTGTTAGTCATGTTTTGTATACTGTTTATGCCATGTATTAGGGCTCCTAACGTTGTCCCTATTTTTTCTTCCATGGTCTTTATAGTTTTAGATTTCATATTTAGGTCCTTGATCCATTTTGAGCTCATATTTGTGCATGGAGTCAGGTATGGGTCTTGTTTCATTTTTTTACAGATGGTTCTCCAATTATGCCAGCACCATTTGTTAAAAAGACTGTCTTTTCCCCATTCAACTGTTTTGTGGCCTTCGTCAAATATCAACTGGTCATATGTGGATGGATTTATGTCTGGATTGTCAATTCTGTTCCATTGGTCCATGTATCTGTTGTTGTACCAGTAGCAGACTGTTTTGACTACTGTGGCTGTATAATAGGTTCTAAAATCAGGTGGAGTAAGGCCTACCACTTTGTTGTTCTTTTTCAGTAATGCCTTACTTATCCAGGCTTCTTTCCCTTTCATATGAAGTTGGTGATTTGTTTCTCAATCTCATTAAAGAATATCATTGGAATATGGATGGGAATTGCATTAAATGTAGAGATCACTTTTGATAGAATAGACATTTTCGTAATGTTAAGTCTTCCTATCCATGAGCAAGGTATGTCTTTCCACTTATGTAAGTCTCTTTTGGTTTCTTGCAGAAGTGTTTTGTAGTTTTCTTTGTATAGGGCTTACATCTCTGGTAAGATTTATTCCTAAGTATTGTATCTTCTTGAAGGTTACTGTAAATGGTATTGTTTTGGTGATTTCCTCTTCGATGTTCTTTTTTTTGGGGTAGAGGAATCCAACTGATTTTTGTATGTTTACCTTGTATCCCGATACTCTGCTAAACTCTTCTATTAGTTTCAGTAGTTTTCTAGAGGATTCCTTAGGGTTTTCTGTGTATAAGATCATGTCATCTGCAAATAGAGATACTTTTACTTCTTTCTTGCCAATCTGGATGCCCTTTATTTCTTTATCTAGCCTAACTGCTCTGGCTAGGACCTTCAGCACAATGTTGAATAAGAGCGGTGATAAAGGGCATCCTTGTCTGGTTCCTGATCTCAAAGGGAATGGTTTCAGGCTCTCACCATTTAAGATGATATTGGCTATTGGCTTTGTATAAATGCCCTTTATTATGTTCAGGAATTTCTCTTCTATTCCTATTTTGGTGAGAGTTTTTATCATGAATGGGTGTTGAACTTTGTCAAATGCCTTTTTGTGCATCAATTGATAAAATATGTGATTCTTGTCTTTTGTTTTAGTTATGTGATGGGTTACATTAATTGTTTTTCTACTGTTGAACTATCCCTGCATACCTAGTATGAATCCTACTTGGTCATGGTGAATTATTTTTTTGATATGTTGTTGAGTTCTATTGGCTACAATTTTGTTGCCGATTTCTGCATCTAAGTTCATGAGGGATGTAGGTGTGTAATTTTCGTTTTTTGTGGTGTCTTTACCTGGTTTTGGTATCAGGGATATGGTGGCTCCATAGAATGAGTTTAGAAGTATTCTGCCCTTTTCTATGCTCTGAAATATGTTTAGTAGTAGTGGTGTCAACTCATGTCTGAAAGTTTGGTAGAACTCTGCAGGGAAGCTGTCCGGGCCAGGGTTTTTTTTTGTTGGGAATTTTTTGATTACCTTTTTAATCTCTTCTTTTGTTATGGGTCTATTTAATTGCTCTACCTCTGTTTCTGTTAGTTTAGGTAGCAAGTGTGTTTCTAGGAATTCATCCATTTCTTCTAGGTTTTCAAATTTGTTAAGAGTGCAATTTTTCATAGAAATCTGATATGATTCTTCTAATTTCATTTGAGTCTGCCCATCTCATTTCTTATTCAGGTCATTTGCTTCCTCTCCTGTTTCTCTTTTGTCAGTTTGACCAATGGTTTATCAATTTTGTTGATTTTTTTCAAAGAACCAGCTTTTGATCTTGTTATTTCTTTCAATTCTTTTTTTCCGTTTTCTCTTTCATTTAGTTCTGCTCTAATTTGTATTATTTGTTTTCTTCTGATGTCTGAGGGTTTCTTTTCTTGCTCTCTACTTGTTCAAGTTGTAGGGATAATTCTTTGATTTTGGCCCTTTCTTCTTTTTGGATGTGTGCATTTATTGATATAAATTGGCCTCTGAGCACCGCTTTCACCGTGTCCCGAAGATACTGATAGGAAGTGTTTTCATTCTCATTGGATTCTATGAATTTCTTTATTCCATTCTTAATGTCTTCTATAACCCAGTCTTTTATGAGCAGGGCATTGTTTGGTTTCCAAGTGTTTGATTTATTTTCCCTGCTTTTTCTGTTATTGATTTCCATTTTTATGGCCTTCTGCTCAGAGAAGATGTTTTGTAATATTTCAATGTTTTGGATTCTGGTAAGGCTTGCTTTATGACCTAATATGTGGTCTATTCTAGAGAATGTTCCATGTGCACTAGAAAAGAAAGTATACTTGGCTGCTTTTGGGTGGAGTGTTCTGTATATGTCTATGAGGTCAAGTTGGTTTATTGTTGCATTTAGATCTTCCGTGTCTTTATTGAGCTTCTTTCTGTATGCCCTGTCCTTCACCAAAAGTGGTGTGTTGAAGTCTACTATTATTTTGGAGCTGTCTATCTCACTTTTCAATGCTGATAGAGTTTATTTTATGTATCTTGCAGCCCTGTCATTAGGTACATAAATATTTAATATGGTTATATCTTCTTGGTATATTGTTCCTTTAATTATTATATAGTGTCCTTCCTTATCCTTTCTGATGGATTTGACTTTAAAGTCTATTTTGTCAGAAATTAATACTGCCACTCCTTCTCTTTTTTGATCATTGTTTACTTGAGATATATTTCCATCCTTTGAGTTTTAGTTTGTTTTTGTCTCTAAGTCTAAGATGTGTCTCCTGTAGGCAGCATATAGACAGATCGTGTTTTTTTAATGCTTTCTGCCACTCTCTGTCTCTTTATTTGTCCATTTAGTCCATTTACATTCGACGTAATTATGGATAGGTATGAATTTAGGGCTATCATTTTGATGTCTTTTTTTGTGTGTTGTTGACAGTTTCCTTTTCCTACTTAATTTTATTCGCTGAGTAGATTATCTTTATATATTGCCCTTTCCTCATATTCGTTGCTGTTTTGTTTCTGCTGAGTGTCTGTTTTTTTCTTTTATTTTATTTTGATGAGTAGGACACTTTGTCTCCTTTGTGGTTACCTTAGTATTTACCCCTATTTTTCTAAATTTGGAGCTAACTTTTATTTCTTTGTATCGCTTTATCTTTCTCTCCATATGGAAGATCTATAACTACATTTCTTAGTCCCTCTGTGTTGTTCTGATGTTGTCTTCTTTTATATAATAACATAGCTGTTACCTTGTTTTGAGGGTTTTTTTTCCCCCCATGGGTAATATTGTTTATTTTATGAGCCAATTGATTATTTGGCTTGAAAAGTGACTTTCGGGACTGGGTTCAGTTCTAAGTTTAAAGTGTATCTCAGGGCAGTAATCTCTGAAGATCCCCTAGTCTCTACCGGTCCAATGAATCTGAACTTTTTTTGGGAATTTGAGGTTTGTCCTACATTTTTCTTCCATTCTATCTGGGACCATCTATTGTGTCCCTGGTCAGAACAGTTGTTGGTGGTAGCTGGTCACAATTTAATTCTTGTCTCAGGACAGATGAGGCCATGGTTCATGTGAACTATTAGTCCTGTAGATTAGTTTCTTCTTTGGGTCTTTGGTTTCCTTCTTTCTCTTCTGCTCCTGATGAATAGAGACCAATAGTTGATCATAGATGGCCACTCCCAAGTTTTTAAGACCCCAATTCAACTCACCAAACTAGGATGTAGAACAATATCTTTATGAATGATGTTGTGCAAATTGACGTAGTTGTCTCCCGAGACTATGGTCCTAAGCCTTCAAACCCCGTAAAGAAAATGCGAGAGGTGTTTCGTTATGTCTAGGAAGCATCTGCAGTTGTGCCTCCATGTGATATATTATATATATATGAATACATATGCAGCACACACAAATATGCATATACATATGCCTATAGATACACCTATACACGTATGCTCATATGCTCACGTAAGCCTTCCTATATGCATATATGCAGACATATCTGCTTCTGTGGAGCCCAGGTGGTGCAGTGGATAAGAGTTTGGCTGCTAACCAGAAGGTCTACAGATTGAATCCACCAGCTCCTCCTTGGAAACACTGTGGGGGCAGTTCTAATGTGTCCTACAGGGTCGCTATGAGTCAGAATCGACTCGATGGCAACAGCTTTTTTTTTTTTTTAATCTACTTAGGTAACCACACACATTTTTTGGTTATTACAGTTGTTACAAAATTGTATATGTTATAGCATTTCCAAAATTGTCCTTTATTCTTGTGTCCTTTTTTTTTTAATACTTTTTATTGTGACTTAAGTGAAAGTTTACAAATGAAGTCAGTCTGTCACATATAAGCTTATATACACCTTACTACATTCTCCCATTTACTCTCCCTCTAATGAGTCAGCCCACTCCCTCCTTCCAGTCTCTCTTTTCGTGACTGTTTTGCCAGTTTCTAACCGTCTGTACTCTCCCATCTCCCCTCCAGACAGGAGATGCCAACACAGTCTCAAGTGTCCACCTGATACAAATAGCTCACTCTTCATCGGCATCTCTCTCCTACCCACTGTCCAGTCCCTTCCATGTCTGATGAGTTGTCTTTGGGAATGGTTCCTGTCCTGGGCCAACAGAAGGTTTGGGGACTATGAGCACCAGGATTCTTCTAGTCTCAGTCAGACCATTAAGTCAGGTCTTTTTATGACAATTGGGGTCTGCATCCCACTATTCTCCTGCTCCCTCAGGGGTTCTCTGTTGTGCACCCTGTCAGGGCAGGCATCGGTTGTGCCCGGGCACTAACTAGTTCTTCTGGTCTCAGGATGATGTAAGTCTCTAGTTCACGTGGCCTTTTCTGTCTCTTGGGCTCATAGTTATCGTGTGACCTTGGTGTTCTCCATTCTCCTTTGATTCAGGTGGGTTGAGACCAATTGATGCATCTTAGATGGCCGCTTGTTAGCATTTAAGACCCCAGATGCCACACGTCAAAGCGGGATGCAGGTTGTTTTCATAATAGAATTTATTATGCCAATTGACTTAGAAGTCCCCTTAAGTCATAGCCCCCAAACCCCCACTCTTGCTCCACTGACCTTCAAAGCATTCAGTTTATCCCAGAAACTTCTTTGCTTTTGGTCCAGTCCAGTTGAGCTGACCTTCCATGTATTGAGTATTGTCCTTCCCTTCACTTAAAGTAGTTCTTATCTACTAACTAATCAGGAAATAACCCTCTCCCACCCTCTCTCCCTCCCCCCTCTCGTAACCACAAAAGAATGTGTTCTCAGTTTATACTATTTCTCAAGATCTTATAATAGTGGTCTTATACAATATTTGTCCTTTTGCCTCTGACTAATTTCAATGAGCATAATGCCTTCCAGGTTCGTCCATGTTATGAAATGTTTCACAGATTCCTCACTGTTCTTTATCGATGCGTAGTATTCCATTGTGTGAATATACCATAACTTATTTAACCATTCATCTGTTGGTGGACACCTTGGTTGCTTCCAGCTTTTTGCTATTGTAAACAGTGCTGCAATAAACATGGGTGTGCATATATCTGTTCACGTGAAGGCTCTTATTTCTCTAGGGTATATTCCGAGGAGTGGGATTTCTGGGTTGTATGGTAGTTCTATTTCTAACTTTTTAAGAAAGCGCCAGACATAACTGGATATCCATGTGCAAAAAAATGAAACAGGACCCATACCTCACACCATACACAAAAACTAACTCCAAGTGGATCAAGGACCTAAACATAAAGACTAAAATGATAAAGATCATGGAAGAAAAAATAGGGGCAACGTTAGGAGCCCTAATACAAGGCATAAACAGAATACAAAGCATTACCAAAAATGTTGAAGAGAAACCAGATAACTAAAAAGAGCTCCTAAAAATCAAACACCTATGCTCATCTAAAGACTTCACCAAAAGAGTAAAAAGACCACTTACAGACTGGGAAAGAATTTTCAGCTATGACATCTCCGAATAGTGCCTGATCTCTAAAATCTATATGATTCTGTCAAACCTCAACCACAAAAAGAAAAACAACCCAATCAAGAAGTGGGCAAAGGATATGAACATGCACTTCACTAAAGAAGATATTCAGGCAGCTAACAGATACATGAGAAAATGCTCTCGATCATTAGCCATTAGAGAAATGCAAATTAAAACTACGATGAGATTCCATCTCACTCCAACAAGGCTGGCATTAATCCAAAAACACAAAATAATAAATGTTGGAGAGGCTGCGGAGAGATTGGAACTCTTATACACTGCTGATGGGAATGTCAAATGGTACAACCACTTTGGAAATCTACCTGGCGTTATCTTAAACAGTTAGAAATAGAACTACCACACAACCCAGAAACCCCACTCCTCGGAATATACTCTAGAGAAATAAGAGCCTTCACACAAACAGATATATGCACACCCATGTTTATTGCAGCTCTGTTTACAATAGCAAAAAGCTGGAAGCAACCAAGGTGTCCATCAACGGATGAATGGTTAAATAAATTATGGTATCTTCACACAATGGAATGCTACGCATCGGTAAAGAACAGTGAGGAATCTGTGAAACATTTCATAACATGGAGGAACCTGGAAGGCATTATGCTGAGTGAAATTAGTCAGAGGCAAAAGGACAAATATTGTATAAGACCACTATTATAAGATCTTGAGAAATAGTATAAACTGAGAAGAACACATACTTTCGTGGTTACGAGGCAGGGAGGGAGAGAGGGTGGGAGAGGGTTTTTTACTGATTCGTTAGTAGATAAGAACTACTTTAAGTGAAGGGAAGGACAATACTCAATACATGGAAGGTCAGCTCAACTGGACTGGACCAAAAGCAAAGAAGTTTCTGGGATAAACTGAATGCTTCAAAGGTCAGTGGAGCAAGGGCGGGGGTTTGGGAACCATGGTTTAAGGGGACTTCTAAGTCAATTGGCAAAATAATTCTATGATGAAAACATTCTGCATCCCACTTTGAAGTGTGGCATCTGGGGTCTTAAATGCTAACAAGCGGCCATCTAAGATGCATCAATTGGTCTCAACGCACCTGGATCAAAGGAGAATGAAGAACACCAAGGTCACATGATAACCATGAGCCCAAGAGACAGAAAGGGCCACATGAACCAGAGACTTACATCATCCTGAGACCAGAAGAACTAGTTAGTGCCCAGCCACAACCGATGCCTGCCCTGACAGGGTGCACAACAGAGAACCCCTGAGGGAGCCGGAGAACAGTGGGATGCAGACCCCAAATTCTCACAAAAAGACCATACTTAATGGTCTGACTGAGACTAGAGGAATCCCGGCGGTCATGGCCCCCAAACCTTCTGTTGGCCCAGGACAGGAACCATTCCCAAAGACAACTCATCAGACATGGAAGGGACTGGACAGTGGGTAGGAGAGAGATGCCGATGAAGAGTGAGCTATTTGTATCAGGTGGACACTTGAGACTGTGTTGGCATCTCCTGTCTGGAGGGGGGATGGGAGGGTAGAGAGGGTTGGAAGCTGGCAAAATTGTCACGAAAGGAGAGACTGGAAGGACTGACTCAATAGGGGGAGAGAAAGTGGGAGTATGGAGTAAGGTGTATATAAACTTATATGGGACAGACTGACTTGATTTGTAAACGTTCACTTGAAGCTCAATAAAAATTAAAAAAAAAGAAAAGAAAGCGCTAGATAGATTTCCAAAGTGGTTGTACCATTTTACATTCCCATCAGCAGTGTATAAGAGTTCCAATCTCTCCGCATCCTCTCCAACATTTATTATTTTGTGTTTTTTGGATTAATGCCAGCCTTGTTGGAGTGAGATGGAATCTCATCGTAGTTTTAATTTGCATTTCTCTAATGGCTAATGATCGAGAGCATTTTCTCATGTATCTGTTAGCTGCCTGAATATCTTCTTTAGTGAAGTATGTGCTCATATCCTTTGCCCAATTTTTGATTGAGTTGTTTGTCTTTTTGTAGTTGAGTTTTAACAGAATCATATAGATTTTAGAGATCAGGTGCTGGTCGGAGATGTCATAGCTGAAAATTCTTTCCCAGTCCTTAGGTGGTCTTTTTACCCTTTTGGTGAAGCCTTTAGATGAGCACAGGTGTTTGATTTTTAGGAGCTCCCAGTTATCTGGTTTCTCTTTGTCATTTTTAGTAATGTTTTTTTATTCTGTTTATGCCTTGTATTAGGGCTCCTAACGTTGTTCTTATTTTTTCTTCCATGATCTTTATCGTTTTAGTCTTTATATTTAGGTCTTTGATCCACTTGCAGTTAGTTTTTGTGCATGGTGTGAGGTATGGGTCCTGTTTCATTTTTTTGCAAATGGATATCCAGTTATGCCAGCACCATTTGTTAAAAAGACTGTCTTTAACTGACACTGGGCCTTTGTCAAATATCAGCTGCTCATATGTGCATGGATTTATATCTGGGTTCTCAATTCTGTTCCATTGGTCTATGTGTCTGTTGTTGTACCAGTACCAGGCTGTTTTGACTACTGTGGCTGTATAATAGGTTCTAAAATCAGGTCGAGTGAGGCCTCCCACTTTCTTCTTCTTTTTCAGTAATGCTTTACTTATCCGAGGCTTCTTTCCCTTCCATATGAAGTTGGTGATTTGTTTCTCCATCACATTAAAAATGTCATTGGAATTTGGATTGGAAGTGCATTGTATGTATAGATGGCTTTTGGTAGAATAGACATTTTTACTATGTTAAGTCTTCCTATCCATGAGCAAGGTATGTTTTTCCACTTATGTAGGTCCCTTTTAGTTTCTTGCACTAGTACTTTGTAATTTTCTTTGTATAGGTCTTTTACATCTTTGGTAAGATTTATTCCTAAGTATTTTATCTTCTTGGGGGCTAGTGTGAATGGTATTGATTTGGTGATTTCCTCTTGGATGTTCTTTTTGTTGATGTAGAGGAATCCAAGTGATTTTTGTGTGTTTATCTTATAACCTGAGACTCTGCCAAACTCTTCTATTAGTTTCAGTAGTTTTCTGGAGGACTCCTTAGGGTTTTCTGTGTATAAGATCACGTCATCTGCAAATAGAGATAATTTTACTTCTTCCTTGCCAATCCGGATGCCCTTTATTTTTTTTTCTAGGCTAATTGCTCTGGCTAGGACCTCTAGCACAATGTTGAATAAGAGCGGTGATAAAGGGCATCCTTGTCTGGTTCCTGTTCTCAAGGGAAATGCTTTCAGGCTCTCTCCATTAGGATGATGTTGGCTGTTGGCTTTGTATAGATGCCCTTTATTATGTTGAGGAATTTTCCTTCAATTCCTATTTTGGTGAGAGTTTTTATCATGACTGGGTGTTGGACTTTGTCAAATGCCTTTTGTGCATCAATTGATAAGATCATGTGGTTTTTGTCTTTTGTTTTATTTATATGGTGGATTACATTAATGGTTTTTCTAATATTAAACCAACCTTGCATACCTGGTGTAAATCCCACTTGGTCGTGGTGGATTATTTTTTTGATATGTTGTTGTATTCTATTCGCTAGAATTTCATTGAGGATTTTTGCATCTATGTTCATAACGGATATAGGTGTGTAATTTTCTTTTTTTGTGGTGTCTTTACCCGGTTTTTGTATCAGGGATATGGTGGCTTCATAGAAAGAGTTAGGTAGTATTCCATCATTTTCTATGCTTTGAAATACCTTTATTAGTAGTGGTGTTAACTCTTCTCTAAAAGTTTGGTAGAACTCTGCAGTGAAGCCATCTGGGCGAGGGCTTTTTTTTTGTTGGGAGTTTTTTGATTATCTTTTCAATCTCTTTTTTTGTTATGGGTCTATTTAGTTGTTCTGCTTCTGATTGTGTTAGTTTAGGTAGGTAGTGTTTTTCTAGGAATTCATCCATTCCTTCTAGGTTTGCTAATTTGTTAGAGTACAATTTTTCGTAAGAATCTGATATGATTCTTTTAATTTCATTTGGGTCTGTTGTGATATGGCCCATCTCGTTTCTTATTCGGGTTATTTGTTTCCTTTCCTGTATTTCTTTAGTCATTCTGGCCAGTGGTTTATCAATTTTGTTAATTTTTTCAAAAAAACAGCTTTTGGCTTTGTTAATTCTTTCAGTTGTTTTTCTGTTTTTTTTTAATTCATTTAGTTCAGCTCTAATTTTTATTGTTCGTTTTCTTCTGGTGACTGATGGATTCTTTTGTTGCTCACTTTCTATTTGTTCAAGTTGTAGGGACAGTTCTCTGATTTTGGCTCTTTCTTCTTCATGTATGCGTGCATTTATCGATATGAATTGACCTCTGAGCACTGCTTTTGCTGTGTCCCAGAGGTTCTGATAGGAAGTGTTTTCATTCTTGTTGCATTCTATGAATTTCTTTATTCCCTCCTTAATGTCTTGTATAACCCAGTCTTTTTTGAGCAGGGTATTGTTCAGTTTCCAAGTATTTGATTTCTTTTCCCGGATTTTTCTGTTATTGATTTCCACTTTTATGGCCTTGTGGTGTGAGAAGATGCTTTGTAATATTTTGATGTTTTGGATTCTGCAAAAGTTTGTTTTATGACCTAATATGTGACCTATTCTAGAGAATGTTACATGTGCACTAGAAAAAAAAGTATACTTTGCAGCTGTTGGGTAGAGTGTTCTGTATAAGCCTATGAGGTCAAGTTAGTTGCTTGTAGCAATTAGGCCTTCCGTGTCTCTACTGAGCTTCTTACTGGAAGTCCTATCCTTCTCTGAAAGTGGTGTGTTGAAGTCTCCTACTATAATTGTGGAGGTGTCTATCTCACTTTTCAGTTCTGTTAAAGTTTGTTTTATGTATCTTGCAGCCCTGTCATTGGGTGCATAAATATTTAATATGGTTATATCTTCCTGGTCAATTGTCCCTTTAATCATTACGTAGTGTTCTTCTTTATCCTTTGTGGTGGATTTAACTTTGAAGTCTATTTTGTCAGAAATTAACATTGCTACTCCAGCCCTCTTTTGATTGTTGTTTGCTTGATATATTTCTTTTCCATCCTTTCAGTTTTAGTTTGTTTGTGTCTCTAAGTCTAAGGTGTGTCTCTTGTAGGCAGCATATAGATGAATCATGTTTCTTTATCCAGTCTGAGACTCTCTGTCTCTTTATTGGTGCACTTAGTCCATTTACATTCAACATAATTATAGATAAGTGAGTGTTTAGTGTTGTCATTTTGAAGCCTTTATGTGTGTGTTGTTGACAATTTCATTTTTCCACTTACTTTTTTGTGCTGAGACATTTTTCTTTGTAAATTGTGTGTTCCTCATTTTCATAGTAGTTAGTTGAATTTATGTTTGCTGAGTCCTTATGATTTTCTTTTTTTTATTTTGAGTTATGGAATTGTTAGACCTCTTTGTGGTTACCTTAATATTTACCCCTATTTTTCTAAGTAAAAACCTAACTTGTATCATCCTATATCGCCTTGTTTTCCTCTCCATATGGCAGTTCTATGCCCCTTGTGTTCAGTCCCTCTTTTTGATTATAGTGATCTTTTACCTAATGACTTCAATGATTCCCTGTTTTGAGCATGTTTTTCTTTTTTAAATTAATCTTAATTTGTTTTTGTGACTTCCCTATTTGAGATGATATGAGGATGTTCTGTTCTGTCACCTTGTGTTGTGTTTGTGTCTGATATTATTGATTTTCTGACCAGTTTCCTTTAGTATTTCTTGTAGGTTTGGTTTTTGCAAATTCTCTAAGCTTGTGTTTATCTGTAAATGTCTTAATTTCACCTTCGTATTAGAGAGAGAGTTTTGTTGGATATATGATCCTTGGCTGACAGTTTTTCTCCTTCAGTGCTCTATATATGTCATCCCATTGCCTTCTTGACTGCATGGTTTCTGCTGAGTAGTCTGAACTTATTCTTATTGATTCTCCTTTGTAGGAGACCTTTCTTTTATCCCTGGCTGCTTTTAAAATTTTCTCTTTATCTTTGGTTTTGGCAAGTTTGATGATAATATGTCTTGGTGATTTTCTTTTTGGTTCAATCTTATATGGGGTTCGATGAACATCTTGGATAGATATCCTTTCGTCTTTCATGATGTCAGGGAAGTTTTCTGCCAACAGATCTTGAACTATTCTCTCTGTATTTTCTGTTATCCCTCCCTGTTCTGGAACTCCAATCACACGCAAGTTATTCTTCTTCATAGAGTCCCACATGATTCTTAGGGTTTCTTCATTTTTTTTAATTATTTTATCTGATTGTTCTTCAACTGTATTGGTGTCAATTGCCTTATCCTCCTCCTCCCCCACGCTTCATTCCAATTGCTTGATTTTGCTCCTCTGACTTCCTATTGAGTTTTCTAATTCTGGAATTTTATTGTTAATCTTTTGGATTTCTGAATGCTGTCTCTCTATGGATTCTTGCAGCTTATGAATTTTCCACTATGTTCTTGAATAATCTTTTCGATTTCTTCAACTGCTTTATCAGCGTGTTCCTTGGCTTTTTGTGTAGATTGCCTTATTTCATTTTTGAGGTCATCCCTGATATCTTGAAGCATTCTGTAAATTAGTTTTTTATATTCTGCATCTGGCAATTCTAGGATTGTATCTTCATTTGGGAAAGATTTTGATTCTTTAATTTGGGGAATTTTAGAAGCAATCATGGTCTGCTTCTTTATGTGGTTTGATATCAACTGCTGTCTCCGAGCCATCTATAAGATATTGTAATGGTTTATTTTATATTGCTCACTGAATCTTATCTTGTTTTGTTTTCTTTCAATATATGTAGATAGGCTACTAGATTGTACTGTCTTGGTTGCTGTAGCCTTTGAATCCCTTATGTCCTATTACCAGGTGGTTTGGGCCATTACCAGATATATAAGCCTTAGAGTCCATTTACTATGCTTGAGTAGAATCTGATTTTGGGTTACCAAGTGTGTGGTATAGACTGTCAGCTATTCACTTAGAGGAGTAGTGGTGATAGTTGTGTGCACCAGATTCTAGTAGCAGCAGGGGGTCACACTCCAGGGGGGGCAGTATGCTGACAGGCTTCCCATAAGTGCCAGTGAGGTAGGTGTGTCTCTATTCCTAAAGCACTTTGGTGGGTGGGCTCTGTAGCTGTACCTTAGGCACCCAATGCATGTACCTCTACTGATTGGTAGGTGTCACTATCCTCAGATCCCTATGGCAGGAGGCTAGGTGCTTTGGGTGGTGCTTCAGCCCTCAGTTCCCTGTTGTGGGTCAGTGAGGGCTTTGTTTAATAGGTAGAGATATCAGACCTGGGAAGCTTGTCTTTCCAGTAATCCCCTAAAACAATTACAGTCAGATCACTATCAGAATTGCCTTTGCATTATAATAGCCACCTTGTTCCCTGTAGGGATGAAAGCCCAAGACCATGAATCTCATATGCTTGGCAGGAGCTGGTTGTGTACTTTTAGTCCAATTTTGGGAAGTCAGGGAAGGATTTTTGGTCCTTGGGTTTTTTGTAGGTGCTTCTCTCAGGCCAGAAGAATGGGTTAGGGAAAGAGAAAAAAACAAAACAAAACAAAAAGCACAGAGCATTTCACTCTCTGGCCCAGGAAATTCCAATGTTAATGAAGCTGCCTGGGAAGAGGAGGGGAAGGATTAGGTAGATAGGAGAGAGTAGCACCCAGGAATATAGACAAAGTTACTTATCTTGCTTGGTGATGACTGTTTTATCTGTGATTCCCGAGGGGTGTGTAGCCTGTGTGCATTGGCTCCGTCGAGATTGTCCCCAAGGGACAGGCCCGTGTCCTGTGCACGTACTGTCTCAGAAGCTGTGGTCAGTTCCTCCGCTCCCAGCCCAAAGCCCAGCGCCATGGTTCCCAGGGTGGGATGCTGCACTCCGGGCTCCAAAACCAGTGGCTGCCTCATGGTGACTTCTCCTCCTGTCAGCCACGTTGCTGCGCTGCCTGAGTGTACTGGCTGGGCTTTCCCCGAGGTCATTTCTGGGCGCTAGGGCTGCATCCTGTGTTTGCGCTGTCTCAGGAAGCCGTGCTCACCTCCCCTGTGCCCAGTCCAAAGCCTGGCGCCGAGGTTTTCTGACTGGGACGCTGGGTCCATGCTCCAAAAAGAGTCACTGCTTCCCCGTGGTTTCTCATTCTCTTTAGCCACGTCAGTGTGTAGCCTGCCTTCGCTGGCTGAGTCTCTGTCACTCAGGTCACCTCTTCAGATCTGTGTTTGATGGTCAGGGTTCGTAGATTGTCATGTATGTGATCAGTTCACTTGTTTTTCCGAGTCTTTGTTGCAAGAGGGATCCGAGGTAGCGTCTACCTAGTCAGCCATCTTGGCCCCACCCTCTTTTTTTTTTTAATCTTGTTTTGTTTTTTTGATTTCCCTTTTTGGGTTGACGTCTGATTGCTCTGCCTGGTCTTCTAATCTTGGGTTGATACCTGATATTATTGATTTTCTAATGAAAGGGCTTCCTTTAGGATTTCTTGTAGTTTGGGTTTGGTTTTTACGAATTCCGTAAACTTCTGTTTATCTCTAAATGTCCTAATTTCATCTTCATATTGAAGAGACATTTTTGCTGAATATATGATTCTAGGCAGGCAAATTTTTTTCCTTCGGTTTTTTAAATAAATGATCCCATTGCCTTCTTGCGTGCATGGTTTCTGCTGAGTAGTCCGAGTTTATTCTTATTGGCTCTCCTTTGTAGGTGACTTTTTGTTTATCCGTAGCTGCTCTTAAAATTCTCTATCTTTGGTTTTGGCAAGTTTGATTATAATATGTTTTGGTGACTTTCTTTTGATTATAATATGTTTTGGTGACTTTTTTTTAACATCTACCTTTTGTGGAGTGTAATGAGCATCTTGGATAGACATCTTCTCATCTTTCATGATATTAGGGAAATTTTCTGCCAACAAATCTTCAACAATTCTCTCTGTATTTTCTGTTATCCCTCCCTGTTCTGGTACTCCAATCACTCGTAGATTATTTCTCTTGATAGAGTCCCACATGATTCTTAAGGTTTCTTCTTTTTTTAAAATTCTTTTATCTGATTTTTCTTCAAATATATTAGTGCCAAGCAATTTATTTTCAAGTTCAGAAATTCTGGCTTCTACCTGTTGAATTCTGCTTCTCTGAATTTCTATTGAGGTGTCTACTTCTGTAATTTTATTGTTAATCTTCTGAATTTCTGATTGCTGTCTGTCTATGGATTTTTCCAGCTTTTTAAATTTTTCATTATGTTCCTGAATAATCTTTTTAATTTCTTCCATTGGTTTATCTGCGTGTTCCTTGGCTTGTTCTGTCCTTCCTGATGTCTTGAAGGGTTCTGCATATTAATCTTTTTATTCTGCCTCTGGTAATCCAGGAATGCTCTTTCATCTAGAAGATCCCTGGATTCTTTGTTTTGAGAGCTTGTTGATGTTATCATGGTCTGTTTATTTGACTTTGTATTGACTGTTGTCTCCGAGCCAGCTATAAAGTTATTGTATTAGTTTATTTTATGTTTGCTTCCTGTGTTGTAGCTTCTTTCTTTGTTTTGTTTTGATATGCTCAAATGGGTTGCTTGCGTGAGCTAGCTTGATTATTTTCACCTTTGGATCTCTGATGTCCTTTCCCCAGATGGCTAGAGCTGTTATCAGGTGTATCAGTCTAGTTGTCCATTCACTTTTCTTGTATTAATTCCTGTCATGTGTCCAGGTAACTGATCATCAAGTGTGTGGTAGAAGCTCCTTCCTACAGTCTTAGAGGGGCAGGGGTGATTAATGTAGGTACCAGTATCTGTTTGCAGCAGGGGGCCACACTCTGAACAAGGCAGAGGACTGAGAATCATCCCCCACGTGTCTCTGAGGAAAGTGTGTCCCTGTTCCCTAGAGCATACAGGTGGGTTGGTTCTGCGGATGCACCATGGGCACCGAATGTTTTTTTGTTGTAAGCACTAGGAGGTACCAGTTGTCCTTGGACCCCTGTGGAGGTGGCTGGGTGAGTGGAGCTACTAGTCCTTAGGGTCCTGATGTGGGTAGGTGAGGACTCTGTTTAATAGGCAAAGCAATGTCAAACATCAAACACCCACCTCTCCACCACATAGCTGAAATAACTGGAGTCTGACAGCAAGGGCCTCTTCTCCTGAAATAGGCCCACACGGGTCTGTGCAGAGGAAAAAGATACTCAAAGCCCACAGACCGTTTATGCCTGGACAGGGGCTGCTTCTGTCCTGATCTGGCAAATTATCTATTCCCCCTGTTGCAAATTTTTTCCTTCTCGCAGGCTGGGAGAATGGCCTTAGGTGCTCAACAGGGCTTATCTCAGGCCCAGGGAAATGAACAGCCACGGAAGCTGGCTTGGGACCGGGAGGGGGGCACGGTAAAATATATGCAAGTTCTTAGCTTTGCTGAAAGCACCGTTCTTTGGTTCTGAAGTTGTGAGTAGGCTGTGTGGCTGGCTGCTTCTCCCTGAGGAAATTGCGGCTGATTGCTAGTACCAGCCCACCGCCACCGCTCTGGGAATGGTGCCTGAGTGTTCCCCGCGATTCAGGTCTGGTAACTCCTCTCCGCTTCTGAACCCTCTTTTCCTCCCCCTGCCCCTCAGTTCATTTTCTAATCTTGCCTTTGATGCTAGGGGCTCCTAGCTTGTCATAAATATACTCATTTCACTTGTTTTTCCAGGTCTTTGCTGTAAAGAGGGCTTGCCGGAAGTGTCTTTCTATTCCGCCATCTTGGGTTTGTCTCACCTAGAGAATTTTCTTTAGGAAGTATATGCCAATTGACCCAGATGACCCCTGAGGTCATGGTTCCCAGCCCTTAGCCCCAGTAACTTGGTCCTTCAAGGTGTTTGGATGTGTCTAGAAAGCTTCTATGCCTTTGCCTTTGTCAAGTTGTACTCACTTCCCCTATGTCGTGCATTAACACTTGTCTACTATCTAGTTAGTGATTTCTTTTCCCTTTCCCTCCCCTCCCTTGTAACCATCAAATTTTTTTTTCTGTGCTTAAACTTTTTCTTCACTTTTTATAATACTGTTCTCATACAATATTTGTCCTTTTGTGATTTACTTCACTTGGCATAATGCCCTCCAGATTCATCTATGTTTTGAGATATTTCACGGACTCATCATTGTTCTTTATTGTTGCATAGTATTCCATTGTGTGTATGTACCATAATTTGTTTATCTATTTATCTGTTGCTGGGCACTTAGATTGCTTCCATCTTTTTGCTGTTGTGAATAATGCTTCAGTGAATATGGGTGTGCATGTGTCTATTCATTTGACAGCTCTCATTTCTCTAGGGTGTATTTCTAGGAGTGGAATTGCTGAATCATATGGTATTTCTATTTGTAGCTTTTTAGGGAAGTGTCATATTGTTTTCCATAGTGATTGGACCATTTTAGAGTGCATAAGAGTTCCAGTCTCCTGTTGGGAGGTTTTTGATTGCTAATTTGATCTGTTCGCTTTTTATGGATCTGCCAAGTCTTTTTATTACCTCTTGAGTCAGTGTGGGTAGGGGCCATTTATCAGTGTTCTCTAGAGAAACATAACCAGTGAAGTGTATATGTATGTGTGTATGTAGATAGAGTGGGGGAGAGAGAGGAGATTGACTTATGCCAAGACAGTGGCTTGTGAGACTGTGGGGGCTGGAAAATCCAAAATCCATAGGTCAGGTGGCAGTCTGGAGACTTTGGCAGACTTATGTCCCATGATCTATAGGGTAAAGAGTGCAGATTGGAAAGAGAGTTTTGCCAAAATATATATTTATAGTGTGGGGGCAGAACACACACTAAGGAAACTTGTTTTTCAACTGATTGACTGATTACATTAGATTAGATTATGACAGTTGATTACATCACGTTATGAAATAGCAGCTAGTCTAGTCTTTGGCCAAACCACTGGGAACCACAGCCTAATATGATGACACTTAAAATTAAACATCACACTATTTTAAGGATTTTGACTTTTACTGTGAGTGAGATGCAAAGCAATTAGAGAATTCTGAGCAGAGGAAGGACAGGATCCAACTTATGTTCTGAAAAGATCTTTCTGGCTACTGCCGTGAGAATGGACCAGTTAGGAGACTGTTGCAACAATATAGGCAAGAGATGATGTTGGCTTGCACCAGATTAGTAGTGGCAGAGGTCATGCGAAGTGGCTGGATTCTGAATATGATTTGAGGCTAGAACCAACAGAATTTCCTGATGGATGGGCTGTGGGTTGTGAAAGAGAGGTGTCAAGAAGATGCTGGAGTTTTTGTCCTGAGCCAGGAGAAGGATGAAATTGCCATTAACCAAAGTGGAGAAGGCAGGGAGAGGAGCAAGTCTGGGAAAGAACATCAGGAGTTTTGGACAAGTTGAGTTTCAGGTGCCTGTTAGAAATCAAGTGGAGATGTTGGGTAGGCACGTGGATATATGAGTCTATAGTTCAAGGGAAAGGTCTGGGCTGAAGATACAAATTTGGGAATCAGAAAAGAGGGAATACTGAAAGCTAGAGCCTAGGTAAAAGCACCTATGGTGTGGAAATGTAGATAGGAAAAGGAGGTCCAGTTTGAGTCTCTTTGAAACAGATGAAAATATGAAAGCAAACCTCTCTCAATTACATAATAGTAACTGGAGTTTTGTTGTTGTTCTTATTACTTTTTGAGTTTTCCATGTCATTTCTAGTTTGTTCATTGCCCACTCTTTTCCTTATCTAAAATGTTCTTTCTTATTTTCTTTTTAGAATGAAAAACAACTCTGTAGGCCACTTCTTTTGAATCCCTCACAGGTTAATGGACACTGAAGTTATTGTTGATCTCTTTTTGATGCTGTACTCCAGTATTTGCAACTCTTCAGAAGTTAAGAGGAAGACAAGGAGACAAAAGAAAATATATTTTTCTGTGGGCTTTAGGGCCTTATCAATGTAAGGTACAGAGTTTTAGTTCAAAAAAATTCTGCTTTCCATAGACATAAAGATAAGAAACATTCCAACTGTTTTGTTTTCATCTGTGACCTTGAGAACTACCTTCATCTCACACCTGGAGAAACAAAATCCTATTGTGTTTACATGTAGATAACAGAAATAATCTTCTGCCACTACACTGGTTGCTATCATCCAATCTTTAGGTTTTTTGAAAAAGTCACTCAGGGAGTAATAAGAAAAAGAACGTTTTGTTCCAGTTATTATGGCTGCTTAAGAAATTACTCTATAATTTAGTGGACAAAAACAGACATTTATTATCCTCTTGAATTCTGTGAGTAATAAATTTGGACAGGGTATAGCAGCATAGCTTATCCTGCTCCTTGATGTCTGGAACATTAGTTAGAAGACATGGAGGCTGAGAGATGGCATCACTGGAAGGCTCACTCACTCACAAGTCCAGCAGTTGCTACTCGCTTCCAGTTGGGGCCACAGTTCTTCTTCACATGGGCTTTTTTTTACATGTGGCTTCTCTGCATGGGCCAGTTTGGCCTTACTTGCAGCAAATGACTGGGTTCCAAGGGTGGAGAGAGAGAGGAGAAGGAGAAGAGAAAGAGAAATAGGAAGAGAAGAGAGCCTGGTGGAAGCTGTATCCTTTGTATGACCTAGCCTCTGAAGTCACACAACATCAATTCCATCATACTCTATTGGCAGGGCACTCTCAAGCTCACTCTGTTTCAAGGAAAGGAACATAGATCCCATTTCTCAGGGGGCAGAGTGGGATGGGGTATATAATTTGGTACAACCATCACTGGGAAAATATATTCTGCCACAGACTTAGCTAGTTAGTGACTATTAGGAAGCATAAATTATTGGATTATTAGATTTAGAGATCCTTTGACTTAGGAAGTAGAGAGGCGGTAAATAACTCTGAGAAGAGACTGGGGTAAGAACTTTAAGTACCAATTTTAGAAGTATTCTGTTCCTTTTTTTTTTCCTTTCCTACTTTGCAGATCATACAAATGTTGCTTTGGGAAAAGGTTTGTCTCTATCTCAGGTACACTGTCTCCTGAGGACAGCATTTGTACACTGTTACAGAGTGTGACATACGGTAGAGTCACAAACAATTATTGTAGGACCTTGAGAGTTTGCAGGCACCCTCCACAGGATGACAGCTTTCCTTTGAAGAGCCGTTCCCCTCTCTGACCAGAGACTAGTGAATTCCTTTAATCCACCTTGTGCTTAACTTCTACCAACTTCCATTTAGACATGTGCAAAAAAAAAAAAAAAAAAAAAGAATCAGACTGAATCATATCCTTTACCTCTGTAGATTTAGATCTGATGGTAGAAGAACTTATCTCTTCCCATACACAAAGTCAGCACCATGAGCCCCTTTTTAGAAGTGATTGGTGACTAGGTCTGGATTAAAGGACAGACTAAACAGATTGGGAGCCTCTAGATAAAGACTGAGAGGAATATAATTGAAATCCTTGGTGTTCTGAAAGGTCAGGGTTAAGTAAATTCAAATATGTAGACTAAATTTGGGAACTTATTAGGGATGGTTTCAATTCCCTTATGCTATGGAGGCAAAGACCAAGGTGATATTTTCTGGCTTTGCCCATGTACAGTCCCATCAGAATAAGTTTCAGGCTCCCTGTCAGCCCTCCTGAGAAAGGTGACACAAAGCAAGAAGAAAGCTTTTTAAAAAATAAAGGGCGAGGGGGAGCCAAGATGGCAGAATAAACAGGCACCTCCGGCGAGCCCTCTTTACAACAAAGACCTGAAAAAAAAAAGTGAAATGAGTATATTTGTGACAAGATGGGAGCTCTGAGCTTCAAAGGCAACCTTAGAAAATGAACTGAGAGGCAGGGGGAGAAAGAGACTGTTCAGAAGTGGAGAGGAGTTACCGGACCTGAATGGTGGGGAGCCCTCAGGCACCATTCCTGGAGTGGTGGCAGTGGCGAGATGGTACTAGCGTTCGGCCACAGTTTCCTCAAAGAAGCAGCCAGCCACACAGCCCACTCACACCTCCGGAACCTGAGGAGAACGGAGCTCTCAGCAAAAGCTAAGTACTTGTGTATATTTTACCATGCGCCCCCACCCACCAACCAGCTTCATTGGCTGAATTCCCTGGGCTTGAGATAGGCCCTGTTGAGCACCTAGAGCCATCCTCCTGGCCTTGGGGGAGGAAAAAATTTGCATTTGGGGGAAAAGAAAATTTGCTAGCTCCACTAACCAGGGGAGCTCAGGGCAGAAGCAGCCCCTGTCCAGGCATAAACCGTCCATGGACTTTGAGCACCTTTCCCTTCTCCATGGACCTGTGTGAGCCTATTTCAGAGGAATAGGCCCTTGTTGGCAGACTCAAATCATTTCAGCTGTGTGGTGGAAAGGTGGGTGTTTGATGTCTGACATTGCTTTGCCTATTAAACAAGGTCCCCACCTATCCACATCAGGGACCTAAGGACTGGTAGCTCCACTCAGGTCACCCAGCCACCCGCAACAGGGGTCCAAAGATAACTGGTACCTCCCAGTCCTTACAACCAAAAACTTTGGGTGCCCATGGTCTGTCTGCAGAACCCACCCACCTGCACGCTCTAGGGAACAGAGATGCGTTTTCCTCAGAGACACTCGGGGGTTGGTTCTCAGCCCCTGGCCTTGTTCACAGCATGACCCCCTGCTGCAATCAGATACTGGTATAAACACCAATCACCCCTGCCCCTCTAAGACTGTAGGACAGAGCCTGTACCACACACTTGATGATCAGCTACCTGGAAACCTGAGCTGAATTCATACAAGAAAACTGAATGGACTCCTAGACTGATATACCTGATAAGAGCTCTAGCCAGCTGGGGACAGGACATCAGAGCTCCAAAGGCAGAAATAATCAAGCTAGCTCACTCAAGCAACCCATAGGGGTATACCAAAACAAAACAAAGCCAACAGCTACGACACAGTAAGCAAGCATAAACTAATACAATAACTTATCGATGGCTCAGAGATAACAGGTAATATCAAGTCACATAAAGAAACAGACCATGATCACCTCAACAAGCTCTCAAAACAAAGAATCCAGGGATCTTCTAGAAGAGAGTGCATTCCTAGAATTACCAGATGCAGAATACAAAAGTTTAATATTCGGACCTCTTTAAGACATCAGGAAGGAAATGGGACAATACACAGAACAAGCCAAGGAACACACAGACAAAGCAGTTCAAGAAACTAGAAAGATTATTCAGAAACATGATGAAAAGTTTAATAAGCTGGAAAAATTCATAGACAGGCAGCAATCAGAAATTCAGGAGATTAACAATAAAATTACAGAAGTATACAACTCAGTAGAAAGTCAGAGGAGCAGAACTGAGCAAGTAGAAGCTAGAATTTCTCAACTTGAAGATAAATCATTTGGCACTAATATATCTGAAGAAAACTCAGATAAAAGAATTTAAAAAATTGAAGTAAACTTAAGAATCATGTGGGACTCTATCAAGAGAAATAACCTACTAGTGAGTGGAGTACCAGAACAGGGAGGGATAGCAGAAAATACAGAGAGAATTGTTGAAGAATTCTTGGCAGAAAACTTCCCTGATATTGTGAAAGATGAGAAGATATCTATCCAAGATACTCATCGAACTCCACATAAGGTAGATCTTAAAAGAAATTCACCAAGACATATTATAATCAAACTTGCCAAAACCCAAGATAAAGAGACAATTATAAGAGCAGCTAGGGATAAACGAAAAGTCACCTACAAAGGAGAGCCAGTAAGAATAACCTCGGACTACTCGGCACAAACCATGCAGGCGAGAAGGCAATGGGATGACATATTTTAAAAATTGAAGGAAAAAAATTGCCTGCCTCTTTAGAGGCAAAACTCTCTCTTAAATATGAAGGTGAAATTACGACGTTTCCAGATAAACACAAGTTTAGGGAATTCGTAAAAACGAAACCAAAACTACAAGAAATACTAAAGAGAGCTCTTTGGTTAGAAAATCAATAACATCAGGTATCAACCCAAGACTGCAACACGGGGCAGAGCAATCAGAAGTCAACCCAGACAGGGAAATCAAAAAAATCAAAGCAAGGTTATTTAAAAAAAAAAAAAGCTCAAAACAGGGTAACAATGATGTTATTATATAAAAGAAGACAACCTTAGCATAATAAAGACGGTCTAAGTAATTTTTTTTTTTTTAAATCATACACCTTCCATATGAAGAGGAAAATACAGCAATACAAAGAAATAAAAGCTAGGTTTAAATTTAGAAAAATAGGGGTAAATAATAAGGTAACCACAAAGGAGACAAACTATCCTACTCATCTAAATAACATACAGGAAAAAAATAGAGACTCAGCGAAAACAAAATCAACAACAGCAAATATGAGGAAAGGACAATATATAATCTACTCAGCACGTAAAATTAAGTGGGAAAAGGAAACTGTCAACAACATACAAAAAAAGACGTCAAAATGATAGCACTAAATTCATACCTATCCATAATTACCCTGAATGTAAATGAACTAAATGCACCAATAAAGAGACAGAGAGTGGCAGAATGGATTAAAAAACAAGATCCGTCTATATGCTGCCTATAAGAAACACACCTTAGAATTAGAGACAAAAACAAATGAAAACTCAAAGGATGGAAAGATATATCTCAAGTAAACAACGATCAAAAAAGAGTAGGAGTGGCAATATTAATTTCTGACAAAATAGACTTTAAAGTTAAATCCATTAGAAAGGATAAGGAAGGACACTATATAATGATTAAAGGGACAATACACCAAGAAGATATAACCATATTAAATATTTATGCACCTGATGACAGGGCTGCAAGATGCATAAAACAAACTCTATTGGCATTGAAAAGTGACATAGACAGTTCCACAGTAATAGTAGGAGACTTCAACACACCACTTTCAGTGAAGGACAGGACATCCAGAAAGAAGCTCAATAAAGACACAGAAAATCTAAATGCCACAATCAGCCAACTTGACCTCATAGACATATACAGAACACTCCACCCAACAGCAACCAAGTATACTTTCTTTTCTAGTGCACATGGAACATTCTCTAGAATAGACCACATATTAGGTCATAAAGCAAGCCTTACCAGAATCCAAAACACTGAAATATTACAAAGCATCTTCTCTGACCATAAGGTCATAAAAGTGGAAATCAATAATAGGAAAAGTAAGGAAAAGAAATTAAACACTTGGAAACTGAACAATGCCCTGCTCCAAAAACACTGGATTATAGAAGACATTAAGGATGGAATAAAGAAATTCATAGAATCCAATGAGAATGAAAACACTTCCTATCAGAACCTTTGGGACACAGCGAAAGCGGTGCTCAGAGGCCGATTTATATCAATAACTGCACACATCCAAAAAGAAGAAAGGGCCAAAATCAAAGAATTACCCCTACAACTTGAACAAATAGAAAGAGAGCAACAAAAGAAACACGCAGGCACCAGAAGAAAACAAATAATAAAAATTAGAGCTGAACTAAATGAAAGAGAAAACAGAAAAAAAGAATGGAAAGAATTAACAAGACCAAAACCTGGTTCTTTTAAAAATCAACAAAATTGGTAAACTACTGGCCAAACTGACAAAAGAAAAACAGGAGAGGAAGCAAATAACCGGAATAAGAAATGAGATGGGCAATATTACAACAGACCCAACTGAAGCTAAAAGAATCATATCAGATTACTATGAGAATTGCGCTCTTAACAAATTTGAAAACCTAGAAGAAATGGATGAATTCCTTGAAACACACTACCTACCTCAGCTAACACAAACAGAGGTAGAACAACTAAATAGACCCATAGCAAAAGAAGAGATTGAAAAGATTATCAAAAAAATCTCAACAACAAAAAAAGCCCTGGTCTGGACGGCTTCACTGCAGAGCTCTACCAAACATTCAGAGAAGAGTTAACACCGCTACTAATAAAGGTATTTCAGAGCATAGAAAAGGATGGAGTACTACCAAACTCATTCTATGAAGCCACCATATCCCTGATACCAAAACCAGGAAAAGACAGCACAAGAAAAGAAAATTATAGACCTATATCCCTCATGAACGTAGATGCAAAAATCCTCAACAAAATTGTAGCCAATAGAATTCAACAACATATCAAAAAAATAATTCACCATGACCAAGTGGGATTCATAGCAGGTATTTTATGCAGGGTGGTTCAACATTAGAAAAACAATTAACGTAATCCATCATATAAATAAAAGACAAGAATCCCATGACATTATCAATTGATGCAGAAAAGGCATTTGATAAAGTTCAACACACATTCATGGTAAAAACTATCAGCAAAATAGGAATAGAAGAGAAATTCCTCAACAAAATAAAGGGCATTTATACAAAGGCAATAGCCAACATCATCCTAAATGGAGAGAGCCTGAAAGCATTCCCCTTGAGATCGGGGACCAGACAAGGATACCCTTTATCACCGCTCTTATTCAACACTGTGTTGGAGGTCCTAGCCAGAGCAATTAGGCTAGATAAAGAAATAAAGCGTATCTGGGTTGGGAAGGAAGAAGTAAAGGTATCTTCATGTGCAGATGACTTCATCTTATACAGAGAAAACCCTAAGGAATCCTCAAGAAAACACTGAAACTAATGGAAAAGTTCAGCAGAGTATAGAGATACAAGAGAAACACACAAAAATCAGTTGGATTCCTCTACACCAACAAAAAGAACATCAAAGAGGAAATCACCAAATCAATACCATTTGCAGTAGCCCCCCAAAAGATAAAATAGTTAGGAATAAATCTTACCAGAGATGTAAAAGACTTATACAAAGAAAACTACAAAAGACTTCTGCAAGAAACCAAAAGAGACCTACATAAGTGGAAAAATATGCCTTGCTCATGGATAGGAAGACTTAACATTATAAAACTGTCCGTTCTACCAAAAGTGATCTTTAGCTTTAAGGCAATTCTGATCCAAATTCCAACGACGTTTTTTAATGAGATGGAGAAGCAAATCACTAACTTCATATGGAAGGGAAAGAGACCCCGGATTAGTAAAGCATTACTGAAAAAGAAGGACAAAGTGGGAGTTCTTACTCTACTTGATGTTAATACCTATTATACTGCCACAATAGTCAAAACAGCCTGGTACTGGTACACCAACAGAAACATAGACCAATGGAACAGAATTGAGAATTCAGACATAAAGCCATCCACATATGAGCAGTTGATGTTTGACAAAGGGCCCAATCAGTTCAATGGGTACAGTCTTTTTAACAAATGGTGCTGGTGTAACTGGATATCCATCTGCAAAAAAAATGAAACAAGACCCATACCTCACACCATGAACAAAAACAAGCTCAAAATGGATCAAAGACCTAAATACAAAATCTAAAACGATAAAGATCATGGAATTAAAAATAGGGACAATGCCAGGATCCCTAATACATGGCATAAACAGAATACAAAACATTACTAACAATGCAGAAGAAAAACTAGATAACTGGGAGCTCCTAAAAACCAAACACTTGTGCTCATCCAAGACTTCACCGAAAGAGTAAAAGATTACCTACAGACTGGGAACAAGTTTTTAGCTATGACATTTCCAATCAGTGCCTGATCTCTTAGATCTACATGATACTGCAAAAACTCAACTACAAAAAGACAAATAACCCTATTAAAAAAATTGGCAAAAGATACGAACAGACACTTCACTAAAGAAGAAATGCAGGTAGCTAACAGATAGATGAGGAAATGCTCACGATCATTAGCCATTAGAGAAATGCAAAGCAAAACTACAATGAGATTCCATCTCACTCCAATAAGGCTGGCATTAATCCAAAAAACAGAAAATAATAAATGTGGAAGGGGTTGTGGAGAGGCTGGAACACTTATATACTGCTGGTGGGAATGTAAAATGGTACAACCACTTTGGAAATTGATTTGGCGCTTCCTTAAAAAGCTAGAAACTACCATATAACCCGGCAATCCCGCTCCCTGGAATATATCCTAGAGAAATAAGAGCCTTTACACAAACAGATATATGCACACCCATGTTTACTGCAGCACTGTTTATAATAGCAAAAAGATGGAAGCAACTAAGGTGCCCATTAATGGATGAATGGATAAATAAAATACGGTATATTCACATAATAGAATACTACGCATCGATAAAGAACAGAGATGAATCCATGAAACATTCCATATCACGGAGGGATCTGGAAGGCATTATGCTGAGTGAAATTAGTCAGTTGCAAAAGGACAGATATTGTATGAGACCACTCTTATAAGAACTTGAGAAATAGTTTAAACAGAGAAGGAAATATTCTTTGATGGTTACGAGAGTGGGGAGAGGGGAGGGAGGGAGGGAGGGAGGCAGGGAGGGCGAGTGAGGGGTATTCACTAATTAGATAGTGGGTAAGAACTACTTTAGGTGACGGGAAAGTCAACACACAATACACGAGAGGTCAGCACAACTGGACTAAACCAAAAGCAAAGAAGTTTCCGAAATAAACTGAATGATTAGAAGGCCAGCGTAGCAGGGGCAGGACTTTGGGGACCATGGTTTCAGGGAACATCTAAGTCTATTGGCATAATAAAATCTATTAAGAAAATATCCTGAATCCCACTTTGGAGAGTAGCGTCTGGGGTCTTAAACGCTAGCAAGCGGCCATCTAAGATGTATCAATTGCTCTCAACCCACCTGGACCAAAGGAGAATGGAGAACACCAAGGACACAAGGTAATTACGAGCCCAAGAGACAGAAAGAGCCCATAAACCAGAGACTACATCAGCCTGAGACCAGAAGAACTAGATGGTGCCCGGCTACAACTGATGACTGTCCTGACAGGGAACACAACAGAGAACCCCTGAGGGAGCAGGAGAGCAGTGGGATGCAGACCCCAAATTCTTGTAAAAAGACCAGACTTAATGGTCTGACTGAGACTGGAAGGACCCCAGTGGTCATGGCCACGAGACCTTCTGTTGTTCCAGGATAAGAACCATTCCTGAAGCCAGCTCTTTGGACAGGGATTGGACTGGACCATGGGATGGAGAGCGATGCTGGTAAGGAGTGAGCTTCTTGGATCAGGTGGACACTTGAGACTATGTTGGCATCTCTTGTCTGGAGGGGAGATGGAAGGGTGGAGGGGGTTAGGAGCTGGTGAAATGGACAGGAAAAGAGAGAGTGGAGGGAGGGAGCAGTTGTCTCACTGGGGAGAGCAACTGTGAGTGTGTAGCGAGGTGTTTAGGTTTTTGTGTGAGAGACTGATTTCATTTGTAAATTTTCACTTAAAGCACAATAAAAATTAAAAAAAAAAAGTATTTGCCATGATATTTTCAACGACCTCATATGCACCTGAAAGGTGGACAATGAATAAGTGGGACTGAAGAAGATGCATTTGAATTATGGTGTTGGTGAAGAATATTGACTATAGCATGTACTTTGCACATACTATCAGGAGGGAGCAGTCCCTGAACAAGGACATCATGTTTGGTAAGGGGTCAGCGAAAAAAGAGGAAGACCCTCAATGAGATGGATTAACACAGTGGCTGCAACAGTGGACTCAAACATAGCAACAATTGTGAGGATGGTGCATGACTGGGCAACAGTTCCTTCTGTTGTACACAGGGTTGTTAGGACTAACTCATTGGCACCTAAAAACCATTCTGTGTATCTTGGGTTTCTCTCCTTCAGTGTCCACTCACACTGCCTGAGCCAAGGATCAGAGAGATGCGAGTTCTGCGCCATGATGGAGATCAGACAAATCCTACCTCCCACCCTCTTCCCCTCTTAACCTCTTCCCTCTCCCTCCCCAGTAGAGTACTACCTGCCTCTCCTGTCTGGTGGGGACTTCCTCTGAATCTCTCCTTTTTGTGCATCTGTAGACAGCTGTTTTTCTAGGTGGCCCTGCCTCCTCTTCCCAAGGTATTAAGCCTCATTACTTAGCCTTAATGGTAAGCATGTTTTATGGGAAGAATAATAAAAAACAAATAAACCTCAGGTTAAAATTTTCAAGATAATTATATTTGTATGTATAGAGTACTTTCTCCCTAGAAACACTGACTCCTAGCCTGACGTGTTGGCCTTTGCTGACTTACTTGTGGGAGAGTTCAGCCAGACACCGCTGTGTGGTGAGCCCCTTGATCACACAGGAGTGTGGATGGCCTTGGCATAGACCGTCTTGATTCCGGTTGGTGGGTCAACTCAGGGAGCTCCTTCCATTCTCTCTAACAGTATATATAAAATATTTGCTTGCAGCAAAATAAACTCCGAGTTTAACCTCAAATTCCCATGGACAGTCTGTGAGGAATGTAATCCTTTCTGTTAGGTCTGCCAGCTGCCTTGTTGCCTGAACACTGTAGCTTTATTTCCTTTAGGCTCTGACTTGCATAAAACAAACAAACAAAAAACTCAGTTGCTATCGAGTTGGTTGATTTTGACTCATGGTAATCCCATGTGTGTTAGAGTAGAACTGCGCTCCTTAGAGTTTTCACAACTGTGACCTTTTGGAAGTAAATCACCAGGCTTTTCTTCCAAGGTGCCTCTCAGTGGCTTCAAACTGCCAACCTGTCTGGTTAGCAGCAGAGCACTTAACCGTTTGCACATAATGAAAACCAAACTCCTTGGAGTCAAGTCAATTGTGACTCATAGTGACTCCATAGGACAGGGTAGAACTGTCCCATAGGGTTTCCAAAGAGTGGCTGATGAATTCAAACTGCCGACCTTTTGGTTAGCAGCTGAGCTCTTAACCACTGTGCCACAAGGGCTCCCAAGATTGGCAAGGATCAAATGCATAAATGCAAGTACTTAAACATCCTTTTAGCTTCCTTTCTGTCACATCTTTGGTCTGTATATTGAGGCTTTGGGTGGACTTTTTCTTATTAAGAGAAACTCTCCTTTTAGTTCAAAGGACTTTGTCTAATTTTGCACCTCTCTTACGGGATATCCATGTAAATATGACATGCCCATGAATTATTTTAAGAGATAATGGGTTGGCCTGGAGACTCTTAGTGGCTCTTTATGAAAAATAATGATTATTGAAGAGCTTTTTGATTCCTTTTTTAGTTTGCTGCTGAGTATTTTTAGCCATGTATAATCTTGTGTTTGTTGAACTCAAGATACACTTCTTTCGTCTCTCCACCTAACAATCAAATCATACTTCAGGAATATGCCACTGAGCTTCCTTCTTCTCAGCTGCTGACGGCTTGTGCTGGTTGACAGCTCCTCCATTCCTCTCCAGTGGCAGTGACAATACAGAGGAAACTCTCCTCCCCTCTTTAGTGTTGTTAATGTAGTAATGATGGGAGCATATTCATGGGCAGAGATACAGCATTTTTCATTGAAGATGCATTCCTGAAAAGTTGCCTTGACAGTGAATCTCTGTATTTCAATTTTCTTTTACCTTATTTATTTGTACTGGACGTCTTTTGTGCATTAGTTCTAAATTCTCTTAGAGCCACCTCTTAATTGAGCTACTGCTGTGGCTACTAGCTCCCACGGACTTTAATCTGCTTCATGCAGGTGCAATTACACTGAGACTTGCTTTGGACGCATGCCATGTACTTCTACTTTTTTGCACTGTGGCTGCTCTCATGCCATAGTGTGCGCTACAGCTCTGTACTTAAAGATAAGCAACCCAGAGATTCAGGGTGATAAACTCCCACTGGAGCCACCCTTGATCAATGGAAGAGAGGAGCAGATGGATAAATGCTTTCCGCTTTGTCCCCAGGGCTCATTGGAAGGTTCTGCGGGATCAAGCACCGGCTGCCCACAGGGGCGGCTAACTCAGTACCACATCCTCGGATTGACTTTGCTTTCTTCCTGTTCTGCTTTCCCCGTCCTGCTCTTTTGCTCTCTGGGAGCCCAAGCAAACTACCTGCAAGGAAGTGTTTGTCTCAAGTTCTTGTTTTGGGGGAACCCAGGGTAAGATAATATTGTTCTTTACACATTAGGAGCTAGTGTTTTCTCTCATTTTTCACCCTTTCTCATTAAAGCCTGCCGATAGGAGAGTTAAACATATAAAGAATTTGTGAGTGGTGTGTGTGTGTGTGTATGTTTATGTCTTAGTGTCTAACTGCATTCCAACGCCAGTTGTATTAATTTTGTTGTTTCCCTCATAAAAGGACAGACAAGTAGATGATTCAAAAATCATTTACATTTGATATTAAAACCCACTAACTCCTATATTTACTGACATTCGAAACTCTCCTTTTCTATTCCTAGCTTCAAGTCCTTTATAACCTAGGATCCTTTGGTATAGTGATGGAGAAGAGACCTTGGAGAATCTATAAAGCAGATAAACTGAGTTAACTGTGAAAATTAAATTAGAATTATCTGCTGCGTGGGATAATTCACATCTTATTCCCATTTATTAATATAAGTAATCAAGGATTGATAGAATTGAATATGATGATATAACTCTCCTTCATTTAAAACTGGAACCCTGTCCAGTTAGAAATTCCTAGTGGATACATTGTCAAAATGACTACCAGGAGGATGGTCCATGTAATTTAGGGAGTCAAAAGGGCAGGTGGTTAGAAGAACACCTTCTTGGTGAATCTAAACCAAAAACCAAACCCATTGCCATCAAGTTGATGCCAACTCATGGTGTCCCTAGAGCCCCTCTAAATTGTAAAGCCTCATGATTGTGGAGGAGGAATCCTAATGACCATTTCCATAATCAATGTCTTGACAAGGAATTTATTCCTCTACCCAGGAAGACAGACTCCCATCAGAATCTCAAATGTTTGGGCATGCTACAGAGAGTTTTAGGGGGAAAGGATGCCTAAAATTTTGCCATGTATCAGAGATACTGAAATTGGGTCTGTAGTCACTTGATAACCACCCCCGCCCATCAAAAAAGAAAAGAAAAAAAAAACCTGTAGGACAGAGTAGAGCTGCCCCATGGAGTTTCCAAAGAGTACCTGGCAGATTTGAACTGACTACACTTTGGCTAGCAACCGTAGCACTTAAACACTCGCCCATGCTTCAGATGATTTTTATACCATAATTGTTTTTTATTGCTCCTTTCTGAGTAACCAGTAGATACCACGTGAGTTCTGGTTTCTTTATCTTTTTTGCCAGGGAAGGCAAAAATTATAGAAAACCTGGAATCATCCCCTTTATTGCGGTTATATTGTGTGGCTAATTGTTTAACATGGAATTCCTTCAATCTTCCCTTTAGCTTTGATCTTTTTAATTCCTTTGGTGAATCATAAGCACCTGTGATTGCACGTGTGATCCCTTTTGAAATGTTTCATTAATATGCCAGTTGTTTATAAAATTTTAGAAATTAGTTATATTAATTGGGACTGTTACGGTTGCAAATGATGGGAATCCAAGTAACAGTAGGTAAAGTAAGGAAGTGGTGTCTCACGGATCTCAAGAATGGGAATAGAGCTGAGTAAACAATATCCTGCAGGCCTCTCTCTTCATCTTTTATATCTCCATATTTTTACTCTTTATCACTCTCTCAACTGGCTTGGTCTGCTTCCTTGGGAGGGAAAGATAACTGTTGACAGGATCTACTTGAGCTTTTTATTTATAGTTTCAGTTGCCTGGAAACAGATGCTGTCTCTCATTTTCAGTTCCCAAATTCCTGGAGAAGGACTCTAAGTAGCCCAGCTTGAATTAGATGCTCACTCTGGGACCAGCGTGCTGGCCAGGGACAGGTTCTGAGGCAGAGAGGTGATTGGCCTAGATTTCCTCCCCCAGACCATTTACTTGTAACAAGCAGGGCACATTTCTGTACAAGATGACTGACTGGTACAGAGGTTACCATGTTGACAGAGCGGAGCAGATCATGGGAAAGAGGCAATTTCCAGAAGAAAGTGGAGAGGAGGAATAGAAGCGGCTCTAGGCAGTTAAGCAATAATTATTCACTACATTGATCTGAAGGAATTTGACACATATAGTCAATAAGGTAAATTTTACATAAAATGCCAGATCTCCTTGGCGCTGGAAATATCAAATGGGTCCTTTAGGAAAAAAAGGAGTTCCAAAAGATACTTAGTTCCTGATTATGACATGGATGGAGAGATAATTCATTACAGATACCTAGTGGTATTAAAACATGTCAATATTGGAATGTCGATAGTAATAAAAATGAAATATCAATTCATTATAATTTGAGTTCATTTGCTCAGCTACTGAAATGCTCCTTCAATTAAATGTATATTTAGTTTTATTCATTGGTGTTATTAATTATGCAAATAATAAGTGATTCAGCAGCTAGGTTCTAGAAATATTTTGCTTGGTTTGGTATTTTTAACTTTGAATGTCACTGTCTTTGTTATCTAGGGCTGCTATAACAGAAATATCACAAGTGGTTGGCTTTAACAAACAGAAATTTATGTTTTCACAGTCTAGGAGGCTAGAAGTCTGAATTCAGGGCACCAGCTCCAGGGGAAGTCTTTATGTTGATTCTGAGGGAATGTCCTTGTCATCAATCTTTCCCTGGTCTAGGAGTTTCTCAGAGCAGGGACCCCAGGTCCAAAGGACATGCCCTGCTCCCAGTGCCCCTTTCATGGTGTCATGCGGTCCCATTCCTCTCTGGTCACTTCTCTCTTTTATATCTCAAAAGAGAGTGACTCAAGATAAACCTAATCCTGTGGACTGAGTTGTGCCTCATTAACATAACTGACTCTAATCCTGCCTTATTAACATTATAGAGGTTAGGAATCACAACACATAGGATAATCACATCAGACCACACAATACTGGGAATGGTGGCCTAGCCAAATTGATACACATTTTGAGGGACACGATTCAATCCATAACAGCCACTGACTAGTTGTATGAATTTGGAAAATTTACTTAACTTCCTCATGCCTGTAAAGTGGGGCTAATAATTGTGCCTTCTGTATAAGATTCTTATGAGAATAAAATTAGTTAATAAATGCAGAGTACTTAGAAGAGTGCCTGGCATTTAGTAAGCATTCAATACATGTTATTTTTGTTGTTGTTAGGTGGCGTTGAGTTGCTTCTGACTTAGAGCGACCCCATGTACAACAGAATGAAACACTGCCCGGTCCTGCGCCATCCTCACAATCACTGTTATGCTTGAGCCCATTGTTGCAGCCACTGTGTCAATCCTCTTTTTCACTGGCTCTCTACTTTACCAGGGACTGATCCCTCCTGATTAAATGTCCAAAGTATGTGAGATGTAGCCTCACCATTCTTGCTTCTAAGGAGCACTCTGGTTGTATTTCTACCAAGACAAATTTGTTCACTCTTTCGGCAGTCCATGGTATATTCAGTATTCTTTGCAAACACCCCAATTCAAAGCTATCAATTCTGCAGTCTTCCTTATTCGTTGTCCAGCTTTTGCATGCACAATAAATGTTAGCTATTACTATTAGTAAAATACTCGTAGGGCATTACTACTTTCAAGATGATAAATGAATGGTACTAAATGGACTTTCTTGCCTATCCTTTAACATTTCATTAAAATGCTCGCTTAAAATGGGTTCCTTGGCAAAATTTCATGAGTCCCATGTAACAGAAAAATACAAAGTAGAGATTACCAGTCATGCTTTGAGTCCCTGAGCCATATTCTGCCCTAGGTATGTATTAAGGATTTTCACAAATGCTCTATTTTGCAGATGCTCCCAGCACTCTTCTTCTGGGCCAAACCCACTGCCATCGAGTCGATTCCAACTCATAGCAGTTGATAAAATTTTATTCTCCACCTACTGGAAGTTAAGCATGGCCACACAACTTGCTTTCACCAATGATTTGTAATCTTTCTAGGTAAACACTTTAAGGATCAGGGTACTTTCCCCCACATTCTTTCTACTTAAAAAAAATCTTATTGTGGTAAAATATATATAACAAAACATTTGCCTTTTTAGTCATTTTTAAGTGTATAATTCAGTGACATTAATTGTATTCACCATGTTGTGCAACCATCACCAATACCCATTTCCAAATGTATTTTTGGTTTAAACAGAAAGTCAGTGCCCCTTAAGCAATAACTTTGTATTTCTTCCTCCCCCCGACCTCCAGCAACCATTAATCAATTTTTAACTGTATGCGTTAGCCTATTCTAGGTATTTCATGTAAGCGTAATAATACAACATTTGTCATTTTGTGTTTGATTTATTCCACTGAGCATAACGTTTTCAAGGCTCCTTTATGTCGTAGCATGTATCAGATCTTCATTTCTCTCAATGGCTGAATACTATCCCATTGTACATATATACCACATTTTGCTTATCCATTCATCTGTTGATGAACCCTTGGGTAGATTCAACTTTTTGTCTATTGTGAATAATGAACATTGCTGTATAAGTATCTTTTCAAGTTTCTGCTTTCAAGTCAATTCCACTTAGGAGTGGAATTGCTGAGTCATATAATAATTCTATGTTTGCCTTTTTGGGGAACTGCCAAAATGTTTTCTGTAGCTGCTGTACTATTTTACATTCCCACCAACAACGGATGAAGCTTTCGATTTCTCCACATCCTTGAAAACATATGTTATTTTCCATTTTCCTGATAGTAGCCATTTTAGTGGATGTGAAATGGTATCTCATTGTGGATTTGATTTGTTTTTCCTTAATGATTAATGAGGAGTTCCTGGATGATGCAAACCATTACTGACTGAAAGATTGGCAGTTCAAATCTACCAGAGGCTCCTTGGAAGAAAGCCCTGGTAATTTACGTCCAAAAGATCACATTGAAAATCCTGTGGAGTACAGTTCTATTCTGAAACATATAGGGTCACCATGAGTCAGAACTGACGTGAGAGCAAATGTTTTTTGTTTGTTTATTCATTTGTTTGTTTTCGATGATTATTGACATTGAGCATTTTTCATGTGCTTACTCGCCATTTGTCTGTCTTCTTTGGAGAAATGTCTATTCAAGTCCTTTACCCAGTTTTTAAATAGTTGTTTGTCTTTTTGCTGTTGAGTTGTAAGAGTTGTTTATATATTCTATGTATTAAACCCTTATCAAATGTATGGTTACCAAAAATTGTCTCCCATTCTGTAGGCTGTCTCTCCACTTTTTTTTTTAAATCATGCCAGTATATTTATTGGTGTGATTTTATGTAAAGACTACAATAAATAATCAAAAAATTAACAAATGAATGTAAATTTTCATGTTTTAAATAAAATATTCAAGTGTTATATAACATTGTTCATAATTCCACATATTAGCTGGTTTTTAAAAATTGACTGTTGCTCAATCTCATTGGATAAAACACCTACTATTCTCCTTTATAAATTACATGCATAATCAGGAAAAAACAAACAAACTTGTTTTTTAAAAGTCAGATAAGAATACTTGCCAAAAAAAAAATTTTTTTTTGATACAGTTCAATCCATAACAGGGGTGAGGTCCTTGATAATCATGTCAATTTCTTACACACGTTCTGTCTTTTGCAGGTTTTACTGTGTTTATTGAGCACTTAGTTCATGCCAAATGCTTTTTTTAAATTGTACTTTAGGTGAAGGTTTACAGAACAAACTAGATTCTCATTAAACATTTAGTACACATTGTTTTATGACGTTGGTTGCCAACCCCATGACATGTCAACACTCTCCATTCTCGACCTTGGTTTCTCTATTACCAGCTTTCCTGTCCCCTCCTGCCTTCTAGTCCTTGCCCCTGGACTGGTGTGCCCCTTTAGTCTCATTTTGTTTTATGGGCCTGTCTAATCTTTGGATGAATTGTGAACCTCAGGAGCGACTTCATTACTGAGCTAAAAGGGTGTCCGGGGGCCATACTCTCAGGGTTTCTCCCGCCTCTGTCAGGCAGGTAAGTCTGGTCTTTTCAGGTGAGATACACCTAAGGTCATACGTTGGCTCTTTTGGACTTGTTCTAATTTTCTTCAACATCATCTTGAACTTATATATGAGCACTTGAAAGTCTCTTCCACAGTGGCCTCTGGCCTTGTTCTGACTGATGATGTTGAGCTTTTCCATAGTCTCTTTCCACAGATGTAGTTGATTCGATTGCAGTGTATTCCATCTGAAGAGACCCATGTGTATAGTCGCCATTTATGTTGTTGAAAAAAGGTATTTGCAATGAATAAGTCATTGGTCTTGCAAAATTCTGTCATGAGATCTCCAGCATCATTTATATCACCAAGGCGATATTTTCCAGCTACCAATCCTTCTTCTCTGTTTCCAACTTTCGCTTTCCAATCACCAGTAATTATCAATGCATCTTGATTGTACATTTCATCAACTTCAGGCTGCAGAAGTTGGTAAAAATCTTCAATTTCTTCATCTTTGGCCTTTGTGGTTGGTGTGTAAATTTGAATAATAATTTAATTGACTGATCTTCCTTGTATGTGTACAGATATCCTATCACTGCAGTGTTGTACTTCAGGATAGATCTTGAAATGTTCTTTTGACGATGAACACAACATCATTCCTCTTCAATTTGTCATTCTTAACATAGTGGACCATATGATTGTCCGATTAAAATGGCCAATGCCAGTCCATTTCAACCAAAACGGATTTTATCCTAATGTCTAGGATATCGGTCTTTATATGTTCTGTTTCATTTTTGACTATTTCCAATTTTCCTAGATTCATACTTCATACATTCCATGTTTTGATTACTAATGGATGCTTGCAGCTGTTTCTTCTCAGTTTGAGTCATGCCATATCAGCAAATGAAGGTCCCAAAAGCTTGACTGCATCCTTGCCATTAACGTCGGCTCTACTTTGAAGAGGCAGTGTGATTTGAGTGCCTTCCAACCTGAGGCACTCATCTTCCAGCATTATATCAGGCAATGTTCTGCTGCTATTCATAAGGTTTTCACTGGTTAATTTTTTTCAGAAGTAGACCAACGGGTCCTTCTTTGTAGCCTGTCTTAATCTGAAACTCAGCTGGTAACCTGTACACCATGGGTGACCCTGGTGGTATTTGAAATACGGGTGGCATAGCTTCCAGTATCACAGTAACTCGCAAGCTACCACAGTGCAACAAACTGACAGACAAGTGGTGGCCATTTCGTTTAGGGTATCTGATTTATTAGCATATAATTGTTTGTCGTATTCTCTTGTAATCCTTTTTATTTCAGTAGGATTGGTATTAATACCCCCACTTTCATTTCTGATTTTAGTTGCTTGCTGCTTCCCTTTTTTTGTCAGTGTAATTAAAGTTTTGTCGATCTTTTCAAAGAACCAGCTTCTGGTTTTGTTGGATTCTATTGTTTATCTAGTCTCTATTTCATTTATTTCTGCTTTAGTTTTTGTTATTTTCTTCCTTCTGGTAGCTTTGGGCTTAGTTTGCTTTTCTTTTTCTAGTCCTTCAACTTATAAAATTAGGTTATTTATTTTACCTCTTTCTTCTTTTTTTGAGCACTGCCTTCTCTGCTTTCCGTAAGCTTCGGTATGTTGTACTGTCTTTTTCATTTGTCTCTATGTATTTTCTGATTTCCTTTTTGACTTCTTCTTTGATCCACTCATTGTTTTAGTGGGTTGCTTAATTTCCACATATTTGTGTAATTTTCTTTCCTTCTATTATTGATTTCTATCTCATTGCATTGTGGCCTGAGAAGATAGTTTGTATGAATTCATACTTTTTAAATTTATTGAAACTTTTTTATGACCTAGCATATTGTCTATCCTGGACAGGAATCATGCGTACTGGAGAAGAATGTAGATGGGCTATTGTTGGGTGGAGTGTGCTGTTTGTGTCTATTAGGTTTAGTTAGTTTATAGTGTTTTTCAAATCCCCTCTTTCTATATTGGTCTTCTGTCTAGATATCCTAGCCATTATTGAAATTGGTATGTTTAAGTCTCCAACTATTATTATAGTATTATTTCTCCCTTCAATTCCGTCAGTGTTTTTTTCATATATTTTGGGGCTCTGATGTTAGATGAATATACGTTTATGATTGTTATGTCTTCTTGATGAGTTAACCTTCTCATCATTATATAATGTCCTTCTTTGACTATTGTGACAGATTTTGACCTAAGGTCTACTTTGTCTGATATTAACACAGCCACCTCAGCTTTCTTTTGGTTACTATTTGCATGGAATATTTTTTCCTCATCCTTTCATTTCCATCCTATTTGTCTTTAGTCTAAAGTGTGTTTCTTGTGTACAGCTCCATATTCTCTTTTCCCTTTGCCATTACAACTGGAAACTTCCCAGATGATAGCTTCTCCATTATCCTGGATCTCTGATTGACAATTTAGGATGGGTATATGTTTTCTTTTTTTTATGGCATGAACAAGAAAGAAACTTTTGTTGTTTTAAACAACTGAGATTTTAGGCTTATTTGTAACCGAGGCTTAACTTAGCCTATCCTGACCTACACAGGAAAAAAAATCTGGATGTTCATGGCACATAAAACCCATTGCCTTTGAGTTGATTCCAACTCACAGCGACCCTACAGGACAGAGTAGAACTGCCCCATAGGGTTTCCAAGGAGTGGCTGGTGGATTTGAACTGCCAACCTTGGGATTAGCAACCAAACTCTTAACCACTGTGCCACCAGGGCTCCAATTAAAAAAAAACAAAAAAACCAAATAAGCCCACTGCCGTCAAGTCGACTCTGACTCATAGCAACCCTATAGGACAGAGTAGAACTGCCCCATAGAATTTCAAAGGAGCACCTGGTGGATTTGAACTGCTGACCTTTTGGTTAGCAGCCATAGCTCTTAACCACTACACCACCAGGGTTTCCAGGGCTCCAATAGTAGGTGCTTAATTAACATTTTCTGAATTGGTTAAGATTTTTAAACACATATCTCTTTTTTCACCCTTATGTGGAAGGAGAGGAGAGAGAGATTTCCAATATTTCTTCTTTCACCAATTTTACTGACTTATTTCACTTTAAGAAAGTTCAGTATACGAATATTTGACTTACACCATGTTGAAGTAGGGGTATTTATTTTGTTGATATGGTTTTAAAATGACAATGGGTTTAATGGGTTACTTTATACAATTTCTTTTACAGTATTTTTGTTTTAAATAGCAAACACGTCAATTCTTCAAAATATGTTAGGTTCAAATAAACAGATTTACCATGGTTTTTAAGGAACCTCCTGAATTTGCTCTTAAGTTTCTTTTCTAGATCTCACTGTTATAACCAGGCTAATTTATGACCCTAAGTAATCCATTCAAAATAAATGCTATTTTGGATTCCAGTTAAACTGATGTCCTTGAGATAAGGCCTCTGGGAGGTTGTCTTCAGGCACTGGGCAAGGTTGGGCTGGTTTTTCTTTGGTTATGTTTCATATAGGAATGAACATCTTCATAATTAGAATATTAATTTCAAAGATCTTTGCATTAGTAAGAGCAAAAGTTTTAATGTAGGACAAAAACACCCACATTTTGTGCAACAACGCTATTGTTATTTTAAAATCTGGCATCAGATGAAAATTTATATTAAAGTCATAAATTTCTAACAAAAGCCTCACAAAAGCAGAGCTCATTTCTAGACTGCCCTCTCTGTTTTCTTGGTAAAGATTCATACACCCATCATTCCAGCACGTCCAAATACTATTATTGATAAATTATCTTTCATTGTTCTGTCTAAACTATCACTCCATCCATCTCTTTCTTTCTTGCTGTAATTTATAAGAGACCTGATTTTCTCTATCCATAAATTCTTTCAGATTAAGTCATTTGATATTTTTTATCCATCTTGAAACTTAAGAAGCACAGTTTATTTTTGGCCTTTTAAATTATGTTTCCTGGGCTAGGAATGAGTATACAATTGGATTAAGGATAAAATTTAAAACTTGTAGAATTTGTTTTGGTATGGCCAGGCTTTGCTGTACCATTTACTCCATATCCAGTTGGCAAAAAAATCCATTTAATATTTTTCCTCAATAATGTCTCTTAAATCCACTCACTCCTCTGCACCCCTTGGGAAGAACCTCTAATTTCCTCACTTCTTGCTTATAAATTTCAAGCTTCCCAAATGGCCTTACCAATAACATTCTCTCATCTGCCATTAGAGTTACCATTCTAGAAACCAAATCCTAGATGCTCATTATCTGTCTAAGGATAAATCTGAATGCTTTAATGTTTAGACTCCCCCTTCCATCTTAAAGCAGCCCTGGTGGTGCAGTGGTTAAGTGCCCCGCTGTTAACCAAAAGGTCAGCAATTCAAACTCACCAGCCACTCTGCAGAAGAAAGGTGTGGCAATCTGCTTCCGTAAAGATTATAGACTTGGAAATGCTATGGGAGAGCTCTCCTCTATCCTATATGATAATCATGAGTTGGAATTGACACCGTGGCAATGAGTTTGGTTTTACCGATTTTCTTCTCTCCTATCTCCCTCCTCCGCCTCCCTTATTCCTGTACTCACAATCCTTCGATGACACATTTTTTACCTTTTGCTGAAAATATCACACCTTTTCATGCCCCAGAGGCTCTGGTCTTGTTTTTCCTGGGTGGAAACCCCGAGTTCTGCTTGGCGCGACTCATCTCAGCCAATAAATGAGAGACCGAAATGGGAAAGTGGAAAGGCAACCTTTATTTTATCGTTCAAGAAAGGAACAGTTGAGGCTGCTGCCGCCAAGACTCCTCAACGAGAGTGAGGGGGAAGGTTAGTTTTAAGGGGTTTACAAGTAGGAAGTTCATACAAGCTGTATCAGCAACATTCTTAATCATACTATGCAGGTGCAATGGGGTTTACATGTAACTTCACTCATCGCATGTTCAGAAAATGGCTGTCAAACTCCACCCAGAGTCAGGGAAGTTAATATGTATGAGGTATTTAATGAGCTAAAAGGTTATCCTGAATGTCAACATGGAGCCTAAACTAGTTTCCCCCAATTTCTTCTAGTTTGGGGCAGCAGTTTATGAGAGGGGAACCAGGGTTTTAACGTAAAGCTATGGGGTGTGTCAAGCAAGCTGTTTGAGGCAGTGGAATTTTCTGCAGCCTGGGGACCTCTATCTCATTCCCTCCTTTTCTTTTTGGACATTGGTCATTCCGGAGAAGTGTCCATTCTGAACTATAGCCTGGCTCCAAATTGTTTGGCAATTCCCTGGTAGGAGGCAAATATTGGACATAGACTTGAAAAGTTGGCCCTTCACCGTGGCCACTCATCTACTGTTGAGGTATTATGGTTAGGCAGACCTCACAGCGGTGTACTGGACTCTGTCTAATGTTTTGTTTTTATTTATTAATTGTGCCCCCTCTTCTTTTAGACAGTAAGTTGGATGGAGAGGCACAGAGATTATGGGTAACGCTTGCCCTACATATGAAGGGGATTGTGAATAAATCCAGCAATTGTTAGCCCATGCATTATGGTTTACAATTGCCTGGTGCAACCTGTTAAGAACATAGAAATCCTATCCAGCATTTACATATACGGCTACTCCTAGGAATAATCACATCACCCAGTTCATGGCTGAGTCTGCTCACTCAAAGGTCTACAGCAATCTAACCTGTTTGAGTAAAGTATACAGGTATAGGAGACAGAATACTGACACCAGTGTTATTAGTGGTATTAAGAGTCTTTGGGGGATCTCGCCCATGCAGGAGGGTGTCGGAAAATGAGTGCTTAAGGTCCTCAATTGACTCACAAGTCCAGTCCTCACAGTTCTAACGAGGTTGTCCCTTGGCATCTCGTGAGGTGGTTTTCTTTACTCAAATATGGTGGATCCAAGTTTTGAGCCTGTGGAGTTTGATAGCCACTGTGGTAGCCAAGAGGACTTCAAAGAGGCCTGTCTACTTCTGCTCAAGGGGATTGGATTTCCACACCTTCAGAAGGACCCAATCACCAGGCTGGAATAGATGGAGGGGCACCTCTGGCTCAGTCAGTCTCTTCAGGTGAGCATAGGTGTGGAAAGAAGACAGAGTCCTCCAAAAAAACTGCAAGTATTTAGTAACTTGAACATCTTCAACCTCATGGAGGGAAGAAAGTTGGTCATTATTAAGGCAAGGTATGTTGGTCATATTGGGGTTCTCTAATAAAGGGTGCCCATATAATAGCTCAAATGGACTAAGTTTTAGTTTGCTTCTAGGTGCAGACCAAACTCTCAAAAAGGCCATATGCAGTATCTTTGTTCATACCAACTTGGTCTCTTGGCACAGCTTTGCTAGATGTCTCTTCTGAGTCTGGTTAGCCGGCTCTACTTTACAGCTGGACTGGGGTCTCCAGGCTGTGTGTAAGTTCTAATTAATGTCCAGGGAAGTTGCTGCCTATTGCACCACCAAGGCCACAAATTGGGGCCAGTTGTCACTGCCTGAATAGAGGAATGATTTCATTTAGGAGGTGCTTCACCACCTTGGTGGCCTTTTCCATCCTGCAAGGATACGCTTCAACCCAGTTAGTGAAGGTGTCAATAAAGATGAGCAGATATTTGTAATTTCCAGGAGCTGGAGGCATCTCAGTGAAATCCACCTTCCAGTTGCCTCCAGGCATTGCCCCAGCTTGCATGACCCCTGGGGGTGCTTCAGCAGTGTTCTTGGGATTATTTTTTGCACAGGTGGGGCAGCTCTTTATCACTGTCGAAACAGTGGTGTGGACCTTCCTCCAATTAAATGTCTCTTAACTTAATCAAGACAGTTGCTCTGTCTGGTCCATTCTAAGGCGTCTGTGTCTTTTCCCTCTAAGGCTCAGTGTAAAGGCTTGGCAATAAGCCTGGAATTTAGGATCCATGTGCTGCAAAAACAAACCATTCCCAAAAAACCTTGGAGCTGTTTTTGGT